>NC_137498.1:33681734-33779234 GCF_041902795.1 Electrophorus electricus | reverse complement strand
GTGCATACAGAGATTGCTCTGGAAAGAACGGATCACTTGTGCTTGTTTTTGGAGATGTCACATTTTAATCCCTGGGTCCTCTTGGGAACAGGTCCCCTCCAGCCCTGTCAGCAGATCCACCTATGTCCTAGAGAGGGCCTGGAGGCTTAAACACACACATACTCTCTACGATCACTCCCACCCTATCCCGCACTCACGGGACTGCTCTCCTGCATAGCTCCTCTCTGGAATGGGCCATGGAGCTACAGAAAGGTGGGGGGCAGGGGGAAGAGAGAGATACACGTGCAGGCTTTTCAGTCTGTACCAATGAACCAATCATCTATCCACCAGTCCACACTGATGATAAAGATCTCTGTTCTTTCTGTGCTCATGCTGAATAATGTCTCTGCACCAGCATGTCTTTCCTAGTGAGAGATGACTCTAATCTCCGTTCTCTCAGAACTAATGTACCACCTTTTTATTAGAAAGCAGCACTAAAGCTGAGGGTTTGAATACAAGTATGAGGGTTCTTTTGTGTGCCTTACAGTTGTAATGCTATTTAAAGAAAAAAAAAGATCTACTATTTAAGATATTTATTTGGAGAGTTATGTTGCGCTCTAAGGACAAAGACTTAGTGGCGGTACTGTATTAATATGTTTTCATCTCATGGCATATTATAAGTTATTGAATAGATTTTGTTGTAGTATCTTTAACATACTCAACCAAAAATGTTGACATAGGACTTATTTAAGATGCAATTCTGTATGTGCACTGTACAATTCTTTTTTTTTTTTTTTTTTTTTTTTTTTTTTTTTTTTTTTCTCCTTTGAGTTTTGATTTTGAATTTTAGGGCATCACATTAAATATTGGCTAGTTTAAAGCCTATTTTACAATATTTATTTAAATTAAATATTGGCTAGGTTAATGCCTATTGTACAATGTTTATTTAAATTAAATATTGGCTAGATTAATGTCTATTGTACAATGTTTGTTTAAATGCAGGCCTGTTTGCAGGAAAGCTCTCTTGTCATCTAGGACTGTCAAAATTTAAAGAAAAAATAGGCAAACACTAAGGACCCTGCTGCATCATATACTAGAATGTATAGTACTTGTCAAGGTTGAATAGCTGTGCTTCAGCTGCTTTTAATATACATCAAATGGGCTATTTTACACTGTTGGGAATTTTTATACTTGAACTATTTCTTACAAGGGAAAGTCCGATAAAGAATAACCGGAAAAAACCCCAAAAACTTTTAAAGATTTTCATTGTCACTGGATATGGGCATGAAAGGTGTTATTTACTATTTAACGTAAATAAAGGGCCTATTGGTAAAACCTATTTAAACCTTATTTCAAATTTTCAATACCATTTACTCCAAATGCAAATAAAAGCAAATAAAAAGGTTCTGTATTTCAACCTGATCCACTGTGTTTTTGCTGTGGTCTTTATACATACAATTAAAACATTTCAAATATATTTTTTCACAAAATGATAATTTATTTTATGGGTCACTGATTTGATTCTTTCATCTTATCTGAAGATATTTATTTTGGAGATGGATTAAAGTGAACTTATTTCTTCACAAAATTGTAGAATGGCTTTCTGTCCACTTTTTGGAAAATACCTCTGAGTATATAGCATGACCCCTGAAAACCTGATATTGCTTATAGATATATAGTTTTCATATTGTCTACTTTGGCCTTTCCATCTTTTGGAACAAATTTCAAAGCACAGTAATAAGGATGCTAATTTTGAATTAATGTGGCTCATAACTGCCTTGCCTATTTTGAATAAGCTCCCTCTTCAGGTTAGCAAGGGATTTGAGCATACTTTGAATTCTGATGAACTGTATAAGTCTTAAGGTGTATTGTCAGCTTTTGAAATTGTTTATGATTGTCTATTGTCTGTGAAAATTAAATGACTGAACCATGGTTTAACTCAGCAGGGATTATGCAGCTGGTCCGGCAAAAGTACTTAAGTCTAACATTAAAAACCATCCCTTCATGCCCAGTTTTTATTGTTGTCAGTGGTAGCTCAGTGGTTAAGGTACTTGATTTGTAATCAGAAGGTTGCTGGTTCAAGCCCCAGCACCGCCACTGTTGGGCCCTTGAGCAAGGCCCTTAACCCTCAATTGCTCAAGTTGTACTCACTCATAATTGTAAGTCGCTTTGGATAAAAGTGTCAGGTAAATGTAAATTGTCTTCCACTATTACTTCCACTTGTTACTATGTAACAAGCACAAATGGTTCATTTGGGCTGGAGTATCACAGAGCTGTTCCACTGCTATGACAAACAATGAAAAGCAGTCAGTATTTCTATGTTGGGCAACAGCTATGTTCATATGACCAGTGGAGATGTGATGAAAGTGGCTGATGGACCACAAACAAAAGACGCAGCACAGCTTTGTCTCCTCTCTGCCTGCTAAGCTCGAACACAGAGCTTCATTCATGACCTTGTTCACTCTTCTTTGAGAGCTCAGGGATAAAACTGAATTTCTATGGATGGATGCTACCCAGTTCTAGAAGGATTTAATGTAATGTGTTGTTCTGTTTTAAATTGAAGGTTGGTTACTTTGCCTTTCAAAAAGGGAAAATCTATTTGACCTCTTTCATTGGACAACTCTCTTGATCACCTTCTGCATCAATACATAATGTAAGGTAATGTTTTCTACCAACAACATTTATTCTGCTGTCAGGCCCACTATGTTGACCCTGTTATTGGAGATTCACAGCTACTAAGGAAAAACCATGCTGGAGAAGTGACCATTGATTACCTATGAAGTTCACGCAAGAAATTAGCCATGAGGTATAAGTCTTTTCTCATGTGTGCTTAAACATGATTCATTTTAACACCTATGCACCTCCCAACAGGGTATCATAAAATAGAGGCCTATCAGAGCTGTTTTAATAATTCACGGCCTCTCTAATCAATAAGAAATATGTGCTGCTCCTTGTGCCACCACTTTTTGTCACATTCTATTTCTGTTCACCATGTAACCTAACACATGGCCATAACTGTAGCACTGTTACACAGCAGAGACGGAGTCTTTCTGCCTTATGTCACCATGTACACATTCTTGAAGTCATAGAGTAATGAAACAAGATTGCTGGAAAAAGATGGTACTCAACAAATTCTTGTTTTTTTTTTTGTTTTTTTCATCCTTCATGTTTACTTAGAATTCAGCTACAGGATTGAACAGTTAGAATGCCAAAGACGAATTCCAAATGTGAATAACCATTAAATAGATTACTCCATTTGGCTTTTTACTGAAAATAATGTTATGTTTGTACGTTTATTTGTACACATTGTACATATCTATATGTATATTTTATGTGTTTGCGAACGTATCAGTAATTAAGGAGACTAATTTGTGTAAGAAATTGTGAATCATTTAACATATTTGCCGTGCACAACAGTCCAGAGTCCCAGTCCGAAAAAGTAATCTGCCTTTTCGAAGAAAAACATCCGAGCATTTTCATCGACGTTTTCTCGTATTCACTATGTTGCTTTATTTGGAAGTCCCGGAAGAGCGTGGACCGCTGCTCAATTGGGGGACAGGGAGGTTGAGAGCAGAAACGCAAGCAAGGACCCGGCTTGAATAGGAGCTTCAGAAACAGCTTATTTAAAGGAAAACGTGAAGATAAAAGGCGCACTTCAGTCGAAGGTAAAGTTATTACATCAATTTACTTTATAATAAGTATTTAAAAATAAACAACATTTTGCTCTGACTGGACAGGAGAGTCGAGACGCGAGAGATTCGTTTGAGCTGAAGGAGGCGGGAGGCACGCGCGAGCTTGGTGCATTGGAAACGTGCGTTTATTGTCTTTCGAGACGTTCACGTTGGCCGTTTTGACAGTAATATAACCAACAACAAAGGTTTGAACAACAATAATATTTGTGTTCAATAGCCTTTTGTTGTTAGAGGTTACCTTGCCTTTTCCCTAACTAAAGGAGCTGCCATTTGCGTTTTCGTTTAAGAGGTGTGTCAAGGCTTTTTATCAGATAGGTTACTAGCTAGTGTCCGGTGCTAATTTTTTGGGGTGAATTTCACGGCCTAAATGTTACCACGTTATTTTTTCTTAGTAATTAATATTGTTTACACGTTTTTTTATACATATTTTGGATGTATGCCAAAAGTATGTCTCAGAAACACATTGTTCAGATGGTAATCAGGGTACAGTCGATAAGGTGCCTCTCTGTCCTAGGAACTTAAAACTGTGTAGTGTGAAGGTCTTTGATGCTTTATTTTGCTTTGTGTGGGTGTCTGTGGAGTATAGTGTACTTGACAGGCCTTAAAACAGGCCTTACTTTCGTCAAATGTTTCAAAGTGTGTCTCTGCACTCAAAACGTTCACATAATCATTTTAAATGGCATTTTAACGCAGGTGTTTTGTTACCCTAATAAAACATGTAACTGATTTCTTCTTTTTTCCGTTTAATATGTAAAATGACTTTTGATAATTAGCCCAAGAAGTGATACAAAAACATCACAAATTCATCTCAGTGAATTCATTAAAAACTTGCACTGAAAGCTGACAGAATGAAAGAAAAATGCAAATATGTCAGACTGATGGAACCATGCTGAGCTTTTCATACAGTCTTCATATGCCCTTTTTGTATGTATTCCTAAATGATGAATTGGCAGCAAGAAGCAAGACATTAGACTCACTGACTACTGGGACAGGCATTATATGAAAACAAATCCATTGTGTTCCATGCATGCAGTTTTCTAGTGTCATAGCTTTAGGACAGCTTAGCTCATGATGAGTCTCAGCTCTAGAGTTTACTCAGCTTAGATCACGCAATGAGTGGTGCATCCATCACTGTCTGGGGTTACAATGCTTTGGGCCTCATGCTCTGGACTTGTGGGACTGAGGTGCTGAGGGGTCCTGCTACCGCTGAAATAACCACTGAGGCCTAAGTCAGGCATTTGCCATGTCAGGGAGAATTCTCCAGAGAGATTACACGATGACGTGTGTATTTCCACACAAGGCCACTTTTAATTACTGCTGACAAATCTCAGAGAGAGAGAGAGGGAAAGGGTGCAAGCGAAAGAGGCTGTTAGAAAGCTGCATTTTTAAGAACACATGTAGCAGATAAAGTAGAAACTCTAACGTGAGCTATGTATATTTTTTATATTTTATACAGAGAATGTGAAAGCTGGTTACCTGTTGGACTTTAGGTGAAGGTCTCTGTATTTACTTATGCCATATAGCTGAGCTGGAGACTGTGTTGTCACTGGCGGTGGCCAAGAAGAACTCACAGGGTGCTATTCCTCATCCTTTACTGGACCAGAGATGCTGGATATTGTTCATGGATGGGTTTCAGTTCATTCTTGCTTCCTTGTCTATTACAGATTCATTGCATTGGTGATTTAGGATGGAATTGCAAAATCTGTGTTTTCAAACTTGACCCACAATTAGCCATTGGCTAGTTTAATAGCAAATCAAATTACTTCTAATATAATCATGTATTTGATTTGATTGAAATAGACAAGATTGCCCAGAGAGACAACAGATAAGAAGTTAGGGCAGTGACAATCTCACCGCTGTCCCAGTGTCATGTGAGATTTTAATCAAACAGATGGTTTGGCAGATGAGGTCATCTTCACTTACTTGCTCCAGATTGGGTGACTAGATTCCATTTCTTTCCTAACCAAAAGAGATCAGGGTAATGTACTGTAGGGTTACACAATATGGAAAATTGTGGAAATGCAGTATATTAAAACACTTGGTGAACATTTTATGTTAATTGAACCATTTGTACATTTTCATATTCTGTAACTTCAGTAATAGAAAAGCAAATATTTCAATTATATATATATATATATATATATATATATATAGAGAGAGAGAGAGAGAGAGAGAGAGAGAGAGAGAGAGAGTGCAGTCAATGTTGTTTCTTTCAAGAAAGAAACATACCTCTCTCTTTGTCATTTGTGGGGGTAAGCATTTATACTGGTGCTTTTCTCTTTTAATTTTCCAATTTTTCAGTATATCCAGCTGCACTTTTTAGTGGACCTTTTCTTGGTCTTAAATACTGATTTGGTAGCTGGAGTCATTTACAAAGTAAAAAAAAAAAGTATGAGTTAAACAAAAAGGCTTCAAATTAGATCAAAGTGCCATACAGGGTAGCACATAGTAAGTGCTGTTCTGTAGTTTGTATCCTATCAAGCTCATGTGGTATCCCCTTTTTTATTTGTAATTGAATTTTGTAGTAGATGGGCACTGAAGGTGAAGGTGTGAAGGTGTGACAATAGGGAAGGCTGCCAGTGAGCGCTTTCCACTTGTAGACTCTGTGTGTGTATACATGTGCGTGTTTATTTTATCAAAATGTATTTATTCAAATGTTCACTAGTAGCATGTATAGTGGGGCAGTGAAAATTAAACTTGTGTGTGCATATTTGTGTATGATGTTGGAAAGATTAAAAATGTAAAGGCACATCAAAATATATTTAAAAACCTATGTAATGTATCCCTTTTAAGTAATGTTAGTTAATAGGACTAAATTTACCTTTATGGCATTTAGTTGACACTTTTTTATCTAAAGCATCTTACGATTATGATTGAATACAACTTGAGCAATTTGGGGCTTTGCTCAGGGGTATAACAGTGGCAACGGTGGGGATTGAACTGGCAACCTTCTGATTACAGGTTGAGTACCTTAGCCATGTGCCTGGCTGTGTTTTTGTTAACATGCACATTAGACACCACATAATTTCGGACAGCTTCGCATGTTTGCTTATTTTCTTAATATTTTATCATTGTTATTAGGTTTTTGAATAGTTTTATTTAGAGTTTAAATGGTTAAGAGTTAAGGTTGGCATTATGAACATAGTTGGAGAAAGTATGTTTCTGTGAAGAGTAATAAATAACTTCTTCAATTCCACCTTTTTTCAGTCTTCACTTATGCAGGCTTCACTCATGGAAGCACTAGTTGAGCGACTGGAACAGGCTGTGATTCGCCTTGAGGTGGTTTCAGCCAATCTTCAAGGCAGCTCTGGGAATATGACCAATGGTGACATCAATGGACTCAACGGTATCATAATGGCTCAGCGGACTTGGATCTACCACACTGTTTCTGTTTTCTCTGTTCACTGCAAATCATGCAGTATTTAAAAATGTTACATTTGATGACATTGAAGATTTTATGCACTCATGCTAATATGATTTATTATGAGGCATTCTATGCCTATGCCTATGAAAAACAAACATTGTCTTACAAACAGCATTTAGTAATATTTAATTGTTTAGTGAACAAATTATGATTATAAAACAACCACTAACTTTGTCCCTTTCTTACAAACAGAATCATTTTGAGAAAAAAAAAACATCCAGCTAATGCCTAATGCCTAATGCTGCTGTATCACTTTGTAAAACCTATGACCTGGATGGCTTTGTTGTGGTATTTTCCTTCACTGTAATAAGTGTTGTCTTCAATCTCAAGGTGTGTCCCAGTGTATGGAAGCATTTGACCATTTACTGAGAGGCCCTGTGTGTGAATACATGAAGAACAGCCGGACTATTGGAGGCGATGTGGCAAAGCATGTATGTATAGTACCTTGTGTGTAGGTATATGTATGTGAGAGAGAGAGAATTTTCTCCCCAGCATAAATACATACTAAATGTACTACTTCACAAAAAAACATACTGCCAAGAAATCAAAAACATATATTATCTCTTAATTTATTCATTTCATTTTATTTGTTATCATTTATTTATATTATAAAATTTATTTTAATTTTACTAATTCATATGAAGGTTTCAATTTATGTTAAAAGTCCGAAACAATTACATGTTAAATGTACACTGTAATGGACATCCCCTGAGGTAAGTCTTACCTCAAAACTTTAAGTTCTTTTGAATGCAAGGGATCTCTAGAATAAACCCCATAATTAATCACATGAAACATAGTGACAGCACTCCTGCATAATCACTAACAGTTTCTTCGCACATTTACTGGTAGATCATGACCTCAGAACACACCATTGGAGTAATTTGTCATATGACAACAGGAAAGGGAAATCAAGTTGCTGGCTGTTGGTAGCTCTGTTTTGAATTGAAGTTGGGTAAAAGAGTTGTCACACTTTTGAGGGGCACTCAGTGGACACTTAAAGTCTCTACCAGTTGTTTGTTATTGGTCGTTTATTGGCAAAGCAAGGTAAGGTAAGTTTATTTGTATAGTCCTTTTCATACACAGCGGCAATTCAAAGTGCTTCACATCAATTATGGAAGTATAATATAGCTTAGTACATCCAAAGCTCTATTATCTCAGAAAGGTCTAAAAATTCAACATTACAAATACAATTTGTTAAAAGAAAGTTAAAACAGACTAAAGTTAATCTAAAAAAATAAAATGAAAGATTAAAGAAGATAAAACAGTGAATAAAGGAAACATTTCCTCATTGGTCTAAGTACAAATGAAAAGGACTGAGATACTGACTGTTTGTGGATGCTTTGGCACTATGGAGGAAGATGGGTACATATGGACAATAGGCATTAGAAACTGCCATATTTGTATTATTGAAAATGAAATGTCTATATATGTTAATATATGTTAAAATACTTGGAAAATACTTGTATTATTAATCTAGTACCCCATTGTATTTCTCTTTTTTCTGTATCTGTTCACCTACTTCTAACATAAACATTTAACTGCAGTCTAATCTCATGTGTTTTTGCCTGATATTGCATTTACATTTACATGTAATGTAAATGCAATGATATTCTCACTATTTTATTTGTTTATTGTTCTTTTTCTGTAATTAGACAATTTATTTGATCTCTTTCAAGTAAGGACCAGTACCATGTTTTTTTTCCTCATACATGTATTTTTAAAGTTTTAAAAGCCAATAAGGTTTCAGTTTTCAGTTTTCAGTTCTTACCTGGAGGTTGTTTAGAAACTCGTCTTTTCAATGTGGAAGTGTGGGAATTGCTAGACACTGGTGCCTTTGCTGTGAAAGGCAACTACCGTAACTTCCTCATCACTGCTGAGGGGTGGGAGAATCGCTTTACCCCATATAGTCTGCTCCTTTTATGGTAAAACAGGCCTCTCGTCTCCACTGATCTGTGGCAGGAGTTTTTTTTTCCAAAATGCAGGGTATGCCTCCCTTGGACCTGACCCAGAGTGAGAGTGTTTGTGTGTGTTTTAGTGTGTGTGTGTGTGTGTGTGTGTGTGTGTGTGTGTGTGTGTGTGTGTGTGTGTGTGTGTGTGTGTGTGTGTGTGTGGTGCAGAACTAAGACTTGTCACCTTGCTTAATATATAATACATAACCCTACAGATGTACCTCTAAGGAGAGGTTTTTGAATATACACAGAAAGGTGTTTATTGTGTTATTATAATTGCAATAATTTATTTACTGGAAAGCCAGATAATATAATGCATAGTTTTGATTTACAGGTTTGTGTTTGGTTTAGCACACCTCTGCCAAATTCTGCCTTACGGATGATACTATACCATTAATTTGTAGATCTACCTCCACCAGGACTTGTGGCTGTGTTTAGGTATTTGAATATGATGTTTGTTTGGGTTTGCTTGCAATCAACAGGCAGAGATGGTACAAAACGCCTTGCAGGTGCAGCGGACCTTCCTCAAAATGGCAAGCGCACACCAGGAGCCCGCACAGGTAAAGTTTAAGAGTACCTATCTGTGTGGGTTTCACCACACTCACTTAAATTAAACATAGTTTGGCAAATAATCAAATTTGCTTAGTTTATCAGCAAGGATGTATTTGGTATCCACAATGTTTGAGGCAAATCATGTAAGGATTTTCGCAGCAGATCATCTTGTTTAATGTTTAAATTTGTTTATCTAGAACTATGTGAGAATTGTATTGGTGGCTTTAAAAGTCCTTGTCTCACTGTCTTTTGAACCTAATGGTCAGTTAAGATCTTTTGAGATAACTGGTCACAGTAAATGAGAAGCTATCTTGCACACTTATTTCCAATCAAAACTTTGGTGCCTTGTTGGTCCTGCACATTACTGAATATGGTTGACCTCTAAGATATTGATTATTAATGATGTGTTCCTGTATATTATAGAACATGGTTTTCTGTGTACTGACACTAAAGGCAAAGGTGTCCATAGAAAAATTCAGGAGGTTTGCCTTGGTTTGCAGCTCTTCCTCTTCTCAGCGTAGTTCTGAGATTATTTGGCCACGCAATGCTGGGCTCTAAGTGGATATGGAGATAACCTCCACTGTTAAAAAAAACCCAAAACACCACTACAACTCATTGCAAGTGGTTCATGCAGCGACCTCAGGATGAGGTCTGGAGTCCAGCCTGATGTTGTTCCATTGGATATGGCTTGTCTTTCCTGTTTCCCAAACAGGAAGTGATTAACCCCGAGCATGCAGGAATTAAGTTATCTAATAAACAAACAGGGCTGTTGAGGTGTGCTCCAGGGCAGAGCAGCAGTTTTCTGAAATGGAGAAAATATTTCTCAGCAAGTTAGTGTTAAATTAGAATTTATTTAGTTTCATTAAAAGCCCCAGCCTACTAAGCCCACCCAGAACCTTAAATTATATGGCCCTCCACAACAAACAAACCCAAAGCTAATGTTCAGTAGATGACTATATACAAATATATTCAAAAGATTAGCAAAGGAACCATTGTATATATAACGCCATTTTTCAAATGTAAATGTTCAGTATAAGTGACTGACAATAAAGCTGTTGAATCTTGAGTCTTGAACCATTGACAGCTGGGAGGTAAATCCTTGAAAGTACACATTATAACAAGAGTTAGTCACACTTAATACAAACTGTTAAATAATTTTAAAATGTTACACACACCACTCACTAAGTGAGCTGCAGAGGGCATACACATAGGCCTGCTATAAGCTTTGTACTTAAATTTGTGCTGAATTCTTGTAAAGTTGCTGTGTCATAAGAAAGAGTCAGTGCCACAATTGTTGACACTGAATGTTATATGAGAGCTTGGGTCAATTCTTCAAAAGGATTCCCACAAATCAGAATGGAAAAATACTTCTAATGGCTGAATTAGATACAGCCAGAAAAGACCAGTGGCTCTTTCGAGTAGCGCATTTTGAAGCCCTAGAGGACTCAGTTGTACCCTCTTGAAACCCTGCACAAATGCATGTGCTTGTGCACACCCCCCCCCCCCCCACACACACACACATGCACACACGCACACACCCACCCCTACCCCTTATTCATATGTATGTTTATAGTACATCTTCACCCACACAAACTTTTGTGTTCAGAGCATGAACAATAATATTAGTAAGCTGTAAATGTTGGGCTTCTCTTTCTCTCTCTCTCTCTCCCTCTCTCTCTTTCTCTCTCTCTGGCTGTCTTGGTGTTTGTATGTGGGGCTGAGGTTGCATTCTGTGGCTTTTTATGGTCATGTTCTATATTTGAGTTGCTGTGTGCCTGTGGCCTTGGTCAAATGACAAGTCTGTTGGTAGACGCTGAGGAGAGTTTGTGTGGCCTGCGGTGTAGAGAACACAGCTGTTACTCTCTGTAATTCCCTCAGGCTTCCTAATAGAACTGATGCAACTTTAACCAGAATCCCCTGTCAAAGAGTCCAGTCTTAGGTTGACATTAAGGTCATCTTAATTTAGTGACTGTTAGTGACTGTAGAAATCATAGATTTTTGGAGATTCTTTAACAATGGTGCATTTATTCTTGCTCAAAGTTACTTACAGAATATGTGAGCAGACTAAAGAAAAAAGGGGGTTTTAATGGACAAAGAGTATTAAGGTCAGTTAATCACATTAACTGTGGAGCAGATGCAGTCACACACATGTGAAACACCAAAGTAATCTCCTGTTACTTACGCCTTGAAAATCTGAATTTCTTGCCTTGTTCATTCATGGTCTACAAAAGGAAAGCTTAACTTCTGCTCTAGCATCATTCACAGCCCAGAGATAGGCAGTCTATTTCTGTCTTTCTCCCCTAACCTGAGAGTGATATGGGAGGGGAAGTCCAAACTGATGCAGGAGCAGGTACAAACTGGTTACTCAGTCAGGAATTATTGCAACTGGTGAGATCTTTTCTAAGGATATGTTGGTTTGTTAAGGCTCCACGTGTATTAAGGTTCTTGTGTGCGTGTTATGATGTATTCTGGGCAGTGCCGATCTGAAATGACTTTATTTGCATTCTTCGTTATTTACACTTGGGGCAATCTCCATGTGGAACATGAAAAGACCTGTTCATAAAGACCTTTATTTGAACATATGAAAACACATGTCAGAGAGAAAAAAAAAGTTATCGCTATCTCAGGCACACATACGCATGTGAAGTAAGTAATTTATTTGGTCTGTTGCACACCCCTGACTTGTTTATTCATGCTAGATTCATATTGCAACATATTCAGTTACACCTGTGCATAAATGTTCAGACTGATACTCTCTTTGGCTTTCATAGGAAATGATTAAGTAGATGTAATAACTGACTAGTGATCATGTTGCTTATATTTGTCTAACTTGGGTAGGTCCAGCTAATAGGACTTAAAATGAGGACAGTATTTTTAGCATAGTTTTTACCCTAGTTTATCCTTACACTAAGTTTGGAATATAAAATCCAATGAATAAATCCACTGAATATGTAACATTTGATTTTAAAAATGGTGTACATACAGGTCCAATGCAAGTGTCAGAAAGAACACTGTTGTTTCAGAAAGGAAACAGTGTGTTCCCTTCCTCCCTGTTACACTAAGGTAAACTCTAAACACTGGGAGCACAAAGGGCCTTACAAGGCTTGTGGGATCTCCCTGTCTGAGCCTGGTATGCTGGACAGGAGGGAGGTGGGGTCCTCTGGATGATTCCCTGGAACAAACGTGGTCCCTGGATGCTCATTCAAGACCAAATGGCCCTTTCCTTCATGCAGTTCAATAGTACATACACTGCATTGTGTTTGATACAGCAAATTGTTTTTAGAATACTGTTTGCAGTATACTATTATAGAAATTGCATACATGATTTTTTAGGGTTAGGTTTTAGCAGCAGAAACTGTATAGAGACAATCCTAACCAAAACTAATCTTGCATATCAGTGATACCTTTGACCTTTGATAGTTCTGGTTATCTGTGTGACCTCTCATCAGACAGAGCTGGCAGACCTTCTCAGACCCATTTCAGAGCATATTGAGGAGATCCAGAACTTTAGAGAGAAGAACCGTAGCAGCCATCTGTTTAACCACCTGTCTGCCGTCAGTGAGAGCATTCCTGCACTAGGCTGGGTGGCAGTGGTGAGTTTGGGCAGGGCCCGTGTGCTTAAAACTGTGCTTGTTCATACACAATTCCTCAAATTATGCTTCTAAAAACTCCAAAATCCTGAAGATAAGCCATCTGCTCAGTAGCAGTGCAGCTGTCTAATCAAATGATACATTGTCTCCAAAACTATTCTACCTTCATTCAGAATTAACCTTTGACTTCTAAATACTGTGCATGTATTCACACATACTTGATACAGCTACTGAAACTCTTTGGAAATGGCTTAATATTAAAACCAGGTTCATCTGTGAACCTTATCACAGACACCTGTTGTTGGTAGGCCTTTCAAGAGTATTTGAATATTTATTTTTTATAGTGGCCGTGAACACAAAACCTTTATTATATACTGAAATATGTTTCAAGGGAAAGCTGGTTATGGATGCTGGATAAATTGGGTATATTAGTCAAATCAACTGGATACTGGGACTGTTATTAATAAATATATGACTTGATCTTTTTTACATTAAAAATAGATGGCAAAAAGCAAATTTCCCTGAATTTTGTTGACACAATGACTGTGTACATTAGGGTTGCAGCTAAAGATTATTTTAGTAATAAATTTTTCTGCCATCAATTAATTGGATAAAAAATACTTGTGTGTGTGTATATATAGTAAATATACAAAAGAGAAGGTCTCTTAAAATTAACAACTAATTGATTTTTTTTATGACTAATATAAACATTTTTATAGCTTAATTGGCATACTATAATATCTGTCAAAGCTGAACCCAATTTAGTGCATTTACATTCTGGGTTTTTAAAAAAAAATTCTGAAGTGCAAAAACAAATATATAAATAAAAAATTAATTTCTCATTACTTTAAAAGGTATCCATGACACTTTTCAAGTATCAAAAAGTGTGTGGAACATTAGTTTTTCAACAGGAGAGTCATTAAACATTTTTTGACCAAGTTGGTGTAGCAATGCTAAGTGGTCACAAAAAAATGGTAGATGGCACACTGGTTATAAGAATGGCAAACACAAAACAGTTTGGTTTACATCCATGAAAAATATAAACCAGGTAAAACTAAGTAATTTTCCATTTGCTACTTACTTTACCTTTTAAGTGCGCTCACTGGGCCTCAACATTTGTGTGAAAGCAGAAACGGTTTTTGAAGAGTAGCTAGATTTCTCAGAACAGTGTTTATTAGTTCCCCAGTGTGCAAAATGTGATTCCCTAATATAAAAGTATATTTGTTCATTCATTTATTTAATTAATTCATTTGAAATACAATAGTCACTTACTCCAGTCCATTTACTATAATGCCTACTGCATAGATCCAAAAGTGTTAAATTCAATGTCTCGGCCAATAAACATGATGAAAAATTGCTTTGGTACAATTCAACAATCTTACTTAGCTAATGAACTATCTACTCTGCCAGCTAACCTTCCATAAAATAGCAGCAGCATGACCGCCCAAGTCCTGCAATGCATGAGCACCCCGCTGTGTGATCCTCTCCTGTGCATGCAGACATCATTCTCTGAAGTCTTCACTAGAACCCTCTTAACCTAACTGCTATGAAGATACTGGATTCTGGGAGCTTCGAGCCTTTATGTCGCTTTCTAAGGATTTAAGAAACTACGCAAAAATAAAAAATTCTTTGACTTTGGTGAAACTTCTGACTTATTTGATAAAATTGCAGTTATGATCCTTTCCATGGCTACAGTTTTAGAAAGGGTAATGGGCAATTACTTTTTTTTAAAAATCTGATGATTAATCAAATGAACTCTTTTCCTTATAAGGCTTATATTTACTTAAAGACCCCCACCCCACCTCCACCACGACGAGGTTCATACTATCAGTTCGAAGGCGATGATGATCAATATTTAGATTAGGCATATTTTTCAAATAATACACTGACTTGTCATAATGTTTGTAGACTCCTATTCTGAGTATTTTATTTCAGCTAATCCTCTTGAATGATTTACTGTGTATGTGTGTCCTGGACTTTGTCAAGTACATGTGTAGCAGTGCTCCTCTCCAATACTCTATCCTTTCCCTTGAAGATGTTGTCACACCCACTCAAAACCTCTTAGGCACTCATAATGTTGGTTTACATTAACCCGCATGTAAGATGTAAAGGTTTTACACTTAACCTTAATATTTATGCTTGCTTGTGTCTGGGACTGGGACAGATATTATCGATCTTTAAGTACATATCTGATTATCTCAGTTTGCGCTAGCTTTTTTCAACAATTGAAGCCTGCAACAATGATGTCATTCCCTGTCATCATTCCCTTTTTGTCTCTTTCTCTTGTTTAAGAGTCAGAAACCAGGGCCCTATGTGAAGGAGCTGAATGATGCTGCCATGTTCTACACCAACAGAGTTCTGAAAGACTACAAAGACATGTGAAGACACACCAGCAATGTGGTTCATTCAAAAGCAACATTAGCTACAAATATTACCTCACATATTTATTTACCCCAATAAAAACATACAGTAAAAAAAAAAACAACCAAACAAAAAGTCTTTCTAGTTATTTTGCAGATGGAATATATGTGTGTCCCTTGGTGTAGTGACCCATGCCATGCAGAGTGGGTGCATTCCTACCTGAGTATCTGGACAGAACTGCAGGCCTTTATAAAACAGCATCACACCACTGGACTGGTCTGGAGCAAGACTGTGAGTAAGCCATACACTCTCACACTCACCTACAGTGTTCTCATACAGACATTTGCCCATTTTGATAATGGTGATTGAATAGAGAATGCTGTCTCTTGCCTTTTTCCATCAGATGGAGTTAACACAGTAAATGCTTAAAATAAAATCTATAACTGGCATAGGAATGATAGTGATTGGCATCATATCTTTACTTTGTAGTGTGGTATCATAATCTTTTTACTTTGTGGTGTTTCAAATGAAGATCAGTGGACAACCTAGAAATGCATGAAAGAGTCATTCAGTGGCTAGCTCAGAGAGCACTGAGCCGTGACAGAAATCTGCTTATAGGTATCTCTCCAAAAAGCTGCCCTGGGTATTAATTTCTCTGCCTTATTCTCTTTCAACTCTGTTTTTCTTAACTATTTGCAGATAAAAGACCCATAAGATGGGTCTGCTTTAGTAGTTCATTAGGTAAATTCATTAACTCATGATAAGCCTAAAAAACAGATTCAGGCAGATCAGACCACTTTTATGGTAACCAACCTCTGCCAGTTAGGTTTTATACAGAAGCCATATTAGACTTTGTCTTGTCAGTAGCACTCCCTGATGAGATGTGAAGGATGTGTGTGTGTGTGTGTGTGTGTGTGTGTGTAAGAGGCAGACAGAAACCTGAGAGCTCTCTGTGGCTGTGTGTCAGCTGTCCCTCTTGCTGCGAAGGGTTAGAGTGTGAGGGAGTGTGTGCCATAGACAGGTGGCTCTCAGGGTCCCTTTGAAAAAAAAAGGGTCTTACCAAAGAAATACCCCCAACAAAAGCCTAGTGTGTTCAGATCACCCACCTGCTCACACACACAGTGTGTAATATAAACTCTCCTCTCATATATTCAACACTTACCCTCCATGATGATATCCCAATCTATTGTATATCTTCACACCATGTTTTGTTAACACAAACTTCTAAAACCCTGTTCTATACGTCCACCATGTTGTGTATTTCTCATTAAGGATTTAAACACTGCATCTTGTCACCTTACAACTGCTCTTTTTGTATTAACCTTTTGGGGTCATAGGCTAAGGGTCTACTTCTGAACCCATGCTGAACCTAGACTTTAGCAAAGTGTCTGGAGTGACAGGAGGGTGTGAGTTTGTTTATGTTGGAAAAGAAAAGCCGTGTGTATGTAGCAGTTGTTGTGGTCTAAACGTTAAAGAGAGGATTGTGTGCAACTGTCAATGGCAGCTGTGCTGACACATGAAAAAAGTGTGAGTGTGCCTACTTAACATGGTAACAAACTGCCCCACATTCCAGCCTGTTCCAGGCTTAGTGGTTCAATGGCTATCAGTACAAAAGCTGTGTAACCTCTGTGAGCCTGTTCAGCTTATATAACATAATATAATGGGCAAAAAAATCTGAAAAAATATAGATCAATTTTGAGTAACTTTTTGACAAATAATGGAAATTCTAATGTCTGTTGGTATAAATGTTATCAGTGTTATCAGTCAAATAGAACAATGCTGTTACATACTTAATTACTTCTCTAAAGAAAAAAATCAGTAATATAAACACAACAAAATACCTCTTGCTCTGTACTGTACTTTAAATAGAGCTAGAGGATATATGAAATTGTGTGCCTACTTTTCATTCAATTCTAGATAACTTTATTGCGAATCAAATATTTTCAATTAATGTTTGTTAAAAGAAATGATTTTTCAAGATTGGCTGCAACTTTTTCAAAGGTTAGGGTGATGATAGGGGAATAGAGATATAGTATATACCAAGTATATACATTTAAGTAAGGATTGTAGCATTACATGGTGTAAAGTCTCACGCTTGTTAATATGATTCAAAGCGCTGCCTAATACTCCTCCTACTGGTGAGTTAGTGTACTGCAGTTTTGCCATCAGTTTTGCGTCTGATGCTTATACCTTAGTGTTTTAGACTGAGCCCACTTTCTGTTGTCCAACTGAACTGTGATCACTCATGAAAGAACAATGAAAAACAAAAACTCCATCAGTCTCCATCAGTTTTCCCCATTAGGTGATTCCACTGTTGTGAACAGGGTCCTATAGCACCTCCATCGCTGTTCACGGCTCCATCTGCTGGTCCATGCCCTCCTCCTCCGCCTCCACCTGTATTCCCAGATGAGCAGACCAAGGGAGACAACAGTGTTGCTCAGCGCTCAGCTCTGTTCGCTCAGCTCAACCAGGGGGAGGCAGTCACTAAAGGTAGGCAGGAAAGCAGTGTGTTATCTGTAATGTTTACACAACAATGTGGTCAACGTTGTTTATATGTACAAGGCATTTCTGTTCTACATTTTAAGTAATTGAGCCAAATATATGATTCAATATTTAAATGGACTGGTTATTTATCTTATGATGCTTTATGAAATGGCTCAAGCTAAGTGATTAACAATGCCATTGTCAGTCTAAGGTACTTGGAATGATTTGTACATTCTACATACAAGTCATTGTTGTTTATGTAAATGTCATGCATCTAAATGTTCTACAACAAAATTGTCATTTAAAGTACTTGAAATTCTTACTGTTCAGCTTATACTTCTCAACTCATTCCCTTCTGAACCCATGGCAGGGTGAAGGAAATGGATGGTTATAAGCCTGAACCCAAACACTTAAAGGACAGATAACAGTACAAAATAACTTTTAATTGAACTGATTCATTTTTTTAAGGATTAAAGCATGTGTCTGATGAGCAGAAGACCCATAAAAACCCTGCTCTCCGCTCTCAGGGTGGGGTACACCACACCTCTACATCAAAAGACAAAGTTCCTGGCTCCACACCCACACCAGTCAAAAAGCATTCTCCTATTCTGGAACTGGAAGGGAAGAAGTGGAGGGTGGTGAGTTTACCTCTTCATCCTCTTCATTTACCTCTCTTCACTTAGACTGTTCGACTCTTAGTGCTAGTTGACATCAACATGTTGGAGAGCTGGATGAGATTAGGAAAGCCGAAAACAAATAGATTGTAATAAAGTCACTAGATACAAACACTGTACAATTAGTAAATTAGTTAAGAATGTATTGTCAGAATAATAGTTCTACAGGATTTCAAAATCCAGTGATTATTCCAAACATCCTTGTGTTAAGGGAGGGTCCTAAATTTAGGAAATTGTTGCGTGTGTGTGTGTGTGTGTGTGTGTGTGTGTGTGTGTGTGTGTGTGTGTGTGTTTGCGCGTGTATGTCCTTCAGGAACATCAGGAACAGGCTCACACTCTGCTGATAGAAGAAACAGAGCTCAGACAGGTGGTATACGTGTTCAGTTGCACCAACTCCACACTTCAGATCAAAGGCAAAGTCAACTCCATTATAGTGGGTGAGTGAAGTTGTTATTGATCAGTTACGTTCACATTGATCGGTGCGTTGCTTATTATCCTCTGACAGATGCTTCACATTGTTGTTCTTTTGAGTGTTAAATCTTTCTTTGTGTCCAGATAACTGCAAGAAGCTTGGGCTTGTGTTTCATAATGTGGTTGGTATCCTCGAAGTCATCAACTCCAGAGACATTCAGCTTCAGGTCAGGATAGATCAGGCTAGCCACAAACATTCTAGATGATGCTGTAAGCCTCAGCAAACCTTAACCTCACAGTAAAGATCTATAATATGGTGCACACACACCTATGTGGTAAGACCATTAAGAACAGAAATTATCTAATTGTCATTCTCTTAGGTTCTGGGGAAGGTGCCCACCATTTCAATTAATAAGACAGAGGGCTGCCATGTCTACCTTAGTAAGGAGTCTCTGGACTGTGAGATTGTCAGTGCCAAGAGTTCTGAAATGAACATCCTGGTCCCTCAAGGAGATGATGAATATGTGAGTAAACTCACATTAATGTGCATCTATATGTGTGAAATATATACACTGTTCTAAAAGAGTAAGGTCCTACTGGAATATCTCAATGCAATGTTATGAAACACCTGGCACCAACCAAATTATTATTTCTAATTTGTTGACATTAGCAAATTGTAATAGCAGTATTTCATGCTCTGTATCAACAGAAAGAGTTTCCAGTTCCGGAGCAGTTTAAGACAGTTTGGGATGGGTCCAAGCTAGTGACGGAGCCCACAGAGATTGCTGGTTGATCGACAGTGTCATAACACTCCACATCATCTCTGTCAGTAGTGTCAGCCACACTCCAAACACTGAATCAAATAACTCACTCAACGAGGATACAACACTGAAAATCCTTTTCAGTGGAGTTTAACTAAGGTTAAATTTAACTACTCTGGGTTTATGGAAGTGATCCATATTATTATACATATTCAGACAATACCTAAAAGACAGGCAGACACTTACATTAAGATAGTTGTGTAGTTTAGACGACTAATGTTAACTTGTAATCAAATTTTTTACATGCATCAGTGTTTTTCTGAAGTTATCTAATTGGATTTAGGTTCTTAGATAGGATTAAATCTTTTTATCTGTATAGTTAATTATGGCTATCTACACTAAAAGTCAACATTCTTTCAGATAAGTTTAGAATGAAAAAAAAACCCAACAACCCTAGTAATAAGAAGAAATACTAATACCACTTTTAACAGTAATTGTGAATGTGAATACCATTAAATATTGTCTGTATATGGACTTTAATTTAATTGAACTAATTTGTAATTCACACAATATTTATATTGGAGAAAAAAGTGAGAACTCTGAGGTTGAAGAAGGTTCATAATCATGTGCACAATTTAGTCACTCTGCAGTTAACCTGATGATGACTTCTGTATTGCGAGGAGTCTATCTTGCTGTGTGAGAGAATTTTAGAAATTCAGTATTCCTAGGAGTTACGAATACATTACATTAAAGCATGACATTTATTGTGAACATTAAGAGTCCCTAGTTGACATTATTATAACAGAGCCCAATGAACTTGAAACAAAGTCCCACACCAGTCTGTAAAAGGATACAGTTCCTCATAGATAATCTTTGTTATTGCATAATTTAAAGACTCATGTCAACATTTGAGAACTCCTGTAGCAGGGGAAATGCCATCTTAAATTTAATGGATTGTATTTGACCATCATTTGTCTAATACCTTATTTTGATGACATCATTGGTACTTTAAACAATCATGTAATAGTTTGAAACATTAATTACTGAAGTGTAGAAAGTTTCTGCCCAGGTTTCAAATACAAATGTACATACCCTAAATGTACTTACTCATAAATCTGTTATAGACAAGAACACTAACTGCAGTTCAGAAACATGAATTAAGCCTAAATATTTTTAACATATTTTATTAACCTCTCTGTTAACAGCTTACATACAGCTTAACAACTAGTATTTCACAGGAAGAAAGTATATTTTACACTAGTCGTACAAGTAAAGTACTTCACTACATGTAAAGACTTCACTGCTTTGCTGCTGCACTTCTTTTGGGGCAATGCATTTGCCCATTTCAGCTTTTTATGAAATTGTCACTGATGAATTAGATAATTTCAGTAGTTATTAAATCACATAATTCTGGCTCAAAAACAGCAAATACCTTGAAGACATTGTTGTGTATATGGACATTGCTTGCATTAAATAATTTAAATTAACAGGTCATTTTAATGTGTTTCTTTATGAACTACACTTTGTGTAAACCCACTTTATTACTAGCATGTATGCTAGAGGACACCTAAAATGTAACTTCAAATATTACATAATATACTTTAATATGGGGATATTTACAAATTCTATTATTTATACATTTTAAGAGTCATGATTGGTAATATTGCCAGTTGACTTCACACGGGACACTAAAAGGTACATAGAAACATTTAAATTTTTCTGTTTTGGCCCTGCTAAAAATACATGAGTGAGATGTATTTTTATTTATTTCCACTCAAATTGCCAAGTCAATTAATAAAATTTAGAAAATTACACTTGTAACCACGCTAATGTCATTCTATTAAAAGAATGAGCTAAATCTCATACATTCATGCAAAAAGAAATATCTGCCTTGTCCAATTATTTATGTCTGACAAAGGAGGATAAAAAGGTTCATAAGGTTCTCTTGTATTTTACTAGCTACTGTGCAGCAAAGAAGAAAATTCACAATGATCATACTATTCCCTTAGCATTATTTACAGCCAGATTAGATCATAATGCATTATACTTAGAAAAAAAATTAAATCAGAAAACTCACAAGATTCAGTGTCAAGATTCAGTTTCAGAAACCTTACCAGCTGGTAGCTAATGGGTAGAAGTGGCTGTATCAGGCCAGTAAAACATTTAAGATGACTGTCCATAACCATTCACCTACATGTAAGCTAGTTCATATTAATATAGCGCAAATTAGATATATAGAAGTATGGAAAATTGCAATGACACAGGTATATACAAACTAGTTGTCCTTTATATTCTAATACTGACATTCAATTTTCTTTTATATCCATTAGATGTGCAAGAATTATATTTACCAACTAACTCACTGATAATAGCCATATACCAATATCAGCTATTTAATAAAAAGATGCTCACAAGATACAGGATGGTTTTAAAATCAACCTATTCACTTTATTTTTGGTAGACCATTTCTTTATTGAGCCAAATGAACAAGGATATTTGGCTCATGTAATCAGAAAAATAAATAAATAAAAACATTATATAAATGTTATCTAATCATTGTCTAATTATGATGATACTTAAAACACCTTTCAAATCAGCAGCAAAACAAAATCATCCTCCACATCCATCTATCCATGCAACTCTAATGTAACATTTAGTGTTTGATGACCATGTTTCCCTGAGAGTCCTTTGTAAAAAGCATCTCTGGCTCTAGGTCTGTGTTCTCCTCTCGTTCCATTGGCTTTGGGATGTCTGAGTAATCTATGCCTTCAGTAGAATTAGTGCAATCCTTCAGTGGGCATCTAACCCATTTGCTGCGGTTGGCAATCACCCGAAAGCCTTCGGAGTCCTGAGTGAATAACATGGCTAAGGAATCTCCTTCATCCCCCAGAGACTCTTTGACTGACTTTTTAGGTGACCGACAATACTTCACCTTAAAATCTGAAAAAAGCTTTGCTGGACTAGGAGAGAACTGCTGCTTAAGAGGTAAATGTTTAACATGTTGTAAGGGTGATGTGGATCTGCTATTTTCTTTATCCATTGTTTTCACAGGTGCCCACCGAATATAATGGTGATTCTGTTCACATAGCTCCAGCTCTTTATAAGCCTTAGATGGATGTTTTGCTGTGTTTTGGGTCTCTGTGATTGATCTTGTGGTAAAAACAGCCCTCTGAATAGAAGGCCTGAAGGGCTTCTGACTCTGAAAACCCTTCACAGAGTTATAAGCTAAAGAACCATCCTGGTTGGCTCTAAAACTACTCTTATGTATCTGATTAGAATGCACATAAGAATCTTGTTGTACCTGATGCCTCTGAAGCAGAGTTTCAGGAATTTCTTTAATCTCCTCAATGGTTTTACATCCATCAAATTTTGCTTTGTTGCATTCCTTTTGTGTGACTGTCACATTTTCAATGATAATATTTTCTGGCCGTCTCCTCTTTTCTGCTGGCTCAAGATCTTCTGACTGACATCCCCAAATCAAATGGAAAAAGTGCTTCTCTTTTTCTCTGTCTTTACAGAATTCATCTGCCTCCCTCTTAAAATCTACATGGGAATCCTGTGGGTGTACTAGAGAGATATGTCTGGTGTCTTTACTGGGTTCAGAAGACAGTTCAAATGTCATCTCACGCTTTCGTTTGGTTCCCACATGTGCCTGTGGAAGTGAAGTAAAGGACATCTTGGAAGGACTGGGTGTCCCACGTTCTTCTGTGTCTGACAAGAATAAATTATGTTCAGTCAAGAAGCAAAGTATCCATTTAAAATGTGCTATGGAATACAAAATAAACGCAACAGAAGGTCTTGTATCTTTAAACTACTTCTTACCTTTACTCATTTTACTCTGCGGTGGAAAGAACGACGATATCGTGCTCTGTTTTGCTGCAGGCATTTGCAGTTTGGTCTGTGTAAAGCTCAATGCTACTGCCATGCTGTAACCACCTGACTGAGCCAGGGGGTTCAGTAATTTGGATATTGGCCGTGTCAGTCGTTTCTGTTATTAGTAAAGTCAGTTTAAAATATAACGTAAAGTTACATTTTACAACGAAGAACCACAATATAAAGTACTACTTTTGCAGCACATGGTATTACTGATGAATATATCTTGCGGTTAGCTATGCAAGTCACGTTGCATAAATGTTATGACACTGACATAAAATACAATATAAAGCATTTTTTGGCCTTTGTCTATAAGCAACTGCGCGGCTTGCGTGTACTTAAGTTGAGCCATAGGTCTACAAGAATTTGGCGACAATTTCGCCGAGCGCTTCTTGTTTCACTGTTTTACCTTCGGTTTCTTTGCTCTTAATTCGCCAGCGTCAAGCCAAACTCCGCATTCTTCTGTTGCAGATGCGGGTATTGGTTTGGTTGTCTTGCTCTGGGTGGTTTTCATGTTTATACATTAGCTGTTCAGCTAACGTTACACCATAACTATAAGAAAGTAACTTCCGTTTAAAATAAACCTTCGCTTATCCAGCCTACTAGCCAGGTTAGCTAACTAAATTAGATTATGCAATCCAATAGAGGTTAATTCTAACACATTTTGAAGCTATTGTAAAGCGCAGCATAATGGCCACAACTAAATTATTCAATAAATCAATTCCGATTAATACGTATATGTATAATGATTGTTCTTTTAGGCAAGTTTTATTCGTTTAGCTAAGGCTCTAGAGCCAACGTTCCTCTTCACTAGTAGTGGTTATTTTTAACTCGTTACTATTCCCGCGCGCAATGTGTTTGAATACGATTCGGTTGCCAAGTATTTTAAATACGTGCCTATACTGTATATACCAGTCTATGATGAGCTCAAACTGTTGAGTGTCTGAATCTTTAATAATGCTAATTCCACTACTACTACTACTACTACTACTACTACTACTACTACTACTACAAATAATAATAATAATAATAATAATGACTTTTCAAATAACTACCAGTTAACATCATAACACCAGATTCAGATGTGGAGTCAAAACCCAAATTTTTAAATTCCTCTTGAATCTTGTAATAAATATGTATCATATACATAATCAAAAGCTTAGGAATTGATATTTTAAATTAACTTTAGGGTTCACTGTTTACTGCACAGCTTTTATAAAATCTGAGGTGAATTTAGGAACAGGGAAAACGCTAAAAACCTCAAGGACTGGAATATCTCCTGTGTAAATGATTGTGAAAATCTGGCAACCCTGCCTGGGAATAACCAGAAGTGACGTATGCACTCCGCGACGAACAAGAACAAGCTTTGACGTAAACAGATTAAGTAATTTTCTGTTTCTTTGTTCACTTTTTTTCATGAATATATTCTCACGGTTAATACTTTGAGTTTTGAATTATATAATTTTGTAGTCAATTAGTTTAGAAATATGTGTATGTATCCAAATTTAAGTTATTTTAAGTGGCGGATTTCAGTTACAGCTAAATGAAATGCTGAGAAGCGAAACTCGCTTGCTTAGCTAAAGATAGCTAGCTCGCTAATATGACGATATTGTCGACAGATCTTCAGATTGATTTGGTTTTATCAGCTACTCTCGGATATGCCCTCTTCTGCCCTAAATGTGGAAATATATAACTATATCTTTATGTTTGATTTTCGTTTGCGTGCTTTCTTCAGAGTTGGCTCAGCAGGGTTGTGTCGGCCCTATCAATTCACTTCCGTAATCCTCAATTAATTCGTCGATTATTTTTTCATTACCCTGGCACATTCCGACTAATGCAACAGCAATGCGGAGAAATCCAATTGAACAGTTTCGTGTTGTTGCTGCCAGTAGCATGCACTAGTTTTCTATAACGAGCTGATCGTAACATTGATATATGGTTACTGTTTACAGGTGCTGATATTTGGGATTGGTACCATGTTCCACGGAATACCTGCTTCAGGAGGGATTGGAGGGGGTAAGTGGAAAAGCCAATGTAATTGTAGAGATATTTTACATAATTTTAAAGAGATGTCAATGTGTTTTTTCATTTATTTTGATAATCTCTTTCTCCCATTCACACACGCATACACCCATATATTGTTCTGGTGTTTTTTCTTTCCATATGTCAAGCACCGGCCAATAAACCAGAATTATACGAGGTACTGTCAGTCTGTTAAATAAAAATAATTCCATTTATTTATATTAAATATGGCTTCATTTAGATTTGGGTTTTGTTTTAATCTTCCTATGTGTACAATTCTATAGGAAGTCAAGCTGTATAAAAATGCAAGAGAAAGGGAAAAGTAAGTAATTATGAACAGTATTTTATTGTTATATATTGCAGCTGTGATATGCCATGCAATATATTAAAACATGGGTACACCTTTGATGTGATGTGGTTAAAGATGAGTAATACCCTGCATAATTTATTTTAAAATCAAAGCTATTATATTGCAGTCAATCATATAATTAATTTGAACACTCACAGTACACTCATTTGGAATCTTTGATAATGGACAAGATTCTCACAACAAAAATATCTTCTTCCCAGAATATATCTCTGAGCTCATTTGTAGCCTTTTGCAAATGCCAGTGCTATGCATAAGAGTCTGCCAAATGCATAAAATGTCATTCTTCTCTTGTTCATTATAAACTCTGGTAGACCTTAAGATCAAATGTGTCTGTCTGCTTTGATGGAATATAATCTTCTACTATGTAGCTTCAGACATTTCTAGGTGGTAATTTCACCTTTGTTGACTGTATTGAAAGGTATGACAATATGGCAGAGCTGTTTGCTGTGGTAAAGACACTCCAAGCTTTAGAAAAAGCTTACATTAAGGACTGTGTTACTCCTAATGAGTAAGTATTTCCTCTGCATTTGACACTGAAATTATACCAGGGTATATTATATATACCAGGGTGTATGTATATAATATAAATGGCAGCTCAACTAAATAGACATCACATTCTTTCAGATACACAGGTGCCTGCTCACGATTGCTTGTCCAGTACAAGGCTGCTTTCAAACAGGTCCAGGCATCAGATGTTGGCTCCATTGATGACTTTTGTAGGAAATACAGGGTAGTTACTGGCACTTCATAATGGCTCTTTTTTTTTTTTTTTTATCTAATGTGTGCTGTTACTGTATTTGTGAACTAAATAATCTTTGACTATTGCCTTTCTTAACACAGCTTGACTGCCCACTGGCAATGGAGAGAATTAAAGAAGACCGCCCAATTACCATAAAGGATGACAAGGGCAACCTGAATCGCTGCATTGCAGATATTGTATCTGTAGGTACTTTTACAGGGGATTATAACACTGACTTTTACATCCTATAGTCAGTGTTTTTGCTTGAGTGAAGGCCAAAGAGCAACCACTTCTATTGGGTTTTTGAGTAGCTCCAAAAGCTCCATTAAGTAGATTAAAAATAAATTTGTTTTGCAATTCGCGGTCCTTTTTCAATGCCAAAGTGCTCCTTGTTACTAAAGGACTGTGCACCCAGCAATAAAACCTGTGAAAGTATAATTTACCACACTATACACTATCAACAAAAAAAGATAACATTGTATGCTTTGCTCTGCCTTTGAACTGCTGTTGGGCTGGGTAGTGGATGTCATACATTTATATTTAGAAATCTTGTTCACTTCCTCACTTGCAGTATATAGGTTAGTATATAGGCTAGTACTGTATCCTCTTCTGCCCTTCTGCTCCCTTTAGCTCTTCATCACAGTGATGGACAAGCTGAGGCTGGAGATTCGAGCAATGGATGAGGTATTCATAGTTTGGCTAAATGGTGATATGGACTAATCAATAAAGTGTTTATTAGCACATCCCATTGGTCATGATCTAGTTTTTGATGTGCATGTATGTCAGATCCAGCCAGATCTTAGGGAGCTAATGGAAACCATGAACAGGATGAGCAACATGCCACCAGATTCGGAGGCTAAGGACAAAGTCAGCCTTTGGTAAGCATGGATGTTTTTTGTCTTCTGGCTGGTAAACAGTACGAAAAATGCTGGTAGTAGTAGATATGTAGCTTTGGAGATTTACTGCTGACATTTGACATTCAACAAAAGAATTGACATTTTTCCATTTATCTGGTGTTTCACAACTAAATTGGCTGGGTGTTGCAAAAAAGTAAAGATGTTTGTTTAGTGGACATATTTACTTATTTTGAAATGTGAAACCTGTAATAATGATGACACTTTAAATTAACTCTTCTTTGTGTATTTCTGCATTCTGTCTTCTTTTGCCCTTTTACTTTTTCCATGCTTAGGTTGACCACCTTGAGCAGCATGTCAGCGTCTGATGAGTTAGATGACTCTCAGGTTCGCCAGATGCTGTTTGACCTGGAGTCTGCCTACAATGCCTTCAACCGGTTCTTGCACTCCTCCTAAACAACATGCTCCCCCCTCCTCCCAAGAACTGTTCACACTCCACTCTCTCCAACATCCCCTCAGTCATCTACATCCTAATCCCTTCACTCTGTCCTGGAAGCCTATCCATTGATGCAGAACTCTTTGGATAGAAAGACTCCTCAAAATCCAGTGGAATATTTCTGATTATTGACATTGCTGTCCACTATTTTGTTATTTTCAGAAATAGACATAGCTTTAACTAACTATGATATTGATTTTTTTTTTTTCCATTAGCATTGTGTTTTTAATATAGTTACTACACCCATTAGATATAAATCATTGAGCATTGGCATAAGGAGAAAAGAAAACTGCTTCAGATGGATTTTAGGATTTTCAGATGTGGTATTGACTCAGATTTAGAATTACACTTGAAATGAAAGTACATCTCTTTTCAATCACTGTTTTTCTATAGCTGAAATATTTTTAAGCCTTGTTTATAGAACAACATAAATCTGAATACCTGGACCTGAAACAGGCATTGTAGTACTTTGACATGGGGAATAGATGGATGTTTTGCCATTGTACTGGGTTGTTGGCAGAACTACAGAAATGCACTCAAAACATTCTTGCATTAATTTCAGATGGTATTGAGCTTTTTTCTCTTCACTGGAATGATGAGAGGGTATAAACAGCATAAAGAAAAAATACATTTTAATTATTTCTTTTTTGTCTTGGCATAATTTAGTTTTTCCTAGCATATGAAAGTCATTTCATTGATCATTTACACTTTTCTTTCTCTGTTCTTTGGTTATGGGGGAAAAAAATCTTTATTGTATAGTTATATTTATTAAAGGACCACTGCTGAAAAAAGTTTTGAAAAATGGGCATGTAAATCTTTTAGAAATGATCATTAAAAAACATGATACAAGTGAATGCTGTGCGAAGTTAATCCAAATTGCGGTTTAAGAACCATATCCAAAATGTGGCTCCTTTAAGGAAAACAGTCCCTTCACAGCTGCTTGAGTCTCCAGGGCAACGGTTACAAAACTAAGCGATGCGCCACTTTCCACTGCATTGCCGACACTATTAATAGGTGAGATTCAGACTCAGGAGAAATTTGGTTTATTTCGAACCGATGAACAACAGTCCAATATAAGGATGAAAAATAAAATAATCGCCGAAATTGTCGGTATTTACTACAAGTAACTTTGTACAGTCCTTGTTTAAACGCCTACATCAAGACGCCAGCTAGCCGGCTAGCTAACGTTTAGCCGTATCTGCTTCAAGAATCGCAGTTACTGGCTGGTTGTGTTGCTCTCGCGTAGTTTTTTAGTCGGCTGACAGGTATTGTTTCTGTTTTAGATATAAGCAGATGGTTTAGCGTTACGCCTGCTATTTGCTTCAAAATCACTTTTTTTGCCATAGTCATAGCCAGACATTTTTCAGAGTATCAACAAAATAACTAAGTTATCGTTTACCTAAAAAATGAACCTTACCGAAGTGGAAGAGCACATCGCTCTGAAGTATGAAATAAAGCGAAGACTTGGAAAGGGGGTAAGTGGAAGAAATCCTTTACGATGACGAGGACCCTTTAAATCTTGTTGTCATGTCGGCTCCTATTTACTCAGCCATCTTACCATCATTTCTAATTTCTATTATTAGCCTATTAAGTACTTGCATAAGGAAGGGAAGCTGTTAATTTGCTTTTCGTATATCGTTCTGTTTTGCTGCATGCGTGGAAGGTGAATTGTTATTACAAAATGATTGTTATTCATCGTCCATTTGCTAAGCATTTACCTTCATCTACAATTGATTTACAAAGCATGATCACAACTTACATCCAAGTAGTCTACATTATTCTAAAACGGTTCGGTTCTTTAGATTTATTATTGTATGTTAGATGCCAGCTGTCAACCCTGTTGACTGCTATACAGGTAGATTAGCTTGTGAGTATAGTTTAGGGACAAGGAGGAGCCATATCTCCTCTTGCACATGACCCCTGGGATTGAAGAATAGACTAGAGGTGGCGGGAGCAAGCACCTGGAGAACACACTGTCCTGTAGTTAGACATTAACAACTGTGAAAGAAATCATATAAAGGGAAGTGTCCAACCTTGTCCATTCTTCCAAGAGTCCTTAACATGTTATGCTCTGAAAGATAATGTGATAAGGACACTGTTTTGTTTAATAAAAACATACGGAAGGTTCTATACAGTTGTATACAGACAGGAGGGGTGATTCTCTAACATTTTATGGTTATCTTAGGGTTACTATGCATTTGTTAAATTTCACCTTGTCTTTAGAATGTATTGGAGAAAAGGCCTTAGTTTGTCATTACTTAGCAGTAATTTTAGTATTTGCATATAGTGTGCAATTCAGCTTATGTTTGGTAGCAGGTGTAAATCATTCATGCAATGATTGTGTTAGGATTAATTGTTTTGAAATGTGTTGTTATAACAGGCATACGGAATTGTGTGGAAGGCAGTGGATAGAAGGACAGGAGAGACGGTGGCAGTTAAAAAAATATTTGATGCCTTCAGAAACCGAACTGATGCTCAGGTCAGATAATTTTACAGTTTGTAATAATATGCAATATTCTGACATGTTAATACTAGTTAATAGTATACATACTGTAACTTACTAGTTAATTATTGATAAACAAAATCTTCTATATTCTTAGGAACATGTGCCGGTATCTAAATTTTTTGTCTTTCATTTTCTTTATGTAGAGAACATTCAGAGAAATTATGTTTCTTCAGGTAAGGACACTTATTAAGTATGGTATGACACAACAAGTTGACCTTTCATTTTTATCAGAACTCTGTTTCATCCTTAAGAGAATATGGCATATTGAAAACACTGTATCTTCTCCAGGAAACCTTATGGGTGCTATTTATGTGTTCTGGCTTTTACTATAGATTTATATTCATATTCATATTCATACATTCGCACATTGGCCAATCTCAAACATGATCACTTGTCCATGTGCTGTATTGTGATGAAAGACTTAGACACTGTCTTGCATAAAATATCACACTGCACCTTTCTGGGCTAGCATTAGCTAAATTACTGGTATTGTCATCTTTTACACATCTATTTATTATTTATTTATGTTAATGTTTCAAAGTGAAGAAGTGTCTGTTTAGTGTCTACTTCCTCTCCCTCAGGAATTCGGGGGTCATGCCAATATCATCAAATTGCTGAATGTCATCCGAGCCCAAAATGACAAAGATATTTACTTGGTGTTTGAGTACATGGGTAAGACTGCATTTCTGTGCATGCTATAAAGAGAATATAAATGATCCTGGAGTTGTGGCAGCTATCCAAGTTGCACCTGCTCTTCCTTTTCCCTTGTGATAGCTCCAGCTCCTAATGAGGGTGTTTTGGCTCATTTCTTTGTTGCATTACGAGAAATAAGCCCTGCTCTATGCGGACTTAAGGGATCCATTTAGAGAAAACCATTACTATGTGGAAGTAATTGGTCTACATGGTCTACTTGCTACATCATGGTAAAGCACAGCAGTAGGTCACAAAGAATACTGTGAATAATGAAGTAAACCCTCTGTTGAAAAAACACTGTTGAAAAGGTCACATGCCCTCTAGGGTGTAGACATAGCAATACAATTATACATAGAATAACCTCAGAGAGTCGGCATAAATAATTTAAAAACAGACCAGGTTGCAGTTTGTTAGGAAATCCATTTTTAAAAGCCAGTGAGAAAAAGAAGCTCCATGTCTCATTTGTGAACCATGGTGTTGTGTGTATATATGGCCAATGATGGATCTGGCTTACTTGTACTTATTGATAATTTCACTGCTGACCACAGAAGCAGGATGATTTACAAAGAATGATGAAGCATCTTAGCTGCTCACACTAAATCAAATAAATAAAAACCCATGAGTGTGTAGCAGAAGAGTGACCTCAAACATACATATAATGCAAATGCATACCAAAAATCAACTCGGCACCAAAAAGTAGAATGTTCTTGACTGGCCAAATCAGTCACCTGACCTGAAACCCAGTGATTTCACTTACTGATGATATAGCCAAAAGCAAAATGCCTCAGAAATATGCAGGGAGTGAAACAGGTTGCACTACAGGCAGAATTATAGGGAAGATTTGTGCCACCTGGTAAAGGCTGTAGTTCACAAACTTCAGGCAGTGATCAGCTGCACTGCATTTGAAACCAAGCACTGGGTGTAACATTTCCATTATAACTGTATGATCACCTTTGTACTCTTTTTTTTTTTAATGGAAGGACTATCATTCATATATAGCTCACACCGTGTAGATATAAATACTTGTCCAGTATGCAAGAATACTTGGCATGAACTTGGCATTAAACTTAAAACTTTTTAAAATAATATTTGTCTACATGAATCTTGAGGGGAAGATGAATAAATAGCACTTGGAAACTGAGATTTAAAACAATTTAATACAAAAGCAGTTTTATCCAAATGCACAAGTTTTTCAGTTATTTAAAATGTAATATTTTAAGGGAATAGTTATTTAGTAAATCACAGTGCACACATTGGATGTGCACTGTGAAACATTACTTCTGGCCACTATCATTGTGACAACTGAATTTAATTAGTGCTATTTTTCTCTCTAGATACAGACCTGCATGCGGTAATAAAGAAAGGTAACCTTTTGAAGGATATTCATAAGCGCTATATCATGTACCAGCTTCTCAAAGCTACCAAATACTTACACTCTGGAAATGTTATCCACAGGGACCAGAAGGTAAGCTCATATGCAGGGACCTTAAAGACATTTCCCTCTAAGCTTCCTAACATCTGATACAAGCATTTCATGTTTCTCCATCTCTTCTCTGAATTGTACAGCCCTCCAATATACTACTAGATGCAGACTGCTTTATCAAACTGTGTGACTTCGGTTTGGCACGTTCCCTGAACCAGATCCAAGAAGATGCTGGGAACCCTACCCTGACAGAATATGTGGCAACGCGATGGTATCGTGCTCCTGAAATTCTCCTCGGGTCCACGCGGTACCTTTCCATCATTTTACTACTCTTTGAAAATGAATACACATTCTTTCCACACACTACCCCTTTTTTATCATGGCAGCAAAGTTTCCACTGCCTGTTGACTGTTGCACAGGTACACAAAAGGTGTGGACATGTGGAGTGTGGGCTGCATTCTTGGGGAGATGCTGCTCGGCAAACCACTGTTCCCTGGAACTTCCACAATCAATCAGATCGAGAAAATCATGAGTGCAATCCCATACCCTACACCAGAGGGTAAGCACTGAGATTCACAATGTATTTCCTCTTCAATTTATATATTTAATCAATTTCCCAGAAAATTAAAAAGCAAATGAGCACAGTATTTGGGAGAGAACTTTGGCCCTGGCATGTAAAAAAGGTTACTCAAATAGGTTTAGCTTTCACATGTATTCTGATTGATGTATAACCTCCTCTTTAATTTCAGATGTGCTGGCCATTAAGTCAGAGTATGGAGCATCTGTAATTCAGAGAATGCTGCTTAGGTATGTGTACATAGATGTAGACATATGTCCATGTCCAATTGGAATATTAGTCAATTGTAAACCAAAGATTTGGTTATGAAATTTCTTGAAGATGATCAATTACATGTGTAGCCTTTTACACATACAGTATAGAAATATCCAATTTATTGTCATTTGCTTTATCATAGTCATCTTGACTTAGCATTAGCACACATCCTAGATCACCTAATATAAACATGGTTGAACATTTGTTTGTTGTGAATGTGTATCTAAGGCCACAGGTGCCGATAGGTGATTTACTGCAGCCATCAGTGCCAGCTGATGCCCTAGATCTGCTACAGCATCTGCTGGTCTTCAACCCGGATAACAGGCTGACAGCAGAGCAAGCCCTCCAGCATCCATATGTGGCAAAGTAAATGTAATAATTTGACATTATTTGACATGAGATTTTCAGTACTTAAAAGAGTTTTGAAACCTATCAAAAGTCTTTCAGAAAGGTTCTGAATTTGTGAATTTAGTAAAACCTGTACTGTTATTTAACATTTTCGAACTCCAGGATCTTATTTAGTTTTCAATCCTAAGGCATATTATTCAGTAACCACTCTGATTATAATGGGTATAATCATCATAAAGTAAATATGAAAGGTACACTATGGCCAAAAATATGTGGATACTTGCCCATGACAGCTACATAAGCTTATTGGACATCTCTTTCCAAAACCGTGGACATTAATATGGAGTTAGGCCCCCTGGTTGCAGCTTTAACAGCCTCCACTCTTCTGGGAAGGCCTTTTTGGCATGTGTTTTGTAGGAATTTGTGCTGTTTCTGTCGAAAGAGCTTTTGTAAAGTTAGACGCTGATGTAGAATGAGAAATCCTGGCTTGCAGTCGAGGTTCCAGTTAAAAGGTGTTTGGTGTGGTTGCAATTATGGCTCCATGACTTCACACCAAACGATATTTTTATACTTTGTGTACAAGGATAGTGCCATACTGAAACAGTAAAGGGCCTTCCACAAACTGCTGCCACAAAACTGGAATTGTCTAAAATGTCTTTGTATTTTTGTAGGATTAACGTTACCCTTCACTAGAACTAAGGCTTAGACTTAGGTCCTCTTGCCTTGTGTAGCACATTGGGCAACACTGTGATGCCAGCTTATCCTATCAGCCGCAACCTTCTCAACTACATCATGTGATATCAACCTTCTGTTGTGACGTTTAACGGGTTAAGGAAGGTACGGGGATGAGGCACGTTAAACAGAACATACGTTTTTAATCACAAGCACAACTCAACACACACAAACACACTACATGGGTGAAACACCAACAACATTGACAATACGACACGAAATTTATATACACTCCTGACAATTACACACAACAAGGATCAGGTGCACAACACAAGAGGGCGTGGCAATACGGACACACACAGACACGCACGCACAGACAGACATTTGAGGGGGGAATGGCCGTACCTTGACATCTGTAGATCTTCAAGAAAGGTTCTTCGCCAAGTTTTATTTGGCCTGCCTCTTTTCCTCTTGCCCTCTGGCAGAATCCAAGTTATGGTCATTTTTGCAGTTTGCTTATATGGTAAACAAAGACATTTGGTTTAATGTCCTCGTTGTTGGTCATTATACTGCAGAGGTAGGTAAACTGCTTGACATCTTCAATCGGTTGTTCATTGACACCAAGGGTGTTCGCATCTTGATCAGCAATTTGTGTGGTCTTATTTTTCCCAGAACTAACTGTCAAGCTGACTTATATACACCTGAAGTTTCTAATTTTGTAAACAACGTTTACGAACTTTGTATTGTTTCTTCTATAAGGGCAATGACTGCATAATTAGGTATGCCAACAACTCTTGCTCTTTCCAGCATATTCCCATGTGTTTCATTTACCAATTGTGTCATGATAAAAACAATGACCAGGAGAAAGAGAAAGGGAGATAACACACAGTCTTGTCTCATGCCAGTAGTAATAGAAAAATATTCTGTTGTACCTGTAATAACTCTTAGTCAGCACCTGCAATTAAGATATATTTTCCTAAAGATATTTATGAATCTTTGAGGTATACTGTATGCTTTAGCAATATGCCATAATGATTCTCCATGTACACTATCAAATGATCTCTTGAAGTCCACAAAGATGATTAAATTGATAATGGTCTTTGGAACTCAGTACTTTGTTCAGTGATGTTGTGGAGTGTAAATATTTGCTCAGTGCATGACCTTCCGCTGCAAAACCCAGCTTGGTCTTTTCAGAGTGTTATATTAATGGCTTCCCGTAGTCTTTAGAGCAATATGATACAGAGGAGTTTACTTGGAACGGATAGGACTGTGATGCCATTCCAGTTGTTGCAGTCGGAAATGTTTTCTTTTTTGGCAGTTTAACAATAATTCCATGTCTCCATTTGTCTGGGACGCATTCCTCTCGCCAGCAGGTGTTTGTTAGTACTGTTGCTATAGCATTACCTCCTCTTAAGCAGTTCTGCCATAATTTGGTTGAGCCCTGCTGCTGTGTTGTTTTCAAAGATTTAATTGATTGGGGAGTTTCTTCTTCTGCGATTGTAGCCATTGTTATGTTTACTTCTTCAAGGAAGGTAAAATCATTAAAATGTAGTAATTCTATTGGATTTGGTTGATCCAGCATGTCTTTAAAATGTTCCATACAACATGCAATTAGTTCTTCGGCAATCAGAAATGTCTTCCCACTTTTGTCTTTTATGGGAACATTTGTATTACTTCTGGAGCCTGTCAAGTCTCAAACAATATGATCTAAAGTTTTTTAATCATTTTGCAATGCTGCATCTTCCACTTCTTTTCCTTTTTCGTCTATCCATTCCTTTTTATCAGCCTGGCAATTACTTTTCACCTTGTGATCTAGCATTCAATACTTTTCTGTTGTCTTTTCTTTTTCTGCTGCAGTTTGTGGTTGTTCTTGTTGCATTTTGACAATTTTTCTCTCATCAGCAAGTGCCCACATTCTGTCCTGCATCCACCTCTCGCTTCTCCCAATAACTTCCTCTGCATTGTCTGTTACTGCTTGTTGAAACATTACCCATTGCTCTTCAATATGCTCTGCTAAGTGATTGCTGAGATTCAATCAGTACTGATCTGTGATGGCTGTGCCTTTCAGCCTCACTGCTGAAAAGGTCTAGCTATTTGTTGGCTTTTTATTTTCTTCACTCATAATTTCATTTTTGCTTTAACAAGATAGTGGTCTGAACAAATATCTGCACCTCTACATGCTCTGACATCTTGTATCGACGATCTCCTGAGATCTTCTGCTGATGCGGATGAGTCGACTTCTTTTTACGTAATTCTATTAGGTGGTCACCATATCTTTTTGTGTATATTTTGTGTGTGTGTGTGTGTGTGTGTGTGTGTGTGTGTGTGTGTAATAAGTGTGTGTGTAGTGTTTGTAGTAAGTGCACATTTTTTTAGGCTGAAAAACAAAATGAGTTGTTTACCATTATCATTCGTGTTTGCAGCAGTTCCATGACAATAATCACGTGCTCCAAGCCTTGTCTTCTTTCACCAATTTGTGCATTAAAGTCACCAATCAGTATCTTCAAGTATCTTGGAGTTGATTATAGAATGTATCTTTGTCTACATCGTCATCATCTTCAGTTGGTTCGTATATCTGTACCACAGTGGTTTTTGTGTGTCTTGACAGGAATCTTGTTGTAATGATTCAGTCATCCACCAAACTTTACTGTTGTGTAAGTAGCATTATCCTGGCATTTACGAAACCCAGATCCATCAAACTGCCAAAGCATGAAGCATGTTTCATCACTCCAGAGAACACATTTCAACTGCTCCAGAGTCCAGTGCTGGCATGCTTTACACCACACTAACTGACACTTGGCATTTCATATCCTAAGGCTCAATCTTAGGCATATGTGTAGCTGTGCAGCCGGAGAATCCCATTTAATAAAGGTCCCAATGGAACTCTGTGCTGAATGATGCAGCAGAAGACAGGCCTTTTTAATGTGCTGAGCACTTCATCACTTGGTGCATCTGCTATGTGTCTCTACATGGCTGAGCTGATGTTTCACAACAATAGCATGTACAACTGACCAGGGCAGATCTAGCAAGACAGATATTTCACAAACTGACTTGTAGTAAAGGTGTCCAAGTTTAAAATAAATGAGCTCTTCAGTACAAGCCAATTTGCCATTCCACTCCCAATTTTTGTTTATTGGGACTGCATAGCTTTGTGCTTGATTTTATACATCTTATACTAATGGTTTTGGCGGAAACACCCGAACTCAATAAATTAGAAGGGGTGTCCATGTAACATGGACATGATTATGAAGCAGACACATACGCTGAGAAGAACAAGATTTATTAAGGGCAAATCCAAATCAAAGTCCAGGTGATGAATGATGAAAATGATGAAACAGAATGTAATACACAAAAGCAACAAACAGGCAAACTGAAATAAAAAACAGAAAACAGGCTAGCAAACAGGCCTAGAACAAAGAACATGGAATGTGCAAAACAAATGGAGCTAGGACAACAACAAGCAGAGCAAACATGATAGAGGCATGGAATCACATTGACCAGCCAACTAAGATAAAAAACAGAAGGGTATATATACACATTTGTTTGCTAATTAAGGCAAACAACACAAAGAAACTCATGAGGGGCAGAGAAGAAACTCATGAGGGGTGGAGAAAACTAAACTAAGGAATGGAACAAAAACAAGGAAGTAAAACAAAGCAAAGACACGACACAGGGTAGCGATGGAGACAGGATGCTAGGAAGGGCCAGTCGTGACAGTCCACATACTTTTGGCCATATACTCTATAGTGAAAAATGAGAGGGATTATGGAAAGAGAAAAAGATAAATGAAGATTATATGGTGTCACTATCTATAGAGTCTAAATCTCAAGATCTTAGATTTATCTGTGTATATATGATGTGCAGTGCATCAGGACTAGCTGTTCACTTGTTCCTCATCCTAGATTATCTTCGCACAGCGAACTATCAGTAGCAGAGCTTGTTATACTGTACATACCAGTTTTGTAGTGTAGTAATTTTTTCTGCTGTGTGTTCATAGCAATACTGTATTTCTCAGTTTGCATCTCCTCTTTATTTTCATGTAAAACTTTGTGTATACATCATACATCAGAGAAATAGTCACAGAAATAGTCTTGAATTTGATGTTTAAACCTGTTAGCAGAATACTGATATGTTAATAACTCCCATGATTCCCATGACCTGCTCTTCTACATAAGGTTTCACAACCCAGCCAGTGAGCCCAGTCTGGACTACGATGTCGTCCTCCCTGTGGATGATGATGTCCAGCTTTCTGTTGCTCAGTACAGAAACAAACTCTATGAGGTGAAGTGCCGACACTAATCTCTGCATGCCCTGACTTTAGACTTTTAAGAGTGCTTTGCTAATCCGTCATGTTAAGTCAGCCATATGATGTGTGCTATGGCAAGACAAAATGCTGTGTTTTGGTAGTAGACTTGTGATTCCTCCAACATATTTTAGAATGAGAACACTTTCTTGGCCTGGCTGACCACAGTTAATGAAACGTTCTCAAAATGTGTTCTCAGAAAAGTAGCTGCTATTTTATGCAGAAGGTTTTGTTTCTTCTCACTCTCACTTTCATGCATGCTCCACTATAAGAGAATAAGCCTTTACTTTAATGTCCTTATGAACAGTTGATTCTGGAGAAACGGGCCAATCGCCAGATGGTAGAACGAGATCATTTGAAGCAGAAAGCTGATGAGATGACCAGGGAATGCGGTGGGGACCATGATCTGGACAAAGATAACAGAAAAGACAAAGAATTGAAGAGAGATGAGAGACAGGAGGGGGGAAGGGAAGGTGAAATGAAACTCTGTAAAAAGAGCGACCAACCCAAAACCCAATCAGTTGATGCTAAGCCCACAGGCAAAAAAGAACTGCCCCAACCATACAATGGGAGAAGCAGCCCAGCCATAGACCCCAACATGGTGAAGACATCTTATAACCCTATCACGCATGTGTCCAGTGAGTTCTAATTTAATACTACACCACAGCTTGTTTATATATACAACTCAGACACTTTCTATCATGCACACACATTCTGACCACTTCAGAGTGGTGTCAATAGCCTATACACCTCACATGTTGGACTCAAGTTCAAGTAGAAATGCTTCTTTGTTTCTTACCAGATGGTGTAGTAAAACCATCCATCTCAGTGTCCCCTCAACATCAGTATCACAGATTTGGCAGAAAGATGGTGCTGCGGCATCAGAACAATGAAAGCAGTAGCAACTTGCCCGGAGAGGACCTGATCAAGGTAAAGCCTTAAGTCCCTCTGCCTTATCTGACTGAAGAAGGACTACCAGTTGTAAATGCCTTTCACTTGCAATGGATTCATGTAGTTACTGTGATGTGGATATTAGCATGGCACAAATGCCATCACTTTCTCCTACAGTGATTTTTGTTCCTCATATTAGGGTGTAGAGCTGGGTCAGGCACGTGGTCAGTCAGCCTCAATGGCACACAGCTGCTTGTTCTCCCTCACCCTCTCACAGCCTCAGAATAACCCTCTGCTTCACAAAGAGGAAACCATCCTGTCCACTGGCCTGTGTGTCACGTCTGCTCGCCTGGTAAGTGGGCCACCTTCTTCAGCCTTTTACAAATTAGTCTCTTACTGTAATTTCACTGACTAACAGGTATAAATGCATCTTCACAAAAATCTAATTCACATATAATTTACTGTTTGTGTAGTGCATTTACAATCACTCTTATTTCATGAATTAAAGTTCTGTTTCTTTAATGGGCATTAATGTACATTATTTTGTTTCTGTTACAGTATAATACTCATAAGAGCAATTATTTTAGCCCTGATTATATAGCATCCCCTTCTCTTAATGTGACAATGTTAATGTTTATCTTTAGAAGACTATTAAAAGAGAGGGGGGAAAAATCACTGATATACTGAGACACCCTACAGGCATCTGACACATAAACGAAAGAGGCCTTCTTGTCACCTGATACACTCTCTAGCAGGAGACAGGCTTTAGGCCACTAGGCTTGATGACATTTCCTGCATTTGTTGCATTCTGTGTTAAATTCTGAGGTTGACTTTGGCTGATTCTAGATGGATGTCTCACTTATGTCTCACACCTACCACCCCTAGACACCACCACTGAAAGTGTAGTACTGTGTTATTTTCCACTTTAAATCTGGTGTTCTTCAATTTTATATGTTAATGACAATAGATTCTCCATAAATAAGAATAAACTTTTACATTTTTACACATTTACACTGATATCTTTATTATATACATAAGTTGTAGCTTTGTTTTACATTATAAAAATGGCAATGTATTACACAAGGTTTTGAGAGAAACAGCACATTTTGGACAGAGGTCTTTCATCAGCTGTGCAAGCAAAGAGCTTTTGAAGCTGTAAGAAGTGAAATCAGTTTATCTGATTAGTTGTGATTTGATTGTTTTTTTTTAAACCATTTCAAATTTTTTGATAAAAACAGCATTCACCACAATTAAAAAGAGGCAATGTGTATAATATAAACAAGCAGTGGGGGATAATACAAAAAGTCTGAATACTTATTTCCACTGTGGTCGCTAAAATAAACAAATCCAGCTATAGGCAGCTGATGGAATATAGCAAGCATGGCACCATTAATATAAAATCACTGCACATGTCAATATAGTTGTTTAAAATTAACAATTAAAAAGTGAGTTCTCATTTTTAAAATGAACTATTAACTGCCATTTTTTTCCTTCTCATAACCATTTCTTAATGGCATGTCTAAACCCTTGCAAGCTGTCAACAATTTTGAGACTTCCTGGCAACCAGTTCCACAAGGTTGCTGTTAAATACGTAAAAGCATCCCTACCCAGTACTAAAAGAAGGAGCTGCCAGGTCTGTGGTCCATATTCAGATAGAAAAACTGTGACCATCTTTGACCTGAATAAAATTACTTTTAAAATTATATGCAACATGTAAAACTCTATCAAGTCAACTCTATCTTGAACGTTTAACAATCCAAGCATTTCATTATGAGATTATTTTAGATGAGTTCTTATAGGTTATTTAAAATAACCCTAATTTGTTGTGTGATGCTTTAAGCCTATTTTATTGCCGTCATACCACGAGTATGGTGGTATGATGGCACACGAGTATGGTGGTATGATGAGTATGGTGGTATGATGACCCCAACAACTGGTATTAAAATACCTTGCTCCTGGAAATAACAAGTCCTTAATTCTGATTATCCAAATGTACAGTTGATTACATCTCTTGCAAGAGATACAATAGACAACCCCTGCAGTAATACGTGAGGAGGAAGGGTTGATAGCAACTTATTCATTCAGGATGGTTATATTTTAAACATACAGTACTACAACTACTATTTGTCTAATCATTTATGTTTCTGTTGAAGTGCATGTCTATGATGTTTTTGTAGTTAGTCCTTGGAATGTGTGTGTATGTGTGTGTGCGAGCATACAAAATGTGTGTGTGTGTGTGTGTGTGTGTGTGTGTATGTGTGTGTGTGTGTATGTATATATATATATATATATATATATATATATATATATATATATATATATATATATATATATATATATTTTTTTTATTTTTTTTTTTTTTTTTCCCATTATGATGTTACACCAAATATTTACTACAAGCAACAGCCATATGGGAAAAAGTTTATCATTAAAATGTACAAGTGTATGATTTAAATATATGATCATGTGAGATACTCATACTGTGTTGATTTGCGGCTGTGCAGAACCAGCGCTCACCTTCTCAGGCACGTGAGGCAAAGGCTCCGCCCAGGTTTAGCAAGAAGGTCTTCCAGAACAACTCCAACATTTCTGCTGCTGGAGACCCTCGAGCCAAGCTTGGCAGCTATTCTCAGGCCTATGGTACCATCAACAGAACTGTGCTAGACAGCTTGCTTAAATATCATCAGCAGTTATAGAATTGTTTGGACTGGAAAGCAAAGACCTTTACAAGCAGAGGACAAGGAGATCTGGCCCTCTAAAAAAAGGGACTTTAGTTTGTAGAATGATGGAAAATGGCAAAGGGTTTTAATAATAAAGTCCTTCTTCATGAGTGAATGTGTGACATGAGATCTCACACCGAGATGGATGCTATTCCATATAAAATGCCGCTATGAAACGTGAAAGATTTTTTTGAAATAATTTTCTTGAAATATTGACTTTGAAATATTTTTAATTGATTTACCTGGAATATTGACCTTGAAGATTGTGCCGAAAACTAAAAAAAAAATTGGTGGCTATATAAACATAATGCAATAAATGTCTTTTGTATAACACGAGAGGTGTGGATCCTTTGAGTTCACCTTGTAACTAAGGATTTTTATTCTAGATATGTAGGTGAATTCTAACGAGATATATGGGTGAATTTTTCATGATAATTTTCTGAGTTTGTAGAAAATTCCGTAATGTTGTGGTTTAGGGTTTTCTACTGTCATATGACCTTCGAAATGACGTCAGATGTTATTGCTTCGATCCGGTTGCGGGGGGCGACTCGTCATTAGATACAGAACAAGCTAACGAATAGACCACTGAGTGATCGTCGTTCCCCGGCTGCAATACCACCTCGAAGCAATACCAACAAAGCTTAATTTTGTTGTTGGACTGAAAACGACAGTTGTATACAGCAAAAGGGTAAGAATGTCATCGTTGTATTTATTTTTAAATACGTAAAAACGTTTCTATCCATTAAATATGTTAACGTTATGATGGTTTGAGGTTTAATGAGTGAAACGTAACCTAGGTTATCACTAGCTCGTGATGGGGTTTTTTTTGCTTCGTAACGGAGCAAGCATTTCGCAGTCCGCCTCCCTCAGTTTCAGCCTACACAGCTCAAGTAGGAATATTTTACCAAATGTATTTAGCTGTCTTATATTTTTAATATAGATAGCTAGCATGTCTTATTTAGCTAGCTGCGTACCGTTACGCAGCCAGCTAGCCATAGCAACACATCACCATCATTATCAGCTTAATGCAGGTTGGTGATCAACCGCTAAGTCATCAGGACACACAGCCAACTACGCCGGTTTTAAAAGATAAACATTTATTCTTTAATTTCCATCTTTCCTAGCTGGCTAGTTAGCGGTCGACAGCACCGCGTCTGACATATTTGTGTAAGTCGCCGACTAATATAACCTAGCTACAGAAATCAATTAACTAGCTAATATATTAATGACATTTTTGTAAAGTAATCTATTTTAATTTGTTGTAGACAGCAAGATGGCTAGCTGTCCAGATCTAATAGGTTATGTTAGATTAGACCTGGCGCTAGTATTTCTTTGAGTGGACAGCAAACCACAGTGGCCAGCTATCGTAGTTGACAAGTTAACCTAGATAGATACCTGCGGGGCACCTTGTGTTGTTAACGCTAGGTTAGCTATCTCAGCTTTCTTACAAGCGACCTTCTCCATTTACGTGTAGCTATAAATATGGTTATAAATAAACTATTTTGTTACCGACGTTTTTTCATCAGCTGACTAGGTTACTGATATTGCTACCTATTATTATGAATCCGGGTTATCGGATTCAGTTAAGTCATCTTAGGTTACCTATCCTACGTATTAAGAAGTTAGCCTTCACAAACAAATGAAAATATCTTATTTGCCTAGCGGATTTGTTTTTATATATCAGGTTATGTTAAATTCTTCCACGTTGATATAATGTGGCATCGTGATATTTTGTTTGTTGGTTCTTAAACACAAGTGATGAATTCTGACAATTTGACCAGTCGCCACAACCTCCTCTGCTTCACGACGTTTAGGCCAACACCTCACCAGAAGTGGGTAGTAAAAAACTCTACTCGACATAAAAGTAATTTTACTCTAAAATAATAATTTCTCAAGTATAAGTAAAAGTACTAATTTAAAGGATAATTTAAGTAAAAGTATCTAGTGAAAAGACTACTCCATGTACTGAGTTACTTCGTCGGATCTCATTTAATTAGTCATCAACTTAAAACTTAAAATCATAGCCTGATTCAGGCAGCACACTGAAACAGCAAATGAAATAATTCCAAAACAATTTCTCTTTCGTTTAATTGTAATATATCTTAAAATGATGTAACATCCCCTTATTTAAGGTATTTTTAATTCATTCAGCACCACATAAATCATGTTTACAGATACTGGAGGTGGTTATGACATAAAGTTGTTTAAAGTTGATTTGCCCATTGCTCTAGATTTTCATTCCAAATCAAAGTGGAAAAGGGAAGTAAGATCCTGTTTTTTTCTGAATTGGATGGAATCTGAAAATGACTATGCAAACAAGATGGGGTCTAGTGTTATAGCTATTTTGATTTTGGCTATATAATTTGCATATCAGTGTAATTACAATGCATCACAATGAATTTGGTGATCACTTTGTGAAATTGTGATTTCCATAATTTGTGTAAATACTCTGGAGCTCCTGTTCAAAGTAACTAGACATTTTACTTTTTGAGATATTTGCATGACATTAGTGTGACAGTTGTAACATTGAACTGCATCACAATCAAATTTTGTGACTTTAAGGAACACTGTTTTGCAATGTCAGGAAATTTACTTGTCAAAACCAACCACAGACTCATTCATGTGCAGGAGTTATTTAGGCAGGCTATGTAAATTGTCTGTAGGCTTTAAATTTAGTCTTGTTTTTGTTGTTTAATCCAGTTTAGAACATATGTGTATTGGGTAGAAAAAATACATAAATTCTTAACTACTTACTAAATTATTTTCGAACTAACAATGAGAAGCATTTGCATGTTGTTTGTTTACATTTGACACAAATGAAAGTAGGCAATGTTTGACTCCAGGTTTTCTCTAGAATGCCATATGCTATAAGGTTAGAAGGTTGGACAGTAACAAGGGATCACAATTATGCCATCCATTATCATATCCCCAAAGTAAATACAGAAAAAAGTAGAGTAAGTGAAAAATCCAAGTCTTTTTAGATGACTCATCATGCTTTCGCTTTTTCAGCCAAAAAGGCATTCATGACAGGATTTTACAGCACAGCCTTGGCACTGGAGTGACCATGTCAGACAGCTTCAGTTAGAATGTGTAACCCCACTATAACTCCAGAGATCAAATGTGAAACACTCCTGAAATATTTTCACATGACTTACCACCTCTTCACTTTTTCAGCCAAAAAGACATTTGCGACAGGAGTGTACAGAACAGCTATGACACAGGAGTCTGACAGCTGCTAGAATGTGATCTCACTTTAACTCCAGATATCAGAGGTCAAGCACTGATCAAGTCTTTTCACATGACTTTGCTTCTTCAGCCAGAACAGCATTTGTGACCAGGTTTGGCACAGGGGTCACCATTTTTGCCAGATCCTGACCCCAGAAAGATTACAAAAATAATATCAAAGCACTAAACAAATCTTTCAGATGAATTACCATCCCTTTACTTTTTAAGACAATAAAGCACTCATAATTGGGGGTGTATAGAGAGGGCATGGCCTAGAGTTCACCATGGTAGTTATGGTTATGGCAGTTATGGTAGCCCAGTGAACCTATTGTTACTCCTAACTCCACAATGTGTAACTGAAAAAAAGAGTTAAATGACACAACCCCTCCCCCCCAAAAAAAACCCACTCCCCTCCAAATTAGTTTAAAAGTCATGTGACCAGTCTGATAGTAACCACTGGAAGATTGAAAATTATTAAACAACTGATAAACCAATTTGATTAGCCTGCTACAAGTTCTACATAATTTTACGTAGAGCCTGTAAAAGATCAGAACCTCTTTAGAACACGTCTGTCTGACAAGATTTTTGTGTAAAAATGTTTATGGGGTCTAGAATTAACTTTCTTCTGTGAAGACAAGCTGAAGAGTCATTTAGGGTTCTAGGACAAATTTGAAATATGATTATTATAAACCCAATAAGACTAAAAACTAAAAAGACGAATTAAGTAAACACTTTGAGTACAAACATCACACTATGTGGCAACCTTACTTACTGAATGTGGGATTGTGTTCGATCTTAATGCGGACACCTCACATCCCGGCTTTCTCATGAATGACCATGTGTGTTCATGAACTGCTGAGGCTCAATTGTTAAAGGTCTCAGGCAGTTCATAGGCAGAAAGCAACATTTGATGATATGCTTACCCTTGGACTTAATGGCACCACAGAACATAAAACTACCTTGAAAATGTCTAGCATCTGTCCACTTTGGAAGAGGCATTTCCTAAAGAGCCCATCACAAAATTGCCTGTGTAGGTTTGGAGACAAAATTCTTGTGTATTAGTTAAACATGCTGTCCATCTTTGTGAAAGATAAAAAGGGTGCTATACATAGTAATAAATGTATACTTATTGTCAATATCCAGTGGTAGGCCTTTTTTACAGACCCCAAAATTACACCATTCTTGTTAGGGCAACACTATAAAAAATATAATATAGAGTAATTATCATAATTTTTTTACATAATCCAGTTATTATAGTATCATTAAGGATCAAAATTTCATCTTTGCATACCTTCAGTCTGGTTCTCTTCCCTTGTCACGTGTGAGTCATCTCAAAGTAATCAATGTGTAGTGCCTGTTTGGTTCCTTGCTGCTGATTATTCTTATTGACACTGGGCATCAGGTAGGCATTAATCACCTAAATGGAAAGAACGTAAGATTTTCTACTGTGTTATAGTTTCCTTGCTTAGAAGTTACATTAAAAAAAAAATAGCTATAATGCTTACTTCACATTCAAGCTCTTGATTGGGAGCTGTAGCAATATTCTTTTCACAGCCTTACTGTCAACTATTGGAAGCTTACATTTTTCTGAAAAATATATTTTGGAGAAGAGGAGAGGTCAGTGGGTGGAGAGGAGGGTAGGCAAGCATGTGGAACGGAGGAGGCTCCAGTGGGTGGAGAGGTAGAGCAATTGGCTGGTATTGGGGAAGTGATGCTACAGACTTCATAATGTCCTGTAAACTTTTTGGGTATCCTTAGGGTCTGTTTGTGGTACAGCTTAAAGTGATCATCATTTAAATAGAGTGATTTGTTTGGTATAATGGCACATTACAGTCTTTGTCCTCACCCCCAATAAATGGTTCACTTTCCTACTCACATAATTATTTGTTGAGTGAGAAAATGTAAGATGGTTTCTGTGATAAAATTGCACTGAAGTTGATAAGGCCTATTATAAGTTTGTATATAGGCTAATAATAAGGACATTACATGTCTGCACACAGAAAACAGCATTATCAGATATCTGCTAATTACCCAAGACTTACAACAACACTCAAGAAACTAGACCCTTTTCCTTTTTCTTGCCTCCGTCATGCCTCATTTTATTATTCAATGATTACTTCCGGGGAATATACTTAAGTTTGGTGGTCTACTAAATGGATATAGGCCTAATTTGAATTCACCTTGTCAGCGTAATCAACTTTCTTACTATATATAATATATATTTTAATAAGATACATGTTAAGCATCTTATAAATGGCAAGTAATCAGAAATGAGCCATTACAGCATTGGTTATAGAAAAGCATTCTTTAAACAGGGTTGTTTTAACTATTTATAGTTTTCTTTCTTTTTGTTTATTTGGAAATATAATTCTGTAAAAATTTGACAATTGCTGCAAAAAGAATGGGCTCAGAGTTGGTGGAAACTGCTTGTTCAGTGTTTCAAATCACTTCATTGCTCTCCTCTCTTTTCTGCTACAAAAGCTGTGAACTGTAGATTTTTTGAGAGTCATGCAAATATTAGAACATTTGGAGTTCTAGAACACACTGAAATGTTTTGCATGTTTCTGTTGATTTGTATATGTTTGCTTGACTGTTCAGAGGGAAAAGTGAGCTTAAATTATTCTGTACATTCATACTAGGAAGCAGCAAAGAGGCATGGGACCATTCATTTCCTATGAGCGTAGGCGACTTTGCACTGTGATTTGGCGACAAGACATGCTGACAAGTCACAATCAAATTGGGACTTTTTTTTCCCTAACCGAAGCTTTGTGGGAAAACTTGCAGTTTCATCTAGTTTGGTTTGATGTATATTTCCATCTGTAGAGATGATTCCAAGAAAAACAACAGTGGATGAATATAGCAAAAATTGTTGATGTCTCTGACAAATGTTGTTGTGTCTGAACCAAGGTGCTTTTATAGGTTTGAGTTTGTAAGATATTTGCATACCCTTTTTTTACTATTTGAAATGGCCAGCTCCAAACTAATAATGACAAATATTTGGTTGAATCTAAGATTTTAGTGTATAAATGACAATCATTTGTATTGTAAAATTGGAAATAAAACAGATAGCATGCCCACTAATGTCCTTAGTTTTACAGGATGTTAGTTACCATATGCAAATAATACAATTTGATTGAATAAGCTTCACAGTGGAATATATATAGCATATAGAGATATAGCATGTAGAGTGCATGTTTTAAATACAGGTCCCACATACCATCTTCTTGTGACATCAAGGAGGGATTGACTGGCATCAGCCTTCTAATCCACATAAAGCCGTCAGCTCCACTGTGAAACAATACCAAGGATATCAGTGCAGAACTCATGTCTACCAACATACTTTTGCTGACAAATGGAGGACATTTGGTAGCTGTTTCTCTGCTCCAGCCCCATGTTGTTTGACTGGAACTCTCTGCACTAGAGTTCCTCCCACTTAATTCGTCCCATGATACTATCCTGCCCTACATCAACTGTAGGCAGGCAAAGTATCAGTTACTTCAGCCACCACGTGACCCGTAAAAGGATAATTCTCCTTTTTAACCCCTGGTGAACTAGGCAAATCTCATTTACTCCCCTTTTAGCTTCTCTTTTTTAATTTGTTCATTATTCTTTTATTATAGCCTGTAGTTACATAGGGATAAAATTAGCACTTAAATCATAGTATGTGGCTTTTTGTGTACTCATATTTTTCATTTTGTCATTTTGACCTAAATTAAGAGTAGTCTGATTATCAAGGTACTAGTATAGCTATGTAAGACTGAAATGACAAATTATAAATCACATCTTAGAAAAAGGGCTTTCAGTTCCAGTGTCATGGGCCCACTGCTCTGCAGTTTCACTTTGCCTTGATCTAGCACACCTGCTCCAGTTCATGAACAAATGATCAAGCTCTTCATTAATTAGATGAGGTGTGCTAGATCAGGAAAAACTTGAATATGTGCTAGAGAGTGGCTGTAACGGTGAGTGGTGAGGAGGCATCGCATGTGCGAAGAAGATCGAGATTTATTATGGGCAAATCCAAAATCAGAGTCGATATAATGGTCCAGGGTCATAGAGCTTATGGAACTAATATACACAAGACAGGGCAAACACAGAACACAGAAGCTGGGAGGGACTAATCGTGAGAGTACCCCACCCCAAAGCGCATAACACCAGGGCACACACAAACAGGAACCAACAAAAACAATACAGGACTAGGACAAGACACCAACAGGAACAGAACGGGCAAGACGCGGAGCAGGGACAGGACCCAGACGAGAAACAGGAGCCGACAGGCCAGAAACTGGGACAACAGGAGAAGACTGAACAGAACAAGAACCAGGAGCAAAAACGGGAATAGACACAGGAACTGAAGGAACAGGAGGGTCAGAAAAAGAAGCAAGAGGGACAGGAGCAGAAACAACAGCAGCAGGAGCGGACGCGGAAGCGGGAGCAGAACCAACAACAGAAACTGACTGAGGACAAAAAAGTACCACGAGCGAGGCCAAGGAGAAACAACAAAAGACGAGGTACGACCGGAGGCACAAAAGGACGAAGAAAACAAAAACACAAAACAGACCAGGCTAGGGACAAAGGAACAGGAACAAAAACGGACACAGGCACCGGAAAGGACATACGGATGGGCACAGTGGCGCATTCAGCAGCGGTGGGTCCGGAGGCACGGCTGCGGCGTTCACTGGCGGCGGGTCGGGAGGCGTGGCAGCACCATTCAACAGTGGCGGGTCCAGAGGCGTGGCTACAGGAACAGACCAGGTAACAGAACGGGCGGCATCTCTCATACCGGGAACTGAATCAGGACGGGCAGTGTCTCTCTTACGCTGGGAACAGAAACTGGATCAGGACGGGCGGCGTCTCCCACGCCGGGAACAGGACCAGGATCAGCACGGGCGGCATCTCTCATGCCGGGACCAGGAGCAAGACCAGGCTGAGTGGCAAACTCAGTAGCTTACCAAACAGATCTGCAGTCAGCTGTTTTCAGCCATTTCAACAGAAAAAGTGTGATTTTGCACAAAAATATCTCCTGTTCTAAAATGTTTGCATGTAGGCCCTCAGATCTTATAAAAAAAAGGTTGTAATGTGTGTGAGAGCATGTGCATGCGTGTGGGTGGGTGCATGTGCATGGTGGGGGTGGGCATATACATTTATTTAGTGCTTTATGGGGGTCAAATGGGTCTATAATGATGGGAAAATTTGCAACATACCTTTTATTTGAAAGACTAGCCAATAGGTTTCTATTTTCTTACTAAAATTAAAGTTAAGCTTATGCTTAGGTTTAGGCAAACTGTTGGATTGCATTCATACACAAGAATATACCCCACAAACACAGTAACACAAGATTTGTGAAGGTGTGAAAGAGAAATAAGGGTGTGGAAAGTTGGGCTGTCAGCAGCCACTGTTCTGAATAAGCTGAGAAAGCACACTCAGCTCCTGATGCTGACTTCAGATAAACATTGAGCCACAGCTCAAACCCATTTCTGCATTCCATTGGAACCATGCCACAGAAATAGAGCCATGCCTGCTAGAAACACTGACTAACTGCATGTTTTATCTAAAAATAAACACAATAATGAAGCACCTGTAAACAGCCAGTGGTGTCACACTATCAGGTTAAAAGTGCATAATAAGACAGTATTTTCTGTAGGAGTTTTTTCAGCAGTGATCAAACTGTTCCTCTCTGTTTATTCAAATGCAGTGATTTTGCCATCAGAGGAGCTATACCACGTTTTACTTGTACCTCATCGGATTTGTTGATGAGGTTCACAAGATGGACATGAGAATGGCTGAGAACAGATCATTTTAACTGTATGCTTGTGTCAGAACCAATATGCATTGATGATGATTTTAAATCAGTAGCTAACTACTGCAGAACTATACATGAATCACAGAAATGTTTTTCTTTTTTCAAAATAGCATTGTTGTGTTTTTTTCTAAGAGCTTATGTGAGGGAAACCCTGTCATATGACACTACATTTATGCAAAATGTGTTATTTTAACAAAAACATTTTTGTTTTTTGTAAAATCTTGGATACTAACAAATAATTTATCCATTAAAGTTTAACAGGAAAATGTCTTGTCCATTTGTAGAATTTTACAACTATTTTTGTAAAAAATCCACATCAGAAATCAAAAGTTGAACTTGCAGGTTTTGCATTACTAGTTTTTCATATTTATCTATAGCAACAGAAAAAGTGTCGACCTCTGGCATTTAACTCCACTTTTACTTACCCCCAATTAGTCTATTTCACAGAGGATTTGCTATTTCACAGGCAGATGCTGATTTCACAGGTATTCTCATCTGAATTTTATAGGGCACTACTCATAAATGACAGAAAATGAGACTGCTTGACTGATTTTTTGACTGAAATGAACTGTTTCTTTATAGGTGAAAATTGTAGGTGAATTTTTTTTTCTTCATGCCAGTAAAAATATGCAAGGGACCAATAAATCTGATCTGCTGAGAGAGTCACATGTATTTGTTATCAGTGCTGATGTGAACATAGATGTTGAGAACAGGAGGCAGAATATCAGCCTTCCCCAGTGCTACATGAGGTAATAGAAGTGAAGTAGGTCACATGGGATTTGGCATCCAGCAGAAGTGGGACAGTGTGATGTAATTCCGCTGTTTCCCAATGCTGAGTGTGTGAGTCTGGAGGAAATGCAAGACATCTCAACAACTGAGAAAACCTGAGCGGGAAAAAATAATTTTCTCAGACACAATGTAGAATGTTTCCTTAAGGAAAGGAGTCTTGGTTCTGATGTCTCAGTCCATCCTTTATATTTTTACAAACCCATTTGCCACTCTGACAACCATGGTCCTAAAACTGGAGCACTGCTGAATAACATTGTCATGGAGACAGAAACTGCAATGCTGCCAAGAGCAGGGGTGTTGTTGTTGTTGTTGTTCAAGGGGTTCCAGTGCCATGTAATGCTGCATTCAAGCAGTGTTACACCTGTGTCCGTAGCAACACTCCATCTCCAAGTGGGATCGTGTGTATTTGTCCTCACCTCTCCTTTCAGGCAATTTTGGTGATCACTGAAACAAGGCACAAAACAGTGTAGCCAGGAACAAACAATGCTGATGTTTATTTGTGCTATAAACAAAGATTTTCCTACTGTAGCACATTAAAGAAAAACCTTAAGTTACTCTCATATATTCACCTTCACAGGTATATAAAACAAGCACCTAGGCATGCAGACTGCTTCTACAAACATTTATGAAAGGATGGGTTGCTCTCAGGAGCTCAGTGAATTCCAGCATCAGGAGGTGCCCTTGCAAATTCCTAGAATGTTTTTCTATAGACAAAGATTTTCCTCACCTGTTCCCTGGAGAGATGGGAATGCTCAAGTTCCACCTTCTATGCAGTCACCTTCCTGTTTAGAGATAGAGGTACTGAATTAATAGATAATATCCATGTACTCTCAGTGAACTGTTACCAGTTGGGATGCCAACAAAAAGTGATAATTTTTTTGTCACTGCTATAATGAATATTTTTCATATCACGCTATCCCTGGTCTTTGGTTGTTTTACCCTTTTCTTTTCATTCTATCATCATTGACTAAAAGTTGGGTATGATGAACAGTCCTTTTTTTCCTGTATGAATAACTTGCAAACTATAAACTTATAAATTATAACTATGCAAACGTTCAGACTTTATGCCATAGCTGAAAACCTCACTCTATAAGTACAATTTGGTGAAGGAGAGCAGTCTGGATTTTTGTTAACAGAAATGATTTAAATACTCTTTGAATGCTCATTTGATTTGTTGAAACTGTCTTTCTCTCCCTCCCTGTCTCTGTATCCATCCATCCAGCAGGATCATATTGAGGAAAGGAGACATGTCCCAGGACAAGCATGGTTACCCTATAATGGGGGAGGACAAACAACTTCACAATAATGTCTATGGCCCACCCCAACCTGATGGCTTTGGGATACCTCCACCCAACTACATGCAGGCTCCAGGCGGGCCCCCTTACCCAGCACCAGGACCATATGGCCAGCCGGGTTATGCCCAGGGAGCACCAGCTTTCCCTCCTGGACCATACCCTCAGATGCCCTTTCCACAAATGCCATACCCTCAAGGTCCATACCCTCAGGGGCCATACCCTCAGGGGCCATACCCACAAGGCCCCTATCAGCAGGGGCCTGGTCAGTCTGGCTTCGGTGGGGACCATGCTGGTAAGTATTGAGAAGATTTTAAAGAAATTATTAAACAAGATTTTCCATAAGAAGTCAAAATTTCTCAAATATTTTCTCCTTAAATATTGAGCAGTGGCACCTCAATATTAGCTGCCCCAAAATTGATCACATTAGCTTGTTTGATGAAATTCAACATGAATTGTAAATATATGGTACTTATTTGTTTAGGTATGCTCACCAGTAAGCTTTTATGAACACCATATAACATTGCTATTGGGTTACATGTAACTATATTTTTATCTTGCTTTCACTTATCTGATTAACTGTGCATTGGTTAGTGTCACAAATTTCAGTTTGGCTTATAAGCAAAGTTATGATTCAAAAATATTACAATTATACATCAGTTGGTTCTGACCTCACAGTCTGATTGGTTGAGAAGTGTTCTACCCATGTTGATATTCATGATAACAGCACAGGTTTTTCACACCAAAACTGTATCACCCTGCTGACATGTTGTTAAGTAATGAATTTATGCTTTATGCCAGAGCCAATATAAGAGGAACCTAGCCAGTTTTTATCCTCTCTCTATGTAAAAAAAAATGACTGGCAAAACGCCATTGGGCAAAAGCAAATGAATCCTCAATGAATGGGCATTTATAGCGTCTGACAAATGCAGAAGAGATTACAGAGTGGTGATTCTCTCTACATATTCTCTACTTTATGTACCCAACCCTTAGTTGTTTTGTGCCTACACAATGGGAAATGAGTACAGTGGGAGACCTCTATAAGATAACATAGGACCTGCAGCCCATTTGGTGAGACTCTGAAGGAGAGTGTGACTGCAGATACACAAATTCCAAGTGTGCCATTACCTTAAAAACTTTCATGTCAACTTCTGTGACTGCAGAATAATTAAGCTTGCTGCCACCAGTGAATCGAGCCATGTTGTTTCATGCATGTTGAACACATGCCCTATAGAGCAGTCTTTTTTTATGAATGAATGAATGTCTGCAGATTAACATATACAAATAATGAGGTAACACTAATAAATAACTAAATTAGATCTTAGTAAAAAAAAAAAATCTTGTTCCTTTCATCTTACTTTCACTTTGCTTATTTTTGCTTTCAAAATGAACATTACTTGGTAGTGCTATATGCCATTCATACTGTTAGGCAGGCAGTTGTTAGAGTTGTATAGCAACAAGTTATTTGTTTTGGAATTACTTTTTGACAAAAGGAATTGCCAATATTAAAATATACAGTTATGTGCAAAATAATAGCAGTGTTCAAAATCAGTAATTAAATACATTAGTGATGTTAGACTGCTATTATTTTGCACATAACTGTACTTAACATTATGACTGTGCTTCTTTCCTTTTTTTTGTTTCTATTTTAATTCTAATTCTATATAATATGCTTTTGTGCTGATATGCACAAAAGACTGAAAATCATTTTTGGATAAACTGATTATAGTATTGCAGTTATCTGAAAAGTTACTCTGGAATATACCAGGCCCCTCCAAAAGAGGTAAAATACTTCAGTTGCATGAGCAACTTTGAATACAATTTGACAATATTGGCAATTTAGCAGGTTTTTGCTGTTATATTACTAGAATTATTTTTCTGCAGTATTGTAGGTTTTCTCTTTTCTCAAAAATGGAATACCTTGCTAAATAGTTCCTTTTCCATATTCCTATCATATGTTATTTTAAAATTAGACAAAAGTTGTGAATGGAACCTTGATCATATCAGTACATTTCTGAAAAGGAATTGTCACATTCATAACACGAACAGAGACATAGTGCAGTATAGCGGATGCAGTTTATTTGAGAACAAGGTGCAGCAGCTACTGACGTCTTGTCTGTAGACACAGCTGCTTCAAGTGATGAGTCTGGAGATACAGCTGCTGCAGATAACAGGTCCTAAGGTGCGGCATCAGTTAGTTGCGGGTCATGAAGGTGTGGCTGCTTCTGACGGCTTGATCAGAGGTGCTGCAGAAATGGCCTGACTGTCCCCAAGTGCGCCAGACCTGGCCTGAATATCTCCCATGCGCACTGGACATGGCCTGAGCAAGATCCAGAGGATGGCTGTTGTGTACCTTGCTGGTGTCAGGAGGCTGGCCGTAGCGTTCCTTGTCAATGTCAGGAGGCTGGCTGTCATGTTTCCTTCCAGTGTCAGGAGGCTGGCCATCGCATTCCTCGCCAGTGTCCAGAACCAGGGGAACACAGAAAGCTAAAACCCTGTACAGTGCCTCAGGCCCATAGTCCTCCCCACATGTTCCATGGGGCAAGCCTGCTGGGACTTGATGACCCAAAGCCGGTGCATAGACCCCACCACCCCCTAATAATAATAAAAAAAACTTGGATGCTTCCCTCTCAGGGGTCAGGGTCTTGGGCTACAGAGTAGAAACAGGCAGGGGCTCAGCTTAAGATGACTCATTTTGACCTTTGGACCTTTTTTTTTTGTTCTTCTTACGGCTGGACTCTTAGGCTTAACATCTACGGTGTCTGGGGCTGGTAAGTAAAATGGAGGTTGGGTGGATATATTCCATTATGTGTTAGACATCTCCACCAGGGCCATAGCATAACCCGTGATATAAGCGAATCTGGCTCTCTCCTGAAACGTAAGTTCATTGAGCCAGTCAAGTGTGTCCGCCAATGTGCTGCCAACCTCCAGAGACATTCTCCTTCGTAGACTGGTTGGGGAGCGTGAGGAAGTAAAATTCTTACTTATGCATCCTAATGTTGGGTATATGGTAACTGCCAACTCCAATGTTGGCAAAGTCTTCTGTCACATTTGTCAGAATGAGGAAGAGTCGGGTCCATGTATTTGCAGTTTAATGATGGGTTATCCAAAGACATAGTTGCAACACAGGCAAGGGTCAAATCCAGATATCCAGTAAACAGGAACCAAATCCAAAAGGGCATAGACAGACGTAAATCCAATAGCAGGCAAAAGAGTTCATAAATGTGTCCAAATCTCAGAAACGTGGCTAGCAGATGAGACTTTTGACAGGATCAACTAGGCTTATATGTGGTGCTAAAACAGGTTAATCAGGTGACTTTGATTGAACTACGGCTTTGTGGGAAGTTTAGTGTGAAGTCCGGCTGGAAGGCGTGACAAGAATGTTACATATCACTAGTAAAAAAAAAAAAAAAAAAAAACATTGGATGCTACCAGTCACAAATATGGGAACTGTTTTATTACAGAGAATGTTAATGAAGTTTCTACCATTCTAGACCTAAGATTTTCACAAAACAATTGTCATTTCAGCTGCAACATAAGTGATGTTTGGACCATTGTTATTCTTTGGACAGGTGAATGACAAGGAGAGTTGGAAGTAACTATTTGCTTTTGTCAGATCCTATGGACAGTCCAGGTTATCATGGTGGAGATGGGCCCCCTTCTTACTATGACAACGATGGGTTTGCTAACTCTGGCTGGGAGGACAAAACTATTCGGCAAGCCTTCATCAGAAAGGTAAGAGACCAGAGAAGGCCATAAGTTCTTTTAATGTCAGAGAAATGTAAGAATCATTTGTCTGTGGATATTACGATAACTTGAGTATTTATTTGTTTTTAAGATGGTTTCTAGTTAGCACACAAACTAATTTTAGAGGCAGCGTTTCTGAGCTGTCCTCTCAAGGTTTCTCTAACCTCTGTGATCTCTCACTGTTCTCAGGTGTTCATGGTCTTAACCGTACAGCTGACGGTGACGTTTTCCTTTGTTGCTCTCTTCACCTTTTCGAACGATGTCAAACTGTTTGTGAGACAAAATCGGTGGACGTATTATGTATCCTACGCCGTCTTCTTTGTGGCCCTTATTGTGCTCAGCTGCTGTGGAGAATTTCGCCGCAAACACCCTTGGAACCTGGTAGCACTGGTACGATACTACCAGAATGGTAGATTTTACTGGCTGGTACTATGCATGTCAGATTTTAGTTAAAGACTGGACTCGGTTTACTATGATATAATAATTTAATCCCAGTTACACCTGTACTGATAATGACTGCCTTAATGGGACCTGGCTGCATGTAAATGTTTTAAACATATTTGTTCCAAGGTCTGGATTTGTCTAGATTCTTGCATCAGGTTTGAGTGTTCAAGAAATGTGCAAGAAAAGTTTTTCAATCACTCTCTCGTTTTCTTCCCATCTCCTCTCTCTCTCTCTGTCTCTGTCACTTTCTCTCTCTCAGTCCATTCTGACTCTTAGCCTGTCCTACATGGTGGGGATGATCGCCAGCTTCTATGATACAGACACGGTCATCATGGCTGTAGGCATCACTGCAGTGGTGTGTTTCACTGTGGTGCTTTTCTCCTTGCAGGTCAGTCTGCTGTCCATACTTTCCTCTTGGAGCACCTCTTAACTGTTGTTCACTGTGTGTCTGATAATTTGATGCACTTATGTCCACTTTTGTCTTATGTTTTCTGTTTCTGTGCATTTGGTATATTGAAAAAAGCAGTTATTACCATAAAATGATTGGTAATTAACTTTACCATCATGTGATGGTAATTGATTTTGAAAGAGAATATGCAGTACATATGTTTAACTATTTATTGAGAAAGCAAAATCTAGTTCAACACATTGGTTCTGAATTTTCCACATTTGGAATTTTCTCTTTCAAACCAGAGCAAATATGACTTCACTTCCTGCCGGGGTGTGCTCTTCGTGTGCCTCATTGTGCTCCTCCTCTTCTCAATCCTCTGCATCTTCATCCGTCACAAGATCCTGCACATCGTCTATGCCTCTCTGGGAGCTCTGCTCTTTACCTGTGTAAGTAGCCCTTGATAGGCATAATACTCCAGTACCTCACATGGTAGAGCACATAGAGCATAGTGCTAGTAACAGCAAGGTCATGGGATCTGCATGAGTCAATTGCTGTAATTGTTGAGGAGGACGTTTACAGTATATTGGTACCCAATATGCTGCTTGCAATGATCCAACACAATATCTCATAGTAATTTTAAATAAACCTAATTAAAGTTGGTTTTTTTTTTTGTGAACTGATGCACCTTTGACATGTTATACGCAGCCACACCTTGGTTTAAATGGTTTGATGTCTGTGAAGATATATGGCTTTCAAAAAGCCAACATGCTTAATCATGTGATGCTTTGTTTAGATTAGATTTGATAAACCTTTAGTATTTGGCAGATTTAAATATATTTATTAATATGACAGTATGTATGTTTAACTACACAACGTTATACTGATATAACTGGTTATATTACAGCTGATAACATGGCTCCATGTGACTAATAGTAACATGAACTAGTTATAACCTAAACCAAGCTCATATTCATTTTAATGTCATGTATTGATGTAAATTACACTGACCTGCAAATAACAAGGGTTTGCTTCTTTGGTGTTGAAAGATTTCAGTATAGAAGTTGGACCTTTCCTGCAAATAAGGGTTATAAATGGGTTGTCTTGAGTAAACGAAGTATCAGTAATTACTGATTGATATGAGGTTTGGAAACAGTCTTAATGTCTTGTGTTAAAAGAGTAAGCTTTCAAAAGCAATACCCCCAAGATCTTGCTTTTTGTTCCAAACCTCTATATCTTGTTTATCCATCTTTTCATTTCATTTTCAGGCCTGAGTAACACTCTATGCACAGGGATATAAATTAAGTAGTCCTTAATTAGCAACCTCTGTTTTAGAAGCCTTCAGATTTTAGGTTCATAAGGTGAAATAAGAGACGATATAAGGGGACTAAGGTTCGGTCCAGTTTGGATTTATTTATTTTTTTTAGATCAGTGTTGTAAAATCAGGTAAGGAAGATCAAGCTGAAAACATGTTTATCAGACACTAAATACACGATATTACATGGATTTATACAAGTTCACAAATTCGTTGCCGTGCTTAAACATGATTTGAACTTATTCAGACATTAAGTTTAATTATGTCATTCTTATGAACAGACAACTAAATGTTTGTGTATTCTTCCCTCAGTTCTTGGCTGTTGACACTCAGCTTCTTCTAGGCAACAAGAAGCTGGCCTTAAGCCCAGAGGAGTACATCTTTGCTGCGCTAAACCTCTACACTGACATCGTCAACATCTTCATGTACCTCCTGGCTATAGTGGGCCGCTCCCGGGAGTGAGGGCTCTCACTGGTAGCACAGGAAGGAGGTGCACTCAACCACTTCCGGAATGATACCGTTGCACTTTTCTTGTCATATTCCATGTCACTCCACTACCCTTTACACCTCTTTTCTCAACATTTCCCCTGTTTAGCCGATGTACAGGGTGGTCAGACCAGTAGCTCTATGCATCCAGCAGGCCTGGCATGGAAAGCAGCAAGGAGGTTATATATTTTAACAAAGTAAAGACCCATTTAAAGTCCTTTACATTGTACACTATGTCCTCTGCTTGCCCAGCCCCTCCTGTTGAAACAGCTTCATTGTGTTTGAAAATGGTACAGTGTAGTATGATTCACCAGTCACATTCAAACTGCATGAGCAGAAACCTTCTTGATCTTACCTCTGTGAGCTTGGCACTCTATTGTTTAACACAGCAGCAACAAAGAGAGGGAGGACATTGACTGAGAGGACAGTGATATGTGGTGTAGAGAAGCAAAGGATCAGATTGGGAGGTCTAATCACTCCTTACCTCCTCTCTATTCATCCCACCAGTGCTTTTACTGGTACTCTGCATGGTAAACTAAAACAGCAAGAATGGCAGAATTAACAGATCAGAGATACCTCTCCAAGTAATCTTATGTAGCTGTAAATAGTCATGAAGATTAGCCACTTCCCTTAGTTTAAGGCATATCTATAAGAATAGCTGTGGTGTTACATGGAGAATACATGTGACATCACCACTTTGGAAGCAAAGATCAAATAGCTACTGTTGGGAAGAGGTTGAATTGACTTAAAACAACACTATCTAGATGCCAACATAAAGCCTGTGTATATATTTAAAGGTATATATGTTGGTGAGACATTGGAGAGGGTTGTTTTTCCCTTGAATGAAGGAAAGTATGGTTGTGGAGTGTGCTTTTTGTATAGTTCCCTAGGTCAGTATTGAAAATTCCATGAAAATCGATTGATAAAATGTTCACCCTCATTCTCTTTGTCTCCCTTGTTTTATTTGTGAACTTTGTTGCATATTTATGTAGTGTTTTTTCCTTCATTTTGCCTAATGTGAAATGTTTGTACACTAGATTTGTTTGAATACTAGATTATTTTTTTCCTCTGACAGTATTGTAAAAAATAACTCTTAACTGCGTATCATTAATAAGCAGAAAGAATATAGTTTTGCTTCTGTGCTACATTATTTATTTACACTTTACTGTAGTATGCAATGTTAAATGGGAGAAGGACTAAACCGCATGGTTGATTTTCAGTGTGCTGAGGTTTGCTGAACTACACCCGAGTACTTCAGTTCATGCGAAATAGATCTCACTCCTGGGGCTCCACTCTGATGAGCTTTTTTGCACTGGCCAATGTGATTTATTAGGGGTTCAATTTCCGAGTGGCTGATTTATGATCCATTCTTTCGCCTTCATTATCATAGCAGAATTATCATGTAATCATACAAAAGCACATCCTGACATTAACTAGTGCAACCACACATCTCCACTGATGATGGCTTTGCAGTCTGTTTTATCATTGGAGCCTCACACTGTGTTCTAATCCTACTTTCTTACAAAAAAGTATTATAATAATCTGTAAGGGGAGACTGGAAAACCTCAGCAAACTGAAAACGGGAACAAATATGAAAAGGACACATGTAAATCTTTTGTAAATTAAACTTGTACACAGTTATGTGCTTGGTAAGTGGCTGATTTTTGGCTTGAGAGTGATTTAACAAAATGTCCTTATCTCTAGCCATTCAATCCTATTTAGTGTCAATCTGCAGTTGCATGCTCCTCCTTTAATTTGCATGTGGAAGCATCACACTGGACTAGCTGTTAAAAAGAAATATGTCTGAAGATCATACTTAATTTTACTAATGTTGCGGAGCTCTATTAATTTGATTAAAATGTGTAATTAACTCCTGTTTAACTATGGTGGATTAAGCTGTGTACAGTACATGTTGGCTGTGTGGTCTTCTTTGCACTGTAAATTTGCATCAAAATGAAGCTGGATTGCATTTCTCAACAACTGTTGCTTTTCACTAAAAGGGATACATTAAAAAAAGAAAAATAAAAAGACTTATGGTTTGTTTTAACATATGTGAGTAGAGTAAAATAAATTTTGTCCTGCTATTTTGAACGACAAAGACAACATTAACAATAGAATTAAAGTGATGCCAGTAAAATGTAGGTATTTATTTTAAAAAGCCCAAAGTTGAAGTAAGCCACAGCAAGGGATTTCTAATTTTACAGTGCAGTCCTCATGGACCCCTGGACAGTGCATATTTGTATACTGCTCCAGTTTCACATACCTCCGCCACGCTAAATGCAGCTGTGTCAAGCCTATGACGCTAATAAAGTTCCTATTTATTTTTTTATTTATTATTTTATTTTATTTTTTTTAAGCGCATGCAACTTCAGAAATGCTGCAAATCCATTCACAATACAAGGTGTTTCCGGAGGTCACGGAGAGGGAACAGACTCCAGTGACACCAGCGGTACCCAAGCAGCTAGTGAAAAGCCCTCTTCTGTACTATAAACCTATGCTTGAATATACAGCGATATACCATTTTGACAACCCATTGTATTTTGATTAATGTTAAATCGCGGGGTTCACACTAGCTATCTGCTTTTTTTGCCTACCTATATTTTTTTTTTCAATGAAAGCGACCCATTTTGCTCGCCGTACTTGTGCGCTGCGTGTCTCACTTCAGCCTCACTCAGCAGAGCTCTCAGTTGATAGGTTAGCTAGCTGGCTAGCGGTAAGTTATGTGGTTTGTTTACGAGGCTAGCTAGCTGCATTATTAAACACTAGCATCTAATACAATTTGCTATACATAAGCAAAATAATGAAGACGTTATACCGAATGCTGGTAAATATATAAGCAGTTAAAGACAGCAGTATTCAATCTACGACTTTCGAAAAGGGGGAGACATGTCCCCTTTAAAATTACAGTTGTGAAAATGCGCATGTTCCGTTGAACCTTAGAAGTGCCTGAATTTAACAGTGCTCTTAGTTGGCCACATAGTCGAGTGTTATGTTTCTTGGTGAAGATTTGCAGAAGTCTTTAGCCAACATTATTCAGTAATTTTCGAGAAGCATTATAAAGAAGAAAATGTCAGTTTTCTCCGAGTCGGCTTTGGAGAAAAAATTGGCAGAACTTAGCAACTCTCAGCAGAGCGTACAGACCCTGTCACTATGGTTAATCCACCACAGAAAACACTCGAAAACCATCGTCAAAGTTTGGTATAACGAACTGAAAAAAGGTAAGCAGGCGACACCGTTTTCCTAACGCATGACAGTTTTGCATCGTAGCTGCTAATTAAATTCTGCGCAGTTTGGCTTTCAACCATTAGCTAGCTAGCTAACTGTTTAGCAAAGAATCTTAGCCATTCATCTGTTTGATTTGTACCTTATGTTGTTAGCTAGCTAGCTAACCTTAATTCTGTTCATAAACTGAAAGGTTAGTCAGTTACTTGGCTGGCTAGCTATCTAGCTAGCTAACTATTTATCAGAACTGACTATACAGATACTATACTTATCAGCTCTAATCAGTTTCTGTCGTTAATCATCTAGTTATTAGAAGCTCATGTCGCTTAATATATTGCTAGCCACCTGATTTTTAAACACTCATATCTATGTAGTTAACGCTAGTTATTCTACTTGGATAACGTTTTTGATGATAGCTAATTGGGCAGGAAAGCTAACTCGATAGCTAGCTAGCTAACTGGGCCGCTTGCTAAATAGGTAGGTTTACCTGGCATGGGCTAACCAGCCGTTCTTCTTAAGGTTTGCAGGCAGACTAGGTTGGCTGGTAAAATGATCATCTTAGCTAGCGTTAGCTACCTATGTGCTGTTAGCGTAGCAAGTTAGGATCACACCAGTCTGGACGTGTTTTTACAACTGGTTACTTGGCTGGTTGTGTTTATTTACGCAATTCATAGAATAACGTAATTGAATAGGCAATGTCCCCACCACCTAACTCAATTTTAATATCTAACTAGTCAGTAATGACACGGTGTAGCTTTAATCTAGCTACCTGGCCAGGTAACTAATTAGATACTTGTTTTAATTCCTTCATGAATTCAGGAGCCATTTTTACAGTAGGGCATATTTTTACAAATAAATAAATCTACACTATGTCTTTTAAAAAGTAAATGTCACTTCTTGGAGAACTTGCCCAAATTTCACAAATTTGAACAATGGTTCTTTAACTGTCTTTGTTGCAAAAATCTCACCTGCAGACATTATGCCTTTAACCAGAAATGAGTAAACATTTGAGTATATGCATATGAAACAGAAGGTAAAAATGTTTATTTGTATTTTTATTATTATTTTAATTGTTCTTGGTAAATCCATTCAAAGTAAAATGTTATAAAATGTGGGAATAGTTATAGAGAAACCACCAAATTAATGGTGCTTATTCATCATAAGTGAACAGCATTCAGAATTGGATCTTGTAATTGGGTTTAATAATGAAATCAGGAAAAAAGGGTTTTTTAAAAATAAACCCCCTGTGAATACTGTAAGTTGTGTGTTTCAAATAAGGTTATGTGCAAATCTGGGTTTTCGAAGATTTGGTCTAAACCAATAGTATCCATGTCCAGTCCCAGTGATCTGTTGCTCTGCAGAGTTTTTTTCCAATGTAAATCTAGCACATCTGATCCAGTTAGTAAAATCATTCAGTAGCCTTTTAATATCAGAGCCAGATGTGTTTAGATTAGGTTTGGAACTGAACACTGCAGGGCTGTACATGTCTAGGACTGTACTTGGGCATTCCTGGCCTAAAAGATAGCCCAATTGGACAGTGTCCAAGCCCAGTGAGCGTGGATAAACTGCGGATAATACTATGCACAGTTACAAATTATACATACTGGGTTAGAAATGGTAAATATATCCTTTAAAAGACATGTCAGGTGATTTGCTGTTAGCCTAACGTTGAGTTGTGTGTAGGCTACCTAAATTAAGTTCTACAAAGAAAGTAGTAATGTTTCCATGAAATGTAGGCCTGCTGCTATCCTTTGTCTGGTAATGGTGTTTGATTATTTTCCAACATTTGTTTCTCAAATCCAGCACTGTAGTGCTATACAATTCTACACATTTCTTTACAAGGGCCAAATTCAGATCAAGAGCACATTTGTTCTTTTCAGCAAAAATGCTGTATCAGGAGCATTAGAGGAGAGTAAACACTGTAACTGCAATGCAGGTGGCCTCCACATACAAGTAGACCTATGCTAACTGCATTATTTTCAATCAAAGCAAAATAGCAATTTTACATAACTCTGGATACAGCATTAATATTTTCCTTGATAATTTTGAGTAACAAAGTCAAGAGTCAAAATGGTTAAATTTGAAGCTGTAATGTGGGGCTGTCAGAGTTGTGCCCCACCAAGTTCTTACTCGGAGGCATTAATTTCAAAACTGATGGCAAAAAAGGGACAATAGGTTCTACACAAATGATATTTGATTGGGGCAGATTACAGTGCTACAGAAATTTAACAAATGCAAAAAAAATTGATTGTTAAGTAAAAGTTAAGTGTTGCTAGGTTAATAATTAAATGGCAAGTGTGTTTGCATTAAAATAGAAGATTCACCAACATTCTCCCAAAGACAAATTATTTTGCTTGTTTTGTGCACTGAAAAAAGCGCAAGCTGTCTAGGTGGAGATGCTAGCTAACTATTTTTAGTGATAATTGGATGCAACATAAAACCAAGATGGGTGCAAAATATGCAAGTCAGCTGAATGGCTTCTTGCCTTTCCTTAAATCTAGTGTATTTTTTCCCCCACTGTGTTGAGAATACACAGTAATCATCTCTTCTAGGAGTATGTCAATTAATTTTGCTGGGCCTGAGAGCAATGCTGTTTTTGTGTATAGTGCACAATTGTTAAGGTTTTCAAAACAAAGTCCTGCTGTTTTTTTGGAAACTGCAGATTATATCATGTTCTCTGCATTTTGTCAGATAAAATGCAGAGTACATGCCAAGTGCCTGGCTCGCACATTTCATTGTATAAATAATTCTGTTCATACCTAAAGCTCATAGAAACCTCAGTGGAAGCTGATCTCATTTTTGTGTGATTCATTTTCAGAAGGCTTACATTTTGTAAAGTATAGTATTAAATAACAGCCATTCACCCTATTCAGTTTGACATTTTCATTTGCATTTAAAACAATTGGCAGACTCTCTTACCCAGAGCAGCTCATAATATGACTAATATTTCTAGAAAATGGTATTGTCTTCATATTTTGATATTCTTGAGTCTGTATATTTGTGTGTTGATAACATTATCTATATAGACACAATTTTTATATAATATACATAGAAAAATGTAGTTGGTGATAACTCAGACTATACTGAACCACAAAGTGTATTTCAACCAATAACATGCTGAAGAGCTGTGATTTTGAAGTCTTTCAGTTTCTTTTACTGTTTAATACATTTGCTGATTCTGTGAAGCTGGCATTTGCTGATATCTGTGAAGATGCTAAATATTTAAATCATAAAAATTAATTCTATAATGCTTTCATGTAGCTTTTGTAGGACACTGGTAGCTAAGTGGTTAAGATATTCGACTTCTAATTGGATGGTCTCCAGTTCAAGCCCCACCACTGCCAAGTTACCACTGTTGGGTCCATGAGCAAGACCTTTAACCCTCAATTGCTCAAGTTCTATTCAGTCATAATTGTAAGTCGCTTTGGATAAAAGCGTCAGCTAAATGTAAAATGTAGATTTTGCATTTATTCAGGTCTCTGACCCATACCCCTGGTTAGTTTGCATCTTTTTTTTTTTTATTTTATCAGAAGTGCAGCAAAATGTGCAACAACCTTGCAAATTCTTAAAAGTTCTTATTCTGTATTTTTACAGTTTTCAGGCTCATGTTTCTCAATGTGTAAAGTTTATAACAGAGGTAGACATTTTCCTTGTGACATGAGTTAATCATATTGGTTGGTTTATCATAGAGCTTGAGTCATGTTAGATGTTCTTGTGATATAGACATTTGGGTTATACATTTTGCATTTTAGATTAGCCTTAAGTATCAATCAGTTTAATGGGATATTAGGCATAATACTAATCACATATTTAACATGCTGACTAGCCAGCAGTTATGATTCTGACTAAAATGGTTAATCTTACATATTCTAACTAGGTATATTAATAGTCTACTCATATTAATACATGTAACTATACATGTTTTTCATGGTGGCCATGAAAAATACTTATTTGCTGACAGATCTTGTTTTGTTGTCATAACTCCTGTAACATATTCTCTCACCATTTGTATGGTATTATTTTTATATCATATTGTGATAGACTACAAAATTAAGTTAAATGAAACAAGCTTGCTATTTTCATATCATTAATTTATGATTAAGCAGAACAAATAGTAATTTCTTTTATTGTGGTGAGTGTTACAAGTAAGATAATGCCTGCCAAAGCAACTCGATATGAGAAAACACTAAGAGAAAACACTGCTACACTTCATGTTGTGGTGCTTCCTCCACTGAGTCATATTTTCTCATATTGGATCTCTTATTAATTGCCTACTTATTAAGTTTTCTCTGATAATTTCATCACTTTGTACATTGTGCCAAATCTGACCAAAACCTCTCATAGCTAGTAAAGAAAGTCAAACAGTGCCATAGATTGTAGTTTTAGAGATTTACCAGAATGTCACTATTCATTTTATTCTAGAAGTGAGAACCTTCATAATGAAAACCAGATTTGCTGCTCTTATACTTCCTTTCCTACAGTTCCACAGTAAAGTTGTATGATTCCAGTATACCTTTGTAACTCTGGAGACTACATCTATTTAACAGACCATAAAGATTGAATAAAATGTTTCAGTACAAAACCTGTACTGTGTTGTGTATAACAGTCACAGCCAACCTTAGAATCCTTATTTAAAAGTTTATGTATATTTGTCCAAACTGTCCAAAATGTTTTCTTTATTAAATATTTCCATACATGCACACAATTTCAAATTATATATGGAGATATTGTAGCATGGAATGATGTCACTGGGCTAATTGGGCTTTTGCCCCCCACCCCCACCCCAGGGGAACACTGTTGCCATAGTGTGTGTGGTGTTTTTATATTTATTTATTTATTTATTTATTTTACCCTTGATTAACTCTCGAGAGAACATATTAGCAGCGAAGAGGAATTGTCTTGTGCTTTGTTTGAGGCTCCCTCAGAAAGGACATCTAAAGAGCCCTTCATAATCCTTTAATCTATATTAAGTTAATACTTCCACCAGCTGCACAACAAAACATAACTGCTTTTTCTCTCCACCAGGACTTGGGTTAAAGAGCACAATGAGCATGTGATTTAATGTAAACTTATTTAATATAAAGTCTTGTCAAATATTTGATATTTTTTTTATTTTATTTTTTTTTACATTTTATTTATTTATTTATTTTATTTTTCACATTTCTTTTCTTTGAATTGTAAAACTGTAATACTCTCTCCCTCTGTCTGTCTCTCCTCTTGACGAACCCTTCAGCCCAGGTGTCTCGCAAACTGACTTTCCTCTATCTAGCCAATGATGTCATCCAGAACAGCAAGAAGAAAGGCCCAGAGTTCACACAGGACTTTGCCCCACTCATTATTGACGCTTTTAAACATGTCTCCAGGTGAGACAGCCTAGTTTGTGTTCACACTCCTGTCACTTTTGTGGCAGCGTGTGCTTTTTAGACACACCACTGGCACATCATTGTTTGTTTGTGAAATGTCTCCCACTTAGTCATTGTTCCTGGCTTCTACTTTGTGTGCAGTGAAGGAGAGGATGGCTGTAAGAAGCAACTGGATCGGGTTCTGTCCATTTGGCAGGAGAGAGCAGTGTATGAGAATGACTTACTTGATAAACTCTCTGAGGTACTACGTAAGTATACCATTCTGTCATATTATTTAGCTTCTGGGCTGTGTGATTTATCACTGGAATAAAACATGAATAAAAGAAGTGAATTTGTTGAACCACAGCATTCACAAAATCCAACAATTGTACAACTGCTAGTTTTCAGAATGTTATATCAAGGGGTTATAACAGTTTATTTAAATTATATTCCAAAGCATAGCACAACCTCAATATGTAGTAATATGGTGCCATTATAGTATTTGTCTCTGTATTGTGTAGATCTGTATGGTAGGTACTTTTTCCTCTACACTGATATTTTGAGAGTTCAGTAGAGCCCTTCTGGTAGTGGGGTGTTCAGTATAGCTGACATAATGAATGCACTTAATGGCACTTTACTTTCTCTCAGAATTGTTTTAGGATGTAAATGATGTGTAATACATCTTGACATGTTTTGATTTGCATGAGTATAAACTAAACATTTTTATCTTTTGTGCATCAGCTAGTGAAAGGTTTTCATTGAGACTGTTATTGGTTAAAAACGTATATATACCATTTGAATATGCCATTAATCCCACTAATTAAGATAAAATAAACACATGCCCCTTTTTCCTCATTGTGATACCTCTCTCCTAGCTGATGGCTGTTATTACAACTTAAACAGGTTATTTGATTACACCGATTGACCTGCAAGCTCCAACAAACTACATGATATTAATTTGTCACCATCTTTGTGTTTACAAGTAGAGAAGTGTTTAAAACTTTAACTAGATTTGTCAATACATAGGATAATTACTCAGCCATACATATTTGGCAAATCTGTTTTGTTTTGTTGTTTTTTTACTTCTTCTATACAGAGCAGACTTGTGCATTTCAAAAGGCAGAATATTAAATCTCCAGAGAATGTTCTTTAGTTTAATTTTATAATAACACATGCACATTATCTTTAGGGAAGTGTCTGAATGCTGTGATGGTCCAGCCAATGCTGTAACCAGCAATAAGCCTGTAATATTCAACTTCTGACTAAAATGTGCCGGTTCAGCTTTTGTACCCTTTTAGGCAGTCTTGAGGGAAACAGATGCACAGAATAACAGCGAATGGTGATTCTTAATGATGTGAGTAGTAGGTTGTGAATGGTGATGTAAAATGTCTTCTTTTAAATTTCCCTGCCCAAATTTCCCAGATGGAGAAAAGAAGCCTAAGAAGCGTCCCTATGAGGCGATAAAAGTGAACGATGAAGACTTTGCTTCTCAGAGCTCACCTGCAGAGCCCCCTCAGGTACTGGATGATGCGACCCCAGGCTGGCATTGTCTACCATCTGGGCTTTGTCCAGACTCGCTTCAAATGGTAACAGTCCTGTCTGTCTCAGACAGCAGATTTGATTCGAGCACTGCAGGAGCTGGAGAATGCTGCTTCGAGCGATTCTGCCCTGCGTCAGAGGATCTCCGCTCTACCCCCTGAGGTGCAGGACACCTCTCTATTGCACAGAGTTACAGGTGTGTAGATGTGGGTGGATGGGAGTTACCTGAAGAAGCATGTTGCAGCTAATATTTTTATAACACACACATACACTGCTACATACTTATTGTTAGATGCCCCTGTTTCATTGCACATCCTGTTCTATATAGGAAGTGACATTTTGCCTGGTTACACTCAATTTTTTTGTCTGGCTGGGTCTGTATGTTTGTCTCAGATAAGGAGTCAGGAGAGCGCCTGTCCAGGCTGGTTGAGGAGGCCTGCATGCTCCTGGCAGACTACAGCGGACGTCTGGCAGCTGAGATTGATGACCGCAGGCAGCTCACGCGATTGCTTGCTCTCTTTCTGCAGAGTCAGCGGGATGGCTTGGCCCAAAACGAACAGAAGCTAGAAGTGCGTAAACTTGCTATATCTTTCTTTCCTCTTGCATTCCCATGTTCATTACCTCTTCAGACCTTGTGTCCTTGTGTTTCCTTTTCACTATCTTTGGGTGTGCCTTGTCCACTAGAGGGTAGCACAGACTCATGCATGCACACCCAAGTGCAGGAATGCCCAAATGCTAACTTTAAGTCTTTGCTCATTCACCGACACATGCGAAGGTAAGTACTACTGCAGATGAAGGTTTAATGAGGATTATTAATGTTGATTCTTTAGCATTTGTCAGCAGGTCTCAGCAGATCTCATTATGCCATGTTTTCATTTCTACAGATCAAATAAAAATTAAAGTGAAATCACAATTCTTGAGTGTGTTTTTTTTTATTATTGCAGTTGGTTTTACATAATGTTCATAATGTTCATAGTAAAGTATTATGGAGAAATTATAACTGTTTTAAATACAGACTAAGGCATGTTTATCGCTCATCTTTATTGCTCAACTTTTTATTTACATTTTATGACATTTCAGCAGAGAGGGTGATTTTTAAAGGACTAGTTCATTCACTTTTATGGTTCAACCTAAATGCCTAGTTGAGTTTTACTAATTCTAATTTAGATCCTTATCTATTAAGATTTACAGTGCAAAATCTGTTAGGCTGTGTTTGGGTGACTATGGAAAGTGTTGAATCATAGCTCAATAGTTCTGTATTTTTGTACATTTGATAAACCAGGGCACCTTAGGAATGCCTTCGCTAATTTATGGGTAATCACTTCAATTAATCTGACTGTCCTTTTATCGCTGACATTGATAAACCTGCATCATAAACTCACATATTTCAAACAGTATATAAAATGTTTCCCCATTTCCTGGTGTGGAATTGATAAGCAGGCCCATAGGAACAATGTGGCTTTTTAATTTAAATAGTACTTCATTTTGGGTATATAACCTAATACTCTGAGCAAGAATTTTCTGTGTCTTGTGTTTTGTAGCCCAATCCTGTGGCCCTCTTATTTCAGTTCTGCACTCTTCCAGCTCCAAGCACAACTGTAGCAGGTGTTTGCTGTTCTTTATTGCTAGGATCAGGTGTGCTGGTAGCAAGGATGGTACACTGCTTTTGAACTGAGTTTGTGTTGGGAAACAGCTGTGTACTTTTAAAATGTATTGTGAAAGTCACTAAGGATCATTACTAAGGGCAACAAATGTGTTCCAAAGTCCAAATCAAATTAGACACTAATGTGTTTCTAAATGCTGCACATGTCATTAATGGGAAAAAATTGAATAGGCTATTTATCACCTCTCTAAACATTAAAGAAAATGTGGTTAGTAAAATATTACTTAACCAATAATTCATACTTTCACGTTAGCCCGGCTTTTCTGTAAAGACTGAGTGTCCATTTGCCAAAGATAAAATCTGAAAAGAAAAAGAAAACACAACTTGTATGTTTTTGGGCTCATTTAGGGAAATTGAAATATCCTTGTAGAAGTGTGTAGTGCAGTATTTGCAGGGTTGTATTGCATACATCAATATGTTGCAAATCAAAATTATTAGTGCAAGCAATGCAGTCACAAGAACTGTATTAATGTATTCTGTCCATAACATGCTGTATGTATGCAGAAATGATTGTAAACAGTGGGTACATCTGAGGTTTACTGTAATAACCTTACAATCTACCAGTTTCTTGCGGCCCAGTTCGTCTGATTAAAACCTTTTAACATTAGTTGTTTTTGCTTATTTTGCATACATTTTAATCATGTCTATCTTGTAGTTATGATGTTTGAGTTATGCACTTCAGTACAACCCCTAACAACTGTCGTCTTTGTGTGTGTGCATTTTAGGAGTACAAGCGCAAGCTGGCACGGGTTACCCAGGTGAGGAAGGAGCTCCGATCTCGTCTCAGTAGCCTTCCAGACCTGAATCTGCTTCCTAAAGTAACAGGAGGTCACGTCCGTCTGCCTTCCTCTGGTGACCTCTATAGCCCTTCTGACTGATCTGGTTACATAGAATCTCCTATACAGCTGGGGGCACTAGCTTTTGCTCCTGGCTCTTAGCCTTGAGGACTGCACCCCCCAACACTTATGTTTGCTGCCCAAAGCCCATCATACTATCAGTCTGGATGCATTCTGAAGCAGTAATAGGCCAAGCAAGGGTTTTAATGAGCGATTACGTCGGTGTGAAAGATTGGATTGTGGCAATTTTTTCTGGACTCAACCTGAGTTTTGTAAAACAGGAGGTTTCATGAGCCATGTTTCAAAAGTCTACTGGTGGTGTTGCACTGTATTTGTCCATGTTGTACAATTATGCTGTTCTTGATTTGAAATGATAGGAGCAAAGCAAATTGTTTTTCAGAGCAGAGAGAAGTTTAGTCATCATTCAAATTCTTTAAATAGATATGAACAGCCTGTAAAAACAGTGGCACACAAAACAACTCTCCCATTACTGGATGCCAAGAGTCTAGTATCTGTACCAATTAAGGCTTTGGATGGGGTCACTTTTACCAAACATTTTTGACTACTCTGTAAACTCTGTAAAGACTTATGAAAAGAAACACTATATGGTCAGACATTGAATCAGTACTCATTGCTATCCAAAATTAGATTAGCCCTTTTGCAGTCCAAGATTATATTGTTTTGATTTTAAAAGGCATTGTATGAACTGCTTACTTGTAATATAGCCAGTTAGCCAATAGATTGCAATCATGTTGTTTGAATCACCATGTTTTTGCTAGGACTGCTCAATAGACAGGGTTTGCGGTGATATTTTTGTATTTATGTAGTACATTTTTAGTGAATTCACTAGAGCATAGCTGAATAGGTGACTTGTGGATAAAATATTCATTGTAGTCTTATAATCAACTGCAGTATTTTATTACAGAAATTATTTCAGAATATTGCTAGTTTCTGTGTGAAAGTAATATGGAATTCCCAAGTACTGTAGTTGATAGGTTATCCAGAAGTGCTGCAAGCTGTTTGCTTTTTTTAAGTTCAGTGCTCCCAACAATAGCACACCACATTACATGGTTATTGTAACCATTGATTGAAATAATTGTGATAGTTAACTAAACAAGTCATGGAAAATATTTGAAAGCCTACATATGTCAAATGTCTATGAAGGGTGGATAGCTTTCATTCTGTTTACTAGTAGCCTACTCAAATTTTAATTAGTAGCAATATTTTAATTGTTCACCCAAATGAAAATTTTGACGGAAACTTCTGTCATGAGCACCATTAGTTTTCCATTACATATGCATCTCCAAAGATTTCTGACTGAATTAAGATGGTTCTACATCCTTTCTTATTAGTCTCGTCTGTTGAAGCATTCATGTGTGTGTTTACTGTAGAACTGCTCCTTGGTTTGTTGTCTTTCTTTCTGTGTCAAACAGCTGTTACCCATTTTCTCTGTAGGATTTAAAGGATACATTGCCTTTGAAGTCATAACATATAACTTATTTGCAACTGTGTATTTTAACATCAGACCTTTGTAAATTGTTCAGATACCTGAACCAAATAAAGAGAACATTTAGAAACTGTGTTAAATGCTTTTGCAATTAGAAAGTCATCCCTTTAATTTGCATCCGGCCTGTTTGTGTCTAAGAGAAGTACATGATTAAGTTTGTAGGCAACAAGCATCACTGCTCAGGTCCACCTGTCAATTGGTCTTATAGATCCTAACATTATGCATTCTCAAGGACATTCGCTGGGACCACTACTGATTTGAGGGTGGCTTCCAGTTAAGTGCAGATCTTTTGCCATTTTAGCGTTGATTGAGCAGGGAAGTCACAGCAGATGAACTGCGGGGTACACGTTGGATTCTGGCGTATTAGAGTGACAAACACATAGCTGCTAATATAAATAAACAAGCAAGTGAAATTCGCACATATACAAAGGCTCCTGGCTATACGTCAGCGACACTCAGCAAATGAAAACACGTGTTCTTTGCTCTATTGGATCACAGGACAAGTGCTTGCAGTGACAGTACGCCCAAATTTGTTTTAAAAAAACCAAAACGACGTGGTGTATCGCACCAGCTAGTTACACTTAACTTCTTGTCTACATCTAAAGGGTTTCCGACAAAAACCCTTCACTGTTCCTCATGAAACTGCGTTTGGTAGATAAGAGTTTAGTTTGCTAGATCGGAACTGCGTTCTGGTAAATGGAGGGAGAAAGACTCATCACCAAAGATAACTTATTTAAACGTTTTGTGACGTTCTAGATAAAAGCAGACAACTTATCTAAACATTTAAATATTTTGGTGAGTCACGACATTAAAAATAGTGATATCTGTGAGATTGTACTAGAATCTGGGGGGAAGTTATTTCAATGGTTTCCGCGCAACTGTAGAAATCAACTTTTATAAAACTTAAAATCGTTCATTTCATTCTAACCTGGTGTACCAGTCTTCGAGATCTATCGAAATTCTTGGCTTTGTCTGGCTGTTTTCTACCTCGATGAATTCGCTTTTAGTGCTGCGAGCAGCTGTTAAATTTGCACACGGTTCCAAGTCACAAGTCTTCAGACCACATTGATTACTGAGCGTCGTCAACCCGCCGAGGATGCTGCCAGCGAAGAACCGAGTGACAGACTTGGAAATACATTAACATATATTTATATGTATGTAAATTTTCATTTTATGTTAGCGTTTCTAAAGAAACCGAGGAACTGAAACTTGCATTGTCTCACTCACTACATTTGGTAATTAGTTAGCATTATATAGGCTATTTTTAAACAAAAAATATTTTATCTGTTTCAAGTAGCCTATACAACAGATTGGAATTCTAATCATGTTCAAAAACGATCGGGAAAAAACGCATTTACTCAAGGACAACGCTGCCAATATGTACACCATTTCCCTGGGAAGGTAAAGTACTGAAGCCTTAAGAATGTACATTTGTTCTATGTTTACAAGTCACAATCCAACGAGAAATGTGGATACTCTCTTTTTCGTTTCTGTGCCCTGCTGACATGCCTTATGAAATTAGTTTATTATTTTTAGCATTTACATTTTTTTTGTTGATTAAAGTTTACCTAGTTCGAATAAGAGTGTGTTGCTTAAGTCTGTTTTACACACAGTTCTGCTGGAATTGTTAACGGTGCGCAAACTTTGCGCGATACCAGTTCTTTGCACAGCGTCACTGTTAGAAGGGGCGGGGTGAACCAGTAGTCGCTACAAAGATTCCGTCACGAAATGGTGAAGGGTCGTAAATTAATCTTGTTGCGGCTCAAGGCAGATGATGCCAAAAGGCAAACGTGAGAATTAAAATGGCTGGTTTGAGTACTCGAATAAAAACAAGCTCGTACGAATGTCTGTGTTGCAGTGTAACTCTCAAACAGCCGAACGAAAGCAATTTGTAGTTTAATCTCATTAGAAATGCCTCGTTTAAATGTATCCACCTGCACGCCATTCCTAGAGCTCCAATAATATAAACACAGCAGTATAGTTTAAATGTAATACTTAGTGCTGCAAAAACCCGTGACCCTTCCATTTACACATTGTACACGTGTGAGTTAGTCACCTTCCTAGTGTTTCTGTGGTTTCTTCTGTTTCTAGTATGCCCACTGGTGAGACAGGACAGGACAACAAGCACTGTCATGACAGCAACCATGCCCTTGAAAACAGGGAGCGAGAGAAACAATTGGCCAGGAGACGTCTCTATATTGTCTCAGTGGTTTGTCTGGTCTTCATGGTGGGAGAGATCTTAGGTGTGTGGACTGTACTTTTTAGCTCTCCCTAGCAATCACACTGCAGTCGGGATTCATCTTTGTTAAATCATTTACAGCAGATGTAAGAAGACGACTTACAGCAGCTTGACAGTCATTTTGTATGGTTGTGTGAACAGGTGGGTACTTTGCTGGTAGTCTGGCAGTGATGACGGATGCTGCCCACCTGCTTGTGGATGTTACCAGTTTCATCATCAGCCTGTGTTCCCTGTGGTTGTCGTCCAGGCCTGCCACACACACACTCAGCTATGGCTGGCACCGCGCAGGTGAGACATCAACATTATCATCATGGTCACCATCATCATCATCATCATCATCATCACAATTTAAGGAATTTATTATGGAAAATGTTGTGAATTCTCAGAGATCCTTGGTGCCCTCCTGTCTGTCTTCACCATCTGGCTGGTGACTGGTGTGTTGGTGTACCTGGCTGTGGAACGTCTTATTAATGATAATTATGAGATTGAGGGCAGTGTCATGCTCATCACCTCTGGCTGTGCTGTGTTGGCCAACATCATGTGAGTGATGTGAACCAGTGTGGTTCATCTGTTGTAAGTGGCTATACACTATGTGACGGTACACCAAAGACAATGCATTTTGTTGCCTTTATTATGGACAGTTTCGTGAGGAAATTGAGTATTATCTTGGATTTTTTTAAAATCCCAAATATATTTAATAAAAAGTCCCATACTGGACTAACAATTAGCCCTTTGTAATTCCATTAGACCCCTTCACTGAGAACAACATGTCCTTTGTAAAAATCCCTTTGAAACTCAAGTGTTCTCTCAATGCTGTATTGAATGAGCTATAATGCCACTCTCTCTCTTGCTTTGTCTGTCTATCTTTCTGTTTATTTGTCTCTCTTCATGTGCAGAATGGCGCTCACCTTGCACCAGTCAGGGCATGGTCACTCTCATGGTGGTCTTAGTGCCCACAGTCATGGCCACAGCCATGAGAGGAAGAAAGCTCACAGCCACACTAACACTAACCACCATGATCCAGAGGCAAGCAAGAAGCCGCAGGGGAATGCCAGTGTGAGGGCTGCCTTTGTGCATGTGATTGGAGATCTTCTGCAGAGCATCAGCGTGCTTGTTAGCGCACTTATCATCTTCTTCAGGGTAAGAGGTTATGTTGTTGAGGGTTGTTGGACTAACGTTCCTTTTAAACCACCTGTGAATGTTGAAGTATATGCATATCAAAATACTTCAGTCCACTCCAACACAGTGCTGGTAATGTGCTGACCCCTGTCTTTTTTACAGCCTGAGTACAAGATTGCAGATCCTATCTGCACTTTCCTGTTCTCCCTGTTTGTCCTGGGCACCACCTTTACCATCATGAGAGACATTTTGGTGGTCTTAATGGAAGGTATTACTATCATAAATAGAGTTACAATTGGAATGAGAATATGTGCAGAGTTCCTCTTTCTCAAAGAAGTGATGTACAAATCACAAAAGACTATAATCTTCATTGTGTATAATCTTCACAGTGTTGTGAAATACTGTTATAATCAGCAAGATTATAACAACAACATATTTAATCAAAAACATTTTGCAGCAGAAGTGAGATTAGTTATGATGTCCTTTCTCTGTCTCGTTCAGGAACTCCAGCGGGTGTGGCTTATGGAGAGGTGAGAGGACGCCTTCTATCCATCACGGGAGTGAAAGCTGTACACAACCTGCACATATGGGCCCTGACCATGAACCAAGTTGTCCTCTCTGCCCATGTGGCTATAGGTGAGACCGAACTTTCTCTGTAGTTGGATGTACAAAACTGTGCAAGTGAGAGGATTACAGAGGTGTTATACTGTACACAAATGAAAGAAGATTAACATGATTATGAAAAAAGATCTGTAACACTATTATCAGATCCATTACCTCAGGGACAGTGTCAAACTGGTCAATGATTGTTAAACTGGTATAACATTCTGACTGAGACATTCAAACACAAACACTTTTTTGCTTCTGAAGACAAATGAATTGGATGTAAACCTTGTACAGACCTAACTGCAAATGAAATAAATAATTTGCCCCACACCTTTGTCAACCTCCTCAGATGATGGCACAGATCCACAGGCCATGCTCAGTGAGATCACGCAGTTCTGCTTCAGCACCTACAGCTTCCATTCAGTCACCATCCAGCTGGAGAAGCAGGCTGACCAGAAGCCGGAGTGCCATCTTTGTCAGGAACCCAAACACTAATGCCTCCTCCCCCCAAAGCCCTGAAGTGCAAGAGGCCAGTGCAGTGAAGGGCTTACTGTCATGTTTACCAGTCAAACTGATCACTCACTTCTCTACTAAGTACGGACCTTGCACCTCTCTGTTTCTTGTGTTTAATGATGGTGCTTTTGTTTAAGTGGGGCTTGTGTTTATCAGTGGTGTAGGGGTTTATACCTACTAAACAACACATAAATACTATGTCTTATAATTATTAATCACTCATTGATTACTCAGTGTTTATCAGTAATTTATTCTCAATGTAATCAAACCAGAATCATCACAAGATGAGAAGAAAAAGGATTTGATCTCTGAAGAATTTAATTAACCATGATCTCTTTGAAAACACTGGTGACAACCAATCTGAATAACATCAATACAGAGACCCTGGTGGGAATAAGTTATACACTTATTAAACACAACTACTCTAAAACACAACAGCAGAATGAATAATCAGTATATTTACAGTGAATAAGCCAAATGGCTATTGAGGGAGTGGGGTGAGTGTGTAGGTTTTCCTCATGTGAGGAGCAGGCAGGATTTGCCATCCTGGCTCACCTATGACAATAAAATGGCGCCGAGTTTGAACAGTGGAGCAAAGCGGCGTTTAATAAGCTCAGCTGGCTTGTTCAACCGTGATCGCAGAACACAGGTCAATGGGGCTGGTTTTAACAACTACCAACAAAGTCGGCCCGATGAATGCGAAGTGATAACGAGATATCCTATATTGTCAGTAAATAGAAAAAGAGCTCGAGATCGCATGCAATGCTGAAAAATAACTTCCAGTGTGCACAAATCTTAATTATGTTCCTTAAATAAATTGTGCTAACTATGCCCGGATGCACTTATTCGAAATTTGTTTTAAATGCAAATGTCACGTGATCATAGATAAACGAGGCTCGACAACGCGTTAATGTGTTACTGAAACCTGCTTCAACATAGGTGATTGACATAGGTAGACCAAGTCAGTCGCCTGATCCCAGAATAACCAGAATAACCCACCTTCAAATTTTCTGAAAGTTTAAAAATATTCCAAACGCAGTCCAGTTCGAGGGTGGTTTTTTTTTAATAATAATAATAATAATTATTATTATTTTTTTAAAGAAAGCCAAGATGGCAGCAAATAACTTTAAAAATACGATGCAATATCTATTAACAAAAGATCTTATAAACTGAAATATTTAACTGTTCCAAATAGCCTACAGATTGGAATTCTAGCCATATTAAAAATGATCCGGACAAAAACTCTTGTTTAAGGGCAAAGCTGTACATTGGCATGCTGGGAAGGTAGCTTAACATACTGAAGTCTTAAGAATGTAAATTTGTAAAAATGTTTACACACGTTACAAGCCATTCATAAACCAAGCATGTTTCAGAAGTGTATTGGTGGTATTACATCGTATTTAGCCATGTTATGAAATTATGCTCTTATAGATTTGAGATGATGGGAGTAAAGCAAACTGAGGTTTTTGAGAGGACAGTGTTTAGTCATCATTCAAGTTCTTTAAGTACATATCAACAGCCTGGGAAAAAAAAACAGTGGATCTGCACAAAACCTCTCTCCTCTTCATTTACTGGATGTCCTCAGTCCACAGAAATAAATTCAGAATATTGCTAGTTCCTGTGTTAAAGTAATATGGAATTCCCAAGTACTGTACTTAATAAGTTATCTCCAAGTGCTGCAAGGAGACACTTGCTTTTTTAAGTTCAGTGCGCCAAACAATAGGACACCACATTACATGGTCATTGTAACCATTGATTGAAATAAGTGTGATGGTTAACTGAGCAGGTCATGGAAAATATTTGAAAGCTTACATATTTTATGTCTTCAAATGGTAGATCGCTTCCATTCTGTTTATATTATGTTTACTAGTACTCAATATAGGAGCAATATTTAAATTGTTCATACAAAAAAAGGTTTTGAAGGTTTTGATGGAAACCTCTGTGCCATCAGTCCCATTAGTTTTCTGTTCAGGTGCATCTCCTAAAATTTCTGGCAGAACTAAGAAGGATTTTAGAGGTTTCTCATCAGGATCTTGTCTGTTGAAACATCCATATGTGTATTTACTGTACTCCTTGGTTTGTTGTCTTTCTTTGTGTGTCAGGCAGCTGTTACCCATTTTCTTTGTAGGATTTACCATTATCATGAGCTTATCATTAACTTTTGAAATCACAACATATGACTTATTTGCAGCTCTGTAATTTAACATCAAACCCTAATAAAATGTTCATATACCTGAACCAAATAAAGACAACATTTAGAAACTGTGAAACACTTTTGTGATTAGAAATTCTTCCCTTAATTTGTACTATGCCTATTTACCCAAGTACATGATTCATTTGGATGTTTGTATGCAACAAACATCACCATTCAGGTCCACCTGTCAGTTGATCGTTTAGCTTCTAACCTTATGCCTCCTCAGTGACATTTGCTGGGACCACTACTGGTTTGAGGATGGCTGCCAGCTAGGTGCAAATCTTTTGTAAATTTGGCATTGATTGAGAGCACATCACAGAAGCTGAACTCTGGGAGGGGATTTGGACTCTGGCCGTTTTGAGTAGTAAACACTAATAGCTGTTAATCTAAACAACACAGTACAAAATCTGTGTAATTTACAGTAAATGTCTGGTACAGTAAATGTCTGTTATTGCTACAACTTCACTGTAAAAAATGGTAACAACGTATAAGACATTACAGTTTGCTTTTTTGGAAACTATAAATTTCATAGTTGAGACATGTTTGCTTATAGTAAATTACTATGAAAAATATATTGTGAACTATTTTACAGTAATATGCTTTAAAAACAGCTATATTATACATTTGTTTACAGTGAACTATTTTAAACATATAGAATGTAAACATGACCTTTATTAGTCATGCCAATAAAGCTTACTGAACTGATAAACAGTACAACTATATTTTTTCAGTATTATTGTAAATTGTACAGCATTTTATTTCAAATCTCAACAGTTTGGCACAGGTTTTACAATCAACAACTGTTTATGTTAAGTTAAAAAGGAAAAAAATAAAGTGAATTGTAAACCATGGTACAGACAATTATTGATAAATGTTTTTGCATTGGCACATTCTCTGTAAAAAACAGTGTTAAACATCTGATTGCTTGAGTGGAGGCATCTGTGTATTTATGTTGCAGGTCGATAGGGTTGTAAGAAATGATAGATGCTGATGACAGATTCATCAGTTTAGACCTGTTGTCCTGATAGTCTTTTAAACATAATCCTGATCTGTAAAACTATATTCCGGAGTGCTGTTTTCTTCTATTACTGTTTGAAGCTGCTCAGAATATGTACCTGAGGAAGACTGAGTGAATTCTGAACTGTGCTTGCCCCTATGTATTGTTGGCTACACTGAACTATACCAATGCTTACTTCTAATTAGCCTTGACAAGACTAGTCTCAGAGTCACTGGGTCCAGGTTTGACTGATAACAGATGGGACTGAATCTCATTCTGACATGGTTTATGTTCATGAAACTGGAACTCTGGGCAGGTGTCATCATTTCTGCTTGAAGATTGACAAGTTGTCAATCAGGAATTTGCTGCAGACTGGCATGATCCTCTCTGCAGCCAGAAAAAAGATAATTTAATAGTAACTATGTTTATATAGCAGATACATGGATGCAAAGTCTTTCTCACAAAAAAGAATAACACAATAATAAAAAATACAGAATATTAAAGAAGCTAAAACAAAATGTTTTTTAAAATGGTAAACTAAGAGTATGTTAAAAAAAATTAATAAAAAGACAAGATATAAATAAGATTTCAGGAGCTGCTTAAAACAGTTAATAGGTTTATCAGATGAAGGAGACTGTGGTGGCTCCAGCCTAAAATAGATTGTCACTTTTGGATGTGTCATATGTATAATCATTCTCACCTATAAATGAATAAGCCTGGGAGGTGACTACTACTGAGCTCAATAACCCTGCAATTGTGAATAATTATGAAACATCAAGAAGCAATTACCACTGTACATTACAATGTGGGCTTGTGCTGATTTCCACATCCTCTGAACCAGATTACCAGACCTACAGAACATTCAAAACCAAGTAGAACTGCCCCGTTAGCTTCTCTATGCCAAGACAATATGACCTGCTCTCAGCATGCCATGCCCAGCTATGAGTAAGTGTGTCTGCTGACCTGTTTAACTGCTATCTACCAATTGCAGTTCACCAGAGGTATTGTGATCAGAAGTCTAGACTAATAGGACAGCAAAGAGGCTGATGATGTCCCCGACCAGTACAGCCACTGGTAGACATAAGACCTAAAAGAAAGAGCAAATAAATAAAAGAAGACAGGACTAAATAAATAATAATCCTTGACACTTTTAAATGCAGGTGGGTAAATTACAAGTAGATGACTAAATTCACACTCAGAAACAAACAGCTAGGACCTTTGCAGTACATCATCCCTTCTCTCCACTGTGTTTCCTGACTGACAGGAAGACAGCTGTCCAATAAAGCAGAAATGCCATAGAAAACATATTTGAAAGTTAAAAATAAGAACAACTTGCTATTGGCATTTAAATGTATTAGAATCTCAACTATTTTCCTGTGTATCACAAAGGCCAGCATGTCATTCCTTTCAAATCCCCAACTACTCAGGAGTTTGAATGCAATGCCTAAAAGGTGGCAGGAGTGAAAGACTTAAACACTTGTTATAAAGACAACATAATTTTACAACAGCAGTGTATACATTCAATTATGACAATTTACTCGTAAGAGCAGTAACATCCATTCTGACGGTAACATTAAAAGGAGCAGATACATTATGCCTCTGGTAAAAATGAGCCTTAAACAGTCCATATCTACAAAATATCTGCATGCAATCAGATCCAAAGCACTAGAATAAACAAAATGGTTCATTTTGACACAATGCATTGAAGCACATAACCCCCCATTGTCTTAACCGACTTGCCACAGAGATTACAGCTAAAAATGTCCAATGCCAATCTTCAGTCTAGCTAAGTAATGTTCATATCAACAAAGTAACTACATAGCTTTTTAAAGTACAACACAAACTACAGAAAGAAAATTATTTAAGATTATTTAAGTGGTATCCCTGGTATCACTATCTGAAGCTGCTTGTAACTTTGGACAACCAGTCCAAATATCTTTAGACAACCAATTGTCATTCTGAACTCATGTTTTAAATCTGACTTGGTCTTGCAGTTTTCTCCTTTGTAACATATGAAGGATTTGGTGCTTTCTCTCGCAGGAAGCTACCCAGATGCTTGTGCAGTCTCTTGTGATCTCAAAGCTAGACTACTGCAACTCGCCACTCGCTAGTCTTCCCCTAAGAGCTGTCAGACCTCTACAACTTGTCCAGAATGCAGCAGCACGACTAGTCTTTAACCTTCCGGAATTCACACATATCATTCCACTGCTTAAAACTTTGATGCTTGCCTACAAAGGTAAAAATGGACCAGCTCCTTCATACATGATGGCAATGATCAAAGCCCGATCCGTATCTTGAGTACTTTGAACCTCAAGTACAGCTCGGCTTAAAACACCATGGTTCAAGTCTCGTGAAATACAAGCATCTAGACTCTTCTCTGTCCTGCCTCACAGATGGTAGAATGAACTTCCTCTAGACAGCAGAGTCCCCTTGCAGTATTCAAAAGCAGATTGAAGACTCATCTGTTTGTGGAATATTTAAACGACCATTGATCCTGCACCTAGGTGGAATAACTCTAGTACTTTTGACATGTGGGGCTTTTGGTTTTTTTTTTGGGCACGTGGGGTTTTTGTTTTTTCTTTGAAAGTGTGTTGCTCTATCTCATTTTATTGAATGTAATTGTAACAATGAAGAAAAAATTAATCTTATGAAAAAAAACAATATAAAAGACAGTGACTATATTGTGATTGTCAATAATCCAAATGTTCTGTATATTTTTATTCTAGCAACCACCTGGTACATCCAAGCAACCAACAATAACATCCCATCAACCCCTCGGCAACCACCTCACACACCTAGAAATGATCTATAAACACTATAGCAACCACATACAGATCTCAGTAACCACTAAATGCATCCTAACAATCACCTAGAAACACCATGACAACCATCAAATACATCCAAGCAACCACTTGCTACACTGTAGCAAACCTTGCAACCACCAAGTATGTAATAGCAGCCACCCACAACACTTTAGCAAGTTAGAAACACCCCAGCAGCCAGATGTTACATCTTTACATTTACATTTGTTTATACCCTGAAACAGTTTAGCAACATCCTAGTACACCTTAGCAACTACATGGGTATACCCTCACCTCTCAACCATGGCAGCCACAAAATATTGCTATCATTGCTGCACAGCAGACACTTGACTGTCTTCAAAAATACATCTTTCTACTTATGTTTTAGTTTTCCATTGCATATAGCACCCTGACCCACATTTTAAAAAGACGTTTCCTAAATATCCAATGACCCATATTAGACCCATGTTTGAAAAGACATTTCCTAAAATTACAGTACATTACAGTATATTTAAAAACATGTGCTTTACCTTGGTACACAATTTGCTGGTGAAAATGTTTACACTGTAAATGTAAATTTACACAGCAAAATCTGTAATATAGACTGAGTAATATTTTTAATTTTACGGTAATTACTTGCTTGTGGCATCACGGTATTTTCTCACTAATTTTACAGAATAAAAATCGTATTTCACAGTACAAATGTTTGTTTTCTATATATTTTGATAGTAAAAAAATAAAGTTATGTACTGTTTCTTGGATTAAAGTGAATCACTTTATCTATTACGGCAATATAGGCCTACTATTTTGAGTTTTATGGTTTTACCAATCCTATTTCATATTTTTTCCACTGTAATTTCTACAAACCTTATTTACAGTGCAAGAAAACACATTGGAATTCGTAGACAAGAATGAATGAATGAAAGATGTTACACTTATATAGTTCTTGTTCAGAACCAAAGGACACTTTAGAATCAACACACCTGTGAGAAGCGGCAACCAATTCCGCTCTGTGTACTTTCAATCGCAAACCACAGCTCCCCGAGGGATTGCGTCGGGCGCAGGAAGGGGAGAGAGAGAATAACACGCAGGGCAGAGCGACATCCATAACTGAGCATTCAGGCACAGTCTTTCACACGGGACAATTTTTCGGGTAGCCAATATTTACGCAACCTCCAGATTCCTGGCTTTGAAAACACGTGTTCGTTGGTCTATATGGACCACAGAATTAGTGTTTGCTGTGACCATACACCTAAGTTAAAAATGAACATATTGAAATTCACCTACAGCTACCCTCTTATATATAAAGGATTTCCGACTAAAATTCACACTGGTCCTCAAGAAACTGCGTTTGAAAGAGACGCACGGCTAGAGAAAGACGCATCACCGAAGAAAGCTATACAGGTGTAGAACTCAGCCTTTATAAAACTTAAAATTGTGTGTTTCTAACCTGATGTACCAGTGTGTGTGTGTGTGTGTGTGTGTGTGTGTGTGTCTGTGTGTGTGTGCGTGTGTGTGTGTGTGTGTGTGTGTGTGTGTGTTTATTTATTTATTTTTCATTTTATGTTTGCATTTCTAAAGAAAACATTTGCATTGTCTCCCTGATTTCATTTGGTAATTATTATTCCTTATATATTTAAATATATATTAAAATACATATATATTAAACTGTTCCAAATAGCCAAAAAGGAATTGTAATTTTAGGCAAAAACGATCTGGAAAAAATGCCTTTACTCAAGGACAACGATGACAGTATCTTCACCGTCACCCAGGTAAGGTAAAGTACTGAATCCTTAACAATGTAAATATGTTTACACAAGTGACAACCTATTAATTAGACTACTCGTTTTTAATTTCTGTGCCCTGCCGATTTGCTTTAATTCACTATTTATATTTTTAAATGTGTTTCAGTTAATTAAAGTTTACCAAGTTCGAAGGAGGGTGCGCACATTAAGTCTATTTTACACACGATTCTGCTATAATTGTTATTAGCGGTGTGCAAACTTTGCGCGATACCTCAACGTCATTGCTAGAAGGGGCGGGGTGCACCAGTAGTCGCTACAAATGCTGGAAGTTTATACATGAAGCTTGTTGAGACGGGCTTTCATTGGTTCAGAGAAAATAATGTCAAAAGGCAAACGTGCCATTTAAAATGGCTGATTTGAATACTCGAATAAAAACCAGGTCGCGGGGATGCATCTCATTCATAGGCCTAAAATAATATAACCGCAGGAGCATAATTTACATTTAATACTTATAGTCCTGCAAAAACCCGTGACCCTTCCATTTACACATTTACACAATTTGTAGTTTAATCTCATTAGAAATGCCTCGTTTAAATGTATCCACCTGCACGCCATTCCTAGAGCTCCAATAATATAAACACAGCAGTATAGTTTAAATGTAATACTTAGTGCTGCAAAAACCCGTGACCCTTCCATTTACACATTGTACACGTGTGAGTTAGTCACCTTCCTAGTGTTTCTGTGGTTTCTTCTGTTTCTAGTATGCCCACTGGTGAGACAGGACAGGACAACAAGCACTGTCATGACAGCAACCATGCCCTTGAAAACAGGGAGCGAGAGAAACAATTGGCCAGGAGACGTCTCTATATTGTCTCAGTGGTTTGTCTGGTCTTCATGGTGGGAGAGATCTTAGGTGTGTGGACTGTACTTTTTAGCTCTCCCTAGCAATCACACTGCAGTCGGGATTCATCTTTGTTAAATCATTTACAGCAGATGTAAGAAGACGACTTACAGCAGCTTGACAGTCATTTTGTATGGTTGTGTGAACAGGTGGGTACTTTGCTGGTAGTCTGGCAGTGATGACGGATGCTGCCCACCTGCTTGTGGATGTTACCAGTTTCATCATCAGCCTGTGTTCCCTGTGGTTGTCGTCCAGGCCTGCCACACACACACTCAGCTATGGCTGGCACCGCGCAGGTGAGACATCAACATTATCATCATGGTCACCATCATCATCATCATCATCATCATCACAATTTAAGGAATTTATTATGGAAAATGTTGTGAATTCTCAGAGATCCTTGGTGCCCTCCTGTCTGTCTTCACCATCTGGCTGGTGACTGGTGTGTTGGTGTACCTGGCTGTGGAACGTCTTATTAATGATAATTATGAGATTGAGGGCACTGTCATGCTCATCACCTCTGGCTGTGCTGTGTTGGCCAACATCATGTGAGTGATGTGAACCAGTGTGGTTCATCTGTTGTAAGTGGCTATACACTATGTGACGGTACACCAAAGACAATGCATTTTGTTGCCTTTATTATGGACAGTTTCGTGAGGAAATTGAGTATTATCTTGGATTTTTTTAAAATCCCAAATATATTTAATAAAAAGTCCCATACTGGACTAACAATTAGCCCTTTGTAATTCCATTAGACCCCTTCACTGAGAACAACATGTCCTTTGTAAAAATCCCTTTGAAACTCAAGTGTTCTCTCAATGCTGTATTGAATGAGCTATAATGCCACTCTCTCTCTTGCTTTGTCTGTCTATCTTTCTGTTTATTTGTCTCTCTTCATGTGCAGAATGGCGCTCACCTTGCACCAGTCAGGGCATGGTCACTCTCATGGTGGTCTTAGTGCCCACAGTCATGGCCACAGCCATGAGAGGAAGAAAGCTCACAGCCACACTAACACTAACCACCATGATCCAGAGGCAAGCAAGAAGCCGCAGGGGAATGCCAGTGTGAGGGCTGCCTTTGTGCATGTGATTGGAGATCTTCTGCAGAGCATCAGCGTGCTTGTTAGCGCACTTATCATCTTCTTCAGGGTAAGAGGTTATGTTGTTGAGGGTTGTTGGACTAACGTTCCTTTTAAACCACCTGTGAATGTTGAAGTATATGCATATCAAAATACTTCAGTCCACTCCAACACAGTGCTGGTAATGTGCTGACCCCTGTCTTTTTTACAGCCTGAGTACAAGATTGCAGATCCTATCTGCACTTTCCTGTTCTCCCTGTTTGTCCTGGGCACCACCTTTACCATCATGAGAGACATTTTGGTGGTCTTAATGGAAGGTATTACTATCATAAATAGAGTTACAATTGGAATGAGAATATGTGCAGAGTTCCTCTTTCTCAAAGAAGTGATGTACAAATCACAAAAGACTATAATCTTCATTGTGTATAATCTTCACAGTGTTGTGAAATACTGTTATAATCAGCAAGATTATAACAACAACATATTTAATCAAAAACATTTTGCAGCAGAAGTGAGATTAGTTATGATGTCCTTTCTCTGTCTCGTTCAGGAACTCCAGCGGGTGTGGCTTATGGAGAGGTGAGAGGACGCCTTCTATCCATCACGGGAGTGAAAGCTGTACACAACCTGCACATATGGGCCCTGACCATGAACCAAGTTGTCCTCTCTGCCCATGTGGCTATAGGTGAGACCGAACTTTCTCTGTAGTTGGATGTACAAAACTGTGCAAGTGAGAGGATTACAGAGGTGTTATACTGTACACAAATGAAAGAAGATTAACATGATTATGAAAAAAGATCTGTAACACTATTATCAGATCCATTACCTCAGGGACAGTGTCAAACTGGTCAATGATTGTTAAACTGGTATAACATTCTGACTGAGACATTCAAACACAAACACTTTTTTGCTTCTGAAGACAAATGAATTGGATGTAAACCTTGTACAGACCTAACTGCAAATGAAATAAATAATTTGCCCCACACCTTTGTCAACCTCCTCAGATGATGGCACAGATCCACAGGCCATGCTCAGTGAGATCACGCAGTTCTGCTTCAGCACCTACAGCTTCCATTCAGTCACCATCCAGCTGGAGAAGCAGGCTGACCAGAAGCCGGAGTGCCATCTTTGTCAGGAACCCAAACACTAATGCCTCCTCCCCCCAAAGCCCTGAAGTGCAAGAGGCCAGTGCAGTGAAGGGCTTACTGTCATGTTTACCAGTCAAACTGATCACTCACTTCTCTACTAAGTACGGACCTTGCACCTCTCTGTTTCTTGTGTTTAATGATGGTGCTTTTGTTTAAGTGGGGCTTGTGTTTATCAGTGGTGTAGGGGTTTATACCTACTAAACAACACATAAATACTATGTCTTATAATTATTAATCACTCATTGATTACTCAGTGTTTATCAGTAATTTATTCTCAATGTAATCAAACCAGAATCATCACAAGATGAGAAGAAAAAGGATTTGATCTCTGAAGAATTTAATTAACCATGATCTCTTTGAAAACACTGGTGACAACCAATCTGAATAACATCAATACAGAGACCCTTCCACTCAGTCACCATCCAGCTGGAGAAGCAGGCTGACCAGAGGCCAGAGTGCCATCTTTGTCAGGAACCCAAACACTAATGCCTCCTCCCCTAGTCAAACTGAGCACTCACTCCTCTACTAAGTACTGGACCTTGCACCTCTCTGTTTCTTTCTTGTGTTTATCAGTGGTTTATCAATGGTTTATTTATCAATAAGATTGATTTATTTAATAATTATAAGGCATAGTAGTTATATGTTTAGTATGTTTAGCATGATCTCTGATTTAAGTAATCATGATCTCTTTGAGGATAATGGTGACAACCACAATCTGAATATCAAGACAGACACCTTGATGAGAATAAATGATGCATTTAGTAAACACAACAGCACCATGAACAATCAGTATATTTACAGTGAATAAGCAAAATGGCTATTTAGCGAGTGGTATGGGTGTGTAGATGTTCCTCATTGTCATTTACTCATAGAATATATCCAAGTACAGTACAGTAGGTTATAATTAAACATACCAACGAACTAGAATACTGTAGAATACAGGGATGAATGCTTATACCTAGCAGTGCAAAAATACATAAGGTCTATCTTAAACAATAAGTGCTATAAACAATAAGTGCTAGAGTTTGTTAAACAACATAAACAATGTTTACAATAACATTGTACAATAAGTACAATAAGTACTAAATTAGTCAGTCAATATGGGATTAGTGTCAGTTGTCCTTTAAATATTCTACAAATAGATAGGTCTTTAGTCTGCATTTGACGACTGCAAGGGACTCTGCTGTACAGACAGCAAGCAGGAGTTCATTCCACCATCTTGGAGCCAGGACAGAAAATAATCTCGATGTTTGTCTTCCATGGGACTTAAAGCATGGTATTTCAAGTCAAGCCGTATTTGAGGTTCGAAGTACTTGAGGTATGGATCGGGCTTTGACCAGTGACCTCATGTATGAAGGAGCTGGTCCATTTTTGGGCTTTGTAGGCAAGCATCAAGGTTTTAAATCTGATGCGTGCAGCTACAGGGAGCCAAGGAAGGGAGTGCAGCAATGGAGTAATATGTGAACTTTGGAAGATTGAAGACCAGTTGTGCTGCTGCATTCTGGACAAGTTGTAGAGGTTTGTTGGCTCTTAGAAGAAGACCAGCAAGAAGCAAGTTGCAGTAGTCTATTTTAGAGATCACAAGAGACTGTGCAAGCACCTGGGTAGCTTCCTGCGAAAGAAAAGGTTGAATCCTTTGTATGTTACAAAGGAGGAATCTGCAAGACCAGATTAGATTAGAAACATGAGTTAAGAATGACAACTGAAGACCTGCGTGTCAGAGGGTGGGAAAGAAAGAAATAATTCAGTGTCATCGGCATAGCAGCGGTAGGAGAAACCATGAGAAGATATTACATCACCAAGAGAATGAGTATACAAAGAGAAGAGAAGGGGGCCCAATACTGAGCCTTGTGGAACACCAGTGGAGAGTCTACACGGGTTGGATGTGGATCCTCTCCATGTCACCTGATAGGACTGTGCATCCAGATAGGACTGAAACCATCTCCAAGCAGAGCCAGTCACACCAAGCCTGGAAAGAACAGAGAGAAGAATGTTGTGGTTCACTGTGTCAAAGGCTGCTGAAAGGTCTAGAAGAATCAAAACAGATGACTATTTGGCAGCTTTAGCAGCATGAAGTTTCTCAGTCACTGCTATGAGGGCCGTTTCTGTAGAATGTGCCGGTTTGTAGCCAGACTGATTGGGATCATGGGTGAGAAAAAGAGACAATTGATTATAAACTGCTCATTCAAGGGCTTTTGAGAGGAAAGAGAGAAGTGATACCAGTCTGTAGTTGGTAACGCTGGAGCTGTCAAGTGTGGCCTTCTTGAGGATTGGTACCACCCTGGCAGTTTTGAATGCAGTAGGCACGTATCCAGAAGATAAAGAGTTGTTGATGATAACAGAGATGAAAGGAAGCAGATCTCTTGTGATTGTCTGGAACAGAGCAGAAGGAATTGGATCCAGCGGGCATGTACTCGGATTGCTGGAGGTCAGGAGTTGAAGAATTTCATCTGTGGAGAGAGGAGAAAAATAAGTCAGAGAGTTGGATGTTGGGGAATGCATATTGGTTGATAGGATGGGAACAGAGGAAAAGGACTGGTGGACCTTCTCCTCCTTCTCCTCAAAGAAGGTGATAAAATCCTCCGAAGTAAGAGATGATGAAGGAGGGGGAGGATTAAGGAGAGAAGAAAAAATAGTGAAGAGCTTACGTGGATCAGATGATGTTGATTCAAATTTTTTTCTGAAGTAGGATGACTTTGCAGATATTACTTCCAGTGAGAACTTGGAAAGGAGAGACTTGTATGAGCTAAGTTCTGAATCTACGCGAGATTTCCTCCACCACCTTTCTGCAGTCCTTAGTTCTCTCCTGTGGCAGTAAAGTGTTTCTGTTAGCCAGGGGGCAGGTGGGGAGGTCTAGAGAAGAGAGGGCACAGAAGATTCATTGATGAGGAGAGTGTAGAAATGAAAGTATTTGTAACTGTATCTAAAGAGAGAGAGGATAGCGAGTCAGGGTGAGGAAGGGTGGACAAAATAGTAGAAGTAAGGGAAGAGGGAGTTATGGAGTGCAGATTGCGACAGAGGGAGGAGGAACATGTTGGAGAGGACTGGATGGAAAGAGAAGGAAGTGAGAGAGAGAAGGATAGAAAGTGATAGTCTGAGATGTGGAAGGGGGTGACTGTGATGTTGTGGTGGTACGGGTGAAGATCAGGTCCAGAACATTGCCTGCTTTGTGAGTCAGTGGAGAGTGGTTGAGGGTGAGGTCAAATGCTGTCAACAGCGGAAGGATGCAGAAGGAATGCAACTTGTCTGATGGAATGTTGAAGCCACCAAGGAGAATGAGTGGATTTCCTTCATTGGGGAATCAACTAAGAAGGATGTCGAGCTCATCAGTGAAGTGATCTAGGGAACCTGGAGGGCGGTAGATGACAATGATAGGAAGTTTGGTGGGGAAAGGCACTGTAATGGCATGAAATTCAAAGGAGGAGATGGAAAGTGTAGAGAAGGAAAATGGAGTGAAATGCGACTCTCGAGACATTAGTAAACCTGTGCCACCACCCCTGCCAAGATGCCTCAGAGAATGGGTAAATGAAAAGGCAGAGGACAGGGCAGCTGGAGTCGTCAAGTTCTCAGAGGTGATCCGTGTTTCTATTAGAGCCAGAAAGTGTAGGAAGTGGAGGGATGCTAATGCTGAGATGAAGTCAGATTTCTGGACAGCAGATTGGCAGTTCCAGAGCCCTCCTGCCACTACGATATATGATTGTGTGAAGCGTTGTGAGTCAGTGAGGTTGCTGAGATTGTGACGTCTATGATTGCGTCGAGGAGATCTGTGGGATATGTGGACAGGAATTGTGAAGCACATTTCAAATGCTTGATTTGTGGATGTATGAAATAAAGGATTGAGATAATATGAGAAGATACTTACCTGATCACACATACTTAGCTGGTCACAACCTAGAGAGAAGAGGAAGAAAGTAAACTGCAGGTCCATTTAGAAATGTAAAATGCTGCCAGACAGAAAAGGAAATTAGGAAAATAAAGAATTACCATGGAGTTGTGAATCTAGAAAGGGGAAGGAAGTACCTGAACATAGTGGCCACCTCCTCCACAACACAGCATCTTCCTACACAGCACAGCTTTACAAGCCCACAGCAAGATAGCACTGTAGCCCCTGCAAGGATGCTAGCAGAATCAATTAGAATGAGTCGCCTGCCAATCCCAGAGCTAACGATTTTTAGTGGGGACCCACTCAAGTTCAATGACTGGAAGGTTTTATTTCAGACTCATAGACAAGGGGAAAAAAAATTGAGAAATCTTTTAACTTTGAAGATATTTAAGCAGGCCAGCAAGAAGATCGATTGAATGTTACTTCCTAGTGGGTACAGAGTCCACCTATAATGTTGCCTGCACCATTCTGGAAGAAATGTATAGAAACTCATTGGCAAATTCTTCAGAGATATACTCAACACATGGCCCAAGATAGGCCCAAAGGACATTCTGGAACTCAGGGACTTCATAGGCTTTCCTTGTGATTGTGAAGCTGCTATGGGCAGTGAAGTTCTCAATAATTGTAGTGAAACCCAAAATATTCCCCATAAGCTTCCTGATTGAAGAAGAACAAACATGTTTATCAATTTCAGTCAGTTCATTAAATCCTATTACATACCTTAGTGTACTGAAACATACTCTAAAATCAAGTGAGACTGAGAAGGTTAAACCACCAAAACCAAAGGCTACAAGTGTGAGGACATTAGCCACCAATACTGATGAGAAGCTTGCAGCCCCATGCTGTGCATTCTGCTAGACATTAGGTCACAGTGTTCACAAGTCCCATAATCTTTATGTGAGGCCAGTTACAGAGCAGCAATTTTGGCTGTTTAATGTTAGCTCATCACATTACAGATGTACCTGTGATGCACGCCATAAAAGACATCCAACATGCCTACATGAAGACTGTGTTGAAGATGAAAGGTAGTTACCAATGTCAGAAGGGTCAAGGAAAGGAAAGCACAAAAGGACGAAACATTTACAAGATAAGGGACCAAGCATAGCAACACAAGTTATATCCAATAGAGTTATGCTGGACACTAGCATCACCAGCACCTTTACAATCTTACCAGTACTGGTATCAACCTCATGCAAGCCACATCGTGAAATCCTTGTATACATGCTCCTTGACACGCAATGGGACTCAACATTTATTTTTGAAGATAGCAGAGGCTCACAGTGTCAGAAGTGAACTGTTCCAACTGAAGTTCTCTACATTGGCTTAATCCAGCCATAGTGTACCACAAATTGATAGATTTGTAAGTAAATCATCCTTGAGTCTATAAAGCATCCTTTATATAGCGTCTGCTATATAAATGTCACTAATAATAATAATAATAATAAATAAATAAATAACTAGTAAAAATAAGTCTTGTGTGGTGAGGAGAATCAGCCTTTTGAGCAGTAAACAGACTTGGGATGGAGTATTGTTGGATATGGCAACTCCCATGTTGATTATGGTGACATGATTTGGAGTAAGTGACCAAGTCATTGTAAGTGATCAAGTGATCCCAGGCCTTCAGTCTTCTCACATCTTGAAAGGTGGAGTTCATTATGTCTGCAGAACACAGATTAAAGAGATAGTCACTGAACTAGACATCATTAAGGTACTTTAATCTGCCTTCTGTGAGATTAAAGTACCACACATCTTGGGGTTCAATACCCAAGAAAGACTGGAAAAATACATGTCATCTTCAATTGTTCTGCAAGATTTCAAGATACATGACTAAATGTTCACCTCCTGAGTTGACAAACACTTTGTTGTTTTGAAAATTATGTAAATTATGGTGTATTAGAAGTTATATGTGATATAAAATGCATGTTCTACCAATTCCATGTGAAGGCAGAAGATTAGGATTACTTAAGGTTTCTTTGGTGAGAAAATGGAGAGCTAGAATCACAACTTTCAGTTTATAGAATGAATGTCCAATTATTCTGGTGATGCTTCTTTGTCTGGCTGCACCAACTGTGGTCTCAAACACATTGCTGTGGCAGCATGAGGAAGCTTCAGCGATAGTTCATTCAGGTTCGTTGAAAATAAATCTTATGTAGATGATGCCTGACGAGGGTGGAATCTTCAGGAGCTGCAATTCAGCTAGTGAACGAACCAAGGGAAGTCTGCAGGACTGGTAGACTTCACATGCACAAGTTCATTTACAACAATAAAGATGTGCTGGCAACAATTCCCAAGCAAGAATGTGCCAAAGGGGTCCAGGACCTAGATATGGTGCTAGGTGATTGCTACTTAGTTATGGGAAAATATAGAGTATCTCCCACAAACATTACAACAATACCAAGACTCAAACTTTCAGCAGCTGTAGTATCTGTTCGGATGAGTGATATGATTAATAAGGAGCTAGAGGTGGAAGCACTACAGGAATAGTTCTGGACTGGTGTGGTGGAATTTTGAATAAACAGCAAGTCAGATGTGATTAAAAGAGTAATTTAATAAAGAAAATAAGACATACAAAACACAGCTGTGTGAGAGCTAATGCTCTAAAGCGATAGCTCTAAAGGGGTAGACTGACTCTGTTCCTTATATCTAAACTTCACTTCCCCCAGGGAGGGGTGCTTGGTCATCCTATTTACCCATTTCCTGCTCCTTATCGCGCTAAACACTTTTGCACATACCAGGATGCTCTGTTCCACCAGGACAGACACAGTTTGCTAGTTCCTCTTTATCAGCATTAGTCGCACGACACATGCAAGATCACGAAGCAGCTGATTCAGCAGTTGTTTTGTTCACAAAATATACAAAGACAGAATGTGCAGACTAAACTATTCATATAGGATTACATAGGGAAAGGATTAACATGATTATATATGAATCACATGATAATACATGATCGAATAATAATTTCCATCACAACTGGTTAGAAGGTTGTCCTTGTCTACATGAACAATGATATGCTACAAGATTTCACATCTTTGTAGAAAATCATATTTAGCACATCAAATGAACACACTGGCTGAACTGGGGTGGTATGTAACATCAGAAGGTAATCCAGCAGATGCTTGAAAAGGTCTTACAAAATAACAGCTCACAGATTCTGCATGGTTCACTGGGCTAGAATTTCTTTGAAATATGGCACTTTCCAGTGGAGAAGTTAAGGTGGGAGACATTATGTGTGACAGTTGGTCGGCCATCCGCCAGAAAGGGCACGCCTACTCCAGAGAGGGGCCACACTTCATTCCTGCCTTGCTCACAATCTCCTACCTATTAATGTGATACACCTGTTTCTCATATTCTCCACTATTTCATTCTGCAGGTCCCTGGAGAGGATGCTGCACATTAGCACACTACTGCCATGGGTGCTTCTACCTAGCGCACTGCTACCCAGAACCTCTGAACATTTTACCTTTTTGTTAGGTTGTGGGTTTACTTATAATTTTTTTGAATGGAGAATAAAGAGCACTTTGACTCAAACTTGCCTCTCGCTTCTTCTGTGCCACCAGCATCACACTATGGACAATGACCCATAACTCCAGAAAGAAATACTTTATGACACTCAAAGGAAGGAGGACAGATCCTTACATAATCAATTGTACAAATTTTCTGACTGTATAAGAGTGGTGAAAACAGTTGCCAGACTTTAGCGATGGATCAAAGAAATTAACCAAGTTGTATAGATTAAAGCAATTTTTTGATGGCATCCTCAGGGTGGGAGGTTGCTTACTACAGGTTACTTTTCTTCCACATGTGTGGCATCCAGCAATCCTTCCAAAGGATAGCCACATCTCAACATTTCTCATCAAACACTAACATGCTATACATGCTAGTTGGTCGGAAAACCAAATCAGTTCATTCTGTCCACTCCTCTGTGCCGTTCTGGTAATTGTACCTATTGACTAATGTGTGCTACCACCAGGTACCCTGAGGCTATTCCACCTCAATCTTTAAAATCTAAAACAGTAATCAGTAATCTAATTCTGCACTACTTCGGATTGCCCAAAGTTATAC
>NC_137498.1:33671734-33676734 GCF_041902795.1 Electrophorus electricus | reverse complement strand
TCATGATATGTACACTGATTCCATATGTATTTGTAATTCTGAGTATGCATGAAAAATGGTATCATATACACTGCCTGGCCAAAAAAAAAGGTCAGCACCTAGATTTAACTAAGCAACTAGGTAAGAGATAATTGGATAATTACTGCATGGGTGATTATATTTCAGCTGGCAACAAGTTATGTAACCCTAACTGATGTAGTGAGTAGCTTCTCATTTGTTAAACAACCATGTTGAAACACATCCTGTGGTCGTGGAAAAGATGTTAATCTGTTTCAGAAGGGTCAAATTATTGGTATGCATGAAGCAGAGAAAACATCTAAGGAAATTGCTGAAACTACTAAAATCGAGTTAAGAACTGTATGATGCATTATTAAAAAGTGGAAGGACAGTGGGGAAACATCATCTTAAAGAAGAGAATGTAGTTGGAAAAAAATCTTGAATGATCGTTATTGGTGATCACTTAAACGTAAGGTGAAATCAAATAATAGAAAAACAACAGTAGAATTCAGGGATATATTTAATAGTGAAAGTAAGAGCATTTCCACACTCAAGGGATTGTGATTAACCAGCTGTGTTGCCTTAAGAAAACCACTTGTCAGTGAGGCTAACCAGCAAAAACAGCTTCAATTTGCTAGGGAGCAAAAAGATTGGACTCTGGAGCAACGGAAGAAGGTCATGTGGTCTGATGAGTCCAGATTTACCCTGTTCCAGAGTGATGGGTGCATCAGGGTAAGAAGAGAGGCGGCTGAAGTGATGCACCCATCATGCCTAGTGCCTACCGTACAAGCCTGTGGGGGCAGTGCTATGATCTGGGGTTGCTGCAGTTGGTCAGGTCTAGGTTCAGCAACGTTATGTACCCAAAGAATGAGGTCAGCTGACTACCCGAATATACTGAACGACCAGATTATTCCATCAATGGATTTTTCTTCCCCGATGGCATGGGCATATTCCAAGATGACAAAGCCAGGATTCAGTTGGAACAAATTGTGAAAGAGTGGTTCAGGGAGCATGAGACATCATTTTCACACATGGATTGGCCACCACAGAGTCCAGACCTGAACCCCATTGAGAATCTTTGGGATGTGATGGAGAAGACTTTGTGCAGTGGTCCAAATCTCCCATCATCAATACAAGATCTTGGGGAAAAATTAAAATTAGTGCAACTCTGGACAGAAATAAAGGTTGTGACATTGCAGAAGCTTGTGGAACTGATGCCACAGCAAATGTGTGCCTTAAATCAAAGCTTAAGGTGGCCCAACGAAATATTAGTGTGTGTGACCTTTTTTTTGGCCAGACAGTGTATATTATGGAATGTAGAGATGATAATTTTTGTCATGATGCACCACTCTGCATTTTTATATCTCTTTTTATATATGCTGTATGTAAACGTTTATGTTTAACTGCTACATGTAACTGTTATAGACATGGTTGTATAGTAAACATGAAGCAAATACATGTATTTAGAACTATGGGCCACCTGGCCTTATATTCTTGAAATAAATTGCCTGATTGTTTCGCAGAACCAGAAGACACTTTATAATCAACACACAGCTTTTAAATCGAGTCAACACACCTGTGAGAAGCAGCAACCAATTCCGCTCTGTGTAAGGGGAGAGAGAGGATAACACGCAGGGCAGAGCGACATCTATAACTGAGCATTCAGGACAATTTTTCGGGTAGCCAATTTTACCTAAAAAATGTAGGTAAAAATATACAGGATGTGTTTTTTTATATCTAGACAAAGCCTGCTCTCACCAAATACTTCATCACCTATTGCTACCATCTAACTTACATATACAAAGTTGCCGAGTCAAGTTTCCATCGTTCCTCAAGAAACTGCGTTTGAGAGAGAGAGACAGAGAGAGAAAGACTCATTACTCTATTTTTAAATGTTTATTCTAGATAAATGCGGACAATTTACTCATGGATTACTTAACCATTTTGGTGAACCAAGACATTTAAAACAGCGACGTCTGAATAAAAAAAAAGTAATTTCAACCCATTTTCAGTTTCAGTTCGTATCATCACAACTCCAAAACTCAACTTTAATAAAACTTCAAATTGTGTATTTATTTCTGATGTACCGAAAGTCTACAAGATGTACCGAAATTCTTAGCTTTGTCTGATTGTTTTCTTCCCAGGTGAATAATCGCCTTTGGTGCTGCGACCGTCTGTTAAATTTGCACACAGTTCCAAGTCACAAGTCTTCAGACCACAATGATTACTGAGTGGCGTCATCCCGCCGAGGATGCTGCCAGCGAAGAGCCAGACTTCAAAAAGTCAGACTTGGAAAAAAAAAGAAAAAAAGAAAAAAAAAAGGTTTATATAGCCTATAACAAAATTATTTAATTGTTTTAAGTAGCCTAAATGTTCAAATACGATCTAGAAAAGAAACTCTTACTTATGGACAGCGCTGCCTATATGCACACCATCTCCCAGGGAAATGAAAGTACAGAATCCTTAAGAATGTAAATTTGTTTTATGGTTACACAAGTAACAAACGATGTGCCATGGCGGTTTGCTTTTATATATATATATACCCACACACACACAGATATATATATATATATATATATATATATATATATATATATAGTTAATTAACACAGATATATATATATATATATATATATATATATATATATATATATATATATATATATATATATATATATATATATATATATATATATAGTTAATTAACGTTTACCTAGTTCGAAGGAGGATGAGCGTATTAGTCTATTTTACACACGATTTTGTTGTAATTGCTATTAGCGGTGCGCAAACATTGCGCTATACCACAGCTTCACTGCTAGAAGGGGCGGAGTGCACCGTCACGGAACGCTGGAAGGTCACAAATTAAACTTGCTGAGACAAACTTTCGTTGGTTGCAGCCAGATAGAATCAAAATACGAACGTGCGATTTAAAATGGCTGATTTCAGTACCCGAATAAAAACCAGGTCGCGGGAATGCATCTCATTCCTAAACCTAAAATAATATAACTGCAGGAGTGTAATTTAAATGTAATACTTAAAGTGCTGCAGAAACACATGACCTTCCTAGTGTTTTCTGTGGTTTCTTCTGTTTCTAGTATGTCCACTGGTGAGACAGGACAAGACAACAAGCACTGTCATGACAGCAACCATACACAGGGAGCGAGAGAAACAACTGGCCAGGAGACAACTCTATATTGCCTCAGTGGTTTGTCTGGTCTTCATGGTGGGAGAGATCTTAGGTGTGCTTGCTGTACCTTTTTTCTCTGCTGAGCAATCATACTGCAGTTGGGATTAATCTTTGTTAAATCATTTACAGCAGATGTAAGAAGATGACGTACAGCAGCTGGACAGTGATTTTGTATGGTTGTGTGAATAGGTGGGTACTTTGCTGGTAGTCTGGCAGTGATGGTGGTCTTAGTGCCCACAGTCATGGCCACAGCCATGAGAGGAAGAAAGCTCACAGCCACACTAACACTAACCATCATGATCCAGAGGCAAGCAAGAAGCCGCAGGGGAATGCCAGTGTGAGGGCTGCCTTTGTGCATGTGATTGGAGATCTTCTGCAGAGCATCAGCGTGCTTGTTAGCGCACTTATCATCTTCTTCAGGGTAAGAGGTTATGTTGTTGAGGGTTGTTGGACTAACGTTCCTTTTAAACCACCTGTGAATGTTGAAGTATATGCATATCAAAATACTTTCCACTCCAACACAGTGCTAGTAATGTGCTGACCCCTGTCTTTTTTACAGCCTGAGTACAAGATTGCAGATCCTATCTGCACTTTCCTGTTCTCCCTGTCTGTCCTGTTACATCATGAGACATTTTGGTGGTTTTAATGGAAGTTATTACTATTCTAAATAGAGTTACAATTGGAATTGATGGAAAAGGACTGTAATCCCTCCTTTGTGATTATAACAATGAAATTATAACATTAACATATTTAATCAAAAACCTTTTGCAATAGAAGTGAGATTAGGAGTTCTCCTGTCCTTCCAGTGGGTGTGGCCTATAGAGAGATGAGAGCACACCTTCTGTCCATCACGGGAATGAAAGCTGTACACAACCTGCACATATGGGCCCTGACCATGAACTAAGTTGTCCTCTCTGCCCATGTGGCTATAGGTGAGACCGAACTTTCTCTGTAGTTGGATGTATAAAACTGTGCAAGTGAGAGGATTACAGAGGTGTTATACTGTACACAAATGAAAGAAGATTAACATAATTATGAAAAAGGATCTGTAACATTATTATCAGATCCATTGCCTTAAAAGCAGTATCGAACTGTTCTATAATTGTTAAACTGGCATAACATTCTGACTGAGACATTCAGAGACAACAACTGTTTGTTTCTGAAGACAAATGAATTGGATGTGAACCTTATGTAGACCTAACTGCAATCCACAGGCCATGCTCAGTGAGATCACCCAGTTCTGCTTCAGCACCTACAGCTTCCACTCAGTCACCATCCAGCTGGAGAAGCAGGCTGACCAGAAGCTGGAGTGCCATCTTTGTCAGGAACCCAAACACTAATGCCTCCTCCCCCCAAAGCCCTGAAGTGCAATAGGCCAGTGCAGTGAAGGGCTTACTGTCATGTTTACCAGTCGAACCGAGCACTCACTTCTCTACTAAGTACTAGACCTTGCACCTCTCTGTTCCTTGCTTATGTTTATCAGTGACAAATCTATGCCAAGATCACGTGACAGTACTTGGTTAACAAAGATAAGAGGGAGGTGTGGTTGGTAATAGATCTTGTTTCTTTGTCATATGATGCTTCCATATGTAGATTTATGTTGGCTATTCATAAAGGTTAGCATCAATTAAAAAGCCCAGAGATTGTACATAAGATATTTTTCCAGCTATCTATTTCTCTCGCCCACTCAGAGGGCTAAGTGTTGCCAGGCAACAGGAACACTGTCGGTCATTGTCTTGTTGCTCACGTTGGTCCTGGTTTAATGCTAGCACTTTTCTCTGACCTTGGGTGCCCCTGTACATGATAGCAGTTCTGG
>NC_137498.1:33306734-33669234 GCF_041902795.1 Electrophorus electricus | reverse complement strand
TTTTGGGCTCTCTTCCATCAATCTTAGATTGGCTTTGTCCTAGGCATGCCACCGTGTGATACTGAGTAGCCACCTGCCGAACTGACCCCCACCTCTTTGTCCCCATGACAACCCAACCACTTGCCCAGTTCTCCGGGCAGCAGCAACAAGCTCAAGCAGCTCGGGATGTAAACACAGCCTCGTTATGTCGCATTGGACAGGAGACTGTGCAGGATATTGTCTTAAGAACAATGGAAATCTTTCAGCTACTTAGAAACATGCAGGTGAGCACTACTAAACTCATGACAGTTGGGGTTTAGAGGAAGAGACATAACAAGCAGATATATGCATTTATTTTTGTTCATACAATTGGTTTTCAGAGACGCATATCTAGCTGGTTTTGAAATCATGAAAATAACAGCAGCTCAGACATGTTTGGTAAAAATAGTCAACAAAAATAAATGAGAAGTGTTTATTAAATGCACTGCTTTCTCCATGAGTAAACTTTTCAGCATGCTCTTCTCCTCACTTATGACAAGGTAGTGTGATTACATTTGTGTAAAGAGTCTGACTTATAATTGTCACATATAGTTATTGCTACTGTTGTCCCTAATCTATAATTTTTCCCACTTTCCCAGCTGCCAAATGGGGTCACATACCATCCTAACACCCATCAGGACCGCCTGGGGAAGCTGCAGGAGCACCTGCGCATGCTGTCTGTTCTCTTCCGTAAACTGCGCCTTGTTTATGATAAATGCAATGAGAACTGTGCTGGTCTGGACCCCATACCACCTGAGGTTATAACCCAATTTCACACTGCACTGGATCATTGTAGAAATTGTGGCTGTTGATACCTTAGATCAGTAGTATTTAATTCTGGTCCTCAAGTCCAAATGTGTGTCTGGATTTTGTAACCCCTTGTAGTTGATTAAATTGTTAATGTAACTGGTCGTCACACTTTACTGCTAGGAAAAGAGGGCTTTAAATCTGTATTACCTAGAGCTTGAGGCTGTGATTGGAATACCTCTCTGCCTTAGGTAGTGTAGCTGCAAGAGACCATGGGGTTATGTCTTGCAAAATATGTTAAGTCAAAAGAGACAGATGGCTACATGCCCTGTTTAAAAGGAGTAATTCTTCTTGTTTTCAGCAGTTTATGTGCTGTTGAATTTATAAGTTTTATCCACAGCAAGCAAAATTGCCAAAGCAGCTTGTGTGCCTTGATCTTATAAATTTAGAAGTATAATCAATCATAATTTTAAGTTTAAAGTAGGTGAGAGAGAATGTTTTAATTACCCTGTTCTTCAGGCCATCATGTTTCTTATACTCCTGTAAGTGTTTATGTACACCTAGTACACACAGAAGGTCTTGTAAAGATCTCTCAGGAGTTTTTTTTTCTTAATTCTTTTGTGTCCAACTTGTTATCTTGATTAATGTTATCTTGGCTTAACAGCAGTGTTCCTCTTATTTTTGTTTCTTATTTTTTATTAGCTTTAGTGACAGACTAAGCTTAGCAAGTCAGGTGATGATCCTGTGTTAACCTAAAATATGGTGTGAAGATTAATTATATAGGAAGTCATAGGATTTTTATTAGTCCTTTATAAACATCAGATAACTGATTGTTTTAAATTATTTGGCCTATGAGTACCAGGCATTCTTGAGTTCTACTGAGTTATTTTTTTCAGGTGAAGCTTTAAATTGCCTGTAGTTGCTCCCTTTAAAGTTCTACAACCACCACACTCCCAAACTACTTTAAAATGCATTTTTTCTAGGTAGAAGTGGTATGGAATAGATCTTTTTGGAGCCTCTTCAAATGAAAAACATGAACTCACCCTGCCCACTGGAGGGCCCAATTCTTCTCTTTCATACTGTGAGTCATGGCCAGGCCTAAGCTGGTTTGACTTGAGGTGCTCCATCAGTTCTCTTGGAGCTGTCTCTCCTAACAGGAAGTGGGATAATGGACTCAGTGGCATTACCTCATCATGGGTGTAATTAGCCGCAGCTTTTTGGACCGAACAGCTGGCAAAGGTGCTCACATCAGCTTTTTCCACACTGAGCAGCACTGTGGAATTTCCTGTACTGCCCGAAAAAGCCACTGTCACTTCATTTACCACTCCAGATTTGCCCCATCCATTTTCTTTACCTGAAAGTAAAAGACCAAAGCAGACCTCACAAAGTCATTATTTTCTGTCCAGCAGCAAACTGTGTCCATCCCCTTTACTGAGCAAACTATGACTAACACAGTGCTGCTTCATTATTTCCTCCCTGAGCCTGCCTTCAACCAGCTCCTGCCATAAAAAAACTGTATGGGCTTGGGGGGAGAACCCTGGATTGGTTTGCCCTTCATTGGAATTTGTCATAGCCAATGGCTGCCTTTACAGCTACAGACTTATCTTTCTTCTGCCTCAACTTTGCCAGTCAGTTGCTTCTGGTTTGCTGCAGTGACTCGATAAAGTACATAGGGCAATTTGTGTCTTTTTTGTGCTGGTAGAAACTACCTTGTATACTGGTTTTGCAGCTTCTCTTAGAAAAGTTTAGAATTTGCATCTTGAGGTCAAACCATATCTGTAAATATATGAGGAACTGAGTGAAATGTGTCATTGCTGGGCTAATTATAAATGGTGAACTGGGGCTTGACTGACTGCTATAAATCCTTGTCTTACTGTGGGTTGTTTGAATTGATATGCTAGAACATAATTATTTACTTGTGTGTTGAATTATCCTTATCTACAGAATGACTAGACAGATGCCAATCCAGAAATGTAGTTCACCAGACAGCACACTCTTTTGGTTTAGGCTGCTTTTAGACCAAAGTTGAAGGTTAGATTGTGAAATGCACATTGTAGTTATGGACCCCTACCTAAATGCTGGGTCAGATCATCCTTGATGCTCTGCGCCAGCAGGTGTCAGTGTGATGTAAGCAGAGGTGACAGTGAGTACTTGTAGTTCATTTGTCAAGGTCATTTCAGGATGGGACTGTTTACACAATGAAGCGTTAGAAGGCTGATGTGGAACTGACCAAAGTATCCACTCTGGGTGGAACACTAATGAAGTAACAGGGAAAGGTGGAGCACTCTGGACATGCTGAGACTAAATTCAAGGCTATTGAAGAGCTCTAGTTGCTGTATTTGAGAAGATGTATTATTTGAGTGTACTGATGCAGATAAAATAGTGGAAACACCTGATAAGAAATTGGTGCTTTTTAGAATTGACTAAGAAATATGCAAAGGTGTTTTCTCTTAATGTTAATGCTGGGTTTTCCCTGTAATTTTTAAGTGAAACAATATATCAGTCAGTCGGTGAAAGCTGGAAGCCTTGTTACTGTAGAAACAGAAAAAAGTCAAGAGGACCTTTCACCATCTGTTTCTTTTCAGACAAAGAAAATGGCTAGAAAGAAGGTTATATGTACACTTAAACAATATAGTCAAGCATCTTAAAAAAGAAATGTTAAAACAAAACACAACACAAGACAGTATAAGCCTTAGTGGTTAATCAGCCAATTAAATGGCATTTTGAGATGATCGGCATCGGCCAAAGGGGGGGTGAGGTGTGTTTGGTTTACAAAGTTTAGATTTTGGATTACCTGTGGACATTTAATTGATACATTTAAAAAACTTAACTGATACATTTTAAAAAAATTTAAAAATTAAAAACAAAATTTAAAATAAGTGCACTGAAAACAGAGTGCACATCTATTTAAGCAGACAAGTGTTAAATAAATGTTCATTTAAGTTCAGCAATTTTGTGTCTCAGATGTTATTAAATTACCATATTTTATAACATGCAACCCCCCCCATGATATTGGCATTATATATTGACCATCAGCCTCCCTGCTCTTTAAATATTGGCATTGGCATTGGCGTTGGCCTTGGCTGTTGAAAAATCCATATCGGTTGAACATTAAAAAGAATGACAGCTGAAGAGAATTTAAACTTGATCCAAACTCGATAGTTTCCCAGATCTCAATTTTATGATACAGTTGCCAGTTGGAAATCACTTATAAGCAAAGGCTGCCATGGGTAACGGGCCTAGTACATAGACCTTATAGCAATGGAACAAATATTACAGTCTGATGTTGGATGAGTTCCCTGTTATTTATTTTTCGTATATCTGGATGAGGAAATCATACTCATTTTGTCTTCAAGCAGTTGGCATGATAATGGAGTGTTAAAACTTGTCCAAAACATGTTTTGTCAGCAATTTAAAGAAGGTCCAATGAAACAAAAAAAAGATGATGCGTCCATAATCTTGAGCCCCCAATCTGAGTTTATATCTGAAACCCCTAAACATTGAAGGAATGGCAAGATGATGATGGTGTCTAGACATTTTTCCTCACTGAACTGGTTTTACATTTTATAACATAAGATAATATTAATGTTGAAACAGTAGACATTTAAGTGCATCTGTCTTTAACTCTCTTGTAGCAGCTCATTCCGTACGTGGAGGACGACAGCTCAAAATTGGATGAACGTGGAAGCAGTCAGTCGAGGTCAGCCAGTGAGGAGAGGAGAGAGGTGCTTGAGGTCAACAAGGTTGGTGAAGTGTCTCTTTACACAGCATTACTGCTGTAAAATATACACTCAGGTCCATCTTAATCGATCATTTTTCAGGTACTTGATTGTGCCTGACTCCCTCAGTGTTTGTGATCTCTCAAGATCCCTCAGTGTTTTGAGGCACACTGACCTTATGGTCTGCCACAGCAGTTTTTAAAATAAAAAAATTACTACAGAGAAAGACAAGTAATCCAGTGCAGTGCTGTGTTCTGTCTGGACATGTTTAGGTCACTGTTGTAACAAGTCATGAAGGCAGTCGAGGGAGCAAGGGCCATTGTATTTTATAGGCCAAGTGTCCAGCTGTGAGGTCCACGCTGGACGAGGAGAACATGCTGGGGTAGGGGGTAGAGGCACAGAGTGTGGGGAGCAGATGTTAGCCGCTCCACTGAAACTTCCTCTGCACATACTGCCAGCTCCTCTTGCAAGCACAAGAAGGATGATGGTTGTATGGCTGGATGGAAGGACGGATGGATGCAGGAGGAATGGAAAGGTGTTTGGATTAAATAATTACATTAGACTTAAGTTCGAATATTAAGATAGAAGTTAGAATATTAAACAGACATTTAAATCATAAACTTATGAGGTTTAAATGTTCATAAGAAAACGTGAGAGAAAATGATTAGTTGATGAGTTAGATTATTTGGTATCATTAGAGTTTATGTAATGTTATCATTATAAGGGTAGCATATGGTAGAAGATAATAATTACTCATTAGGTTATGTAGTATGTAGTTGTGATATGCTGTTGTCCTACTATCTAAACCTGCAGAGTTTGGCTCTGTGTGCATTCTCTTTTAATTTACTGTCATAGTGTTGTGAAGATTATAATCTAGATTCTGGTTCTGAATGTGAGAAACCATGACTGAAGACTGCGTACAATCTTGGCAATAAGTTGTGTAGTGGTAGATATCGTCTGGGGCTGCCTGCCTGGAATGATGGCCCTCTCCTCGTTATCTGTCAATTGAGATAATTGCTGTTTGTCAAGGGCTACCTGAAATATGTGTGTATGGTCTACTGAGCTATTGGGTGGCCTTCGCTTGTGGGACTGTTCTGATCGCTGCATGTGCGCACACACAGCCATGACCCAGGTGCATTGCATGTGCAAATACACCATGTGTCAAGAGGAGAACCATCTGCAGAGTATATTTGCTTCATCACATTTTGTCTCATGAGCTTAATTGCAAACATGCATCTTTGCCTCACTGCAACCCACCCCTACATTAATATACAGGTTAATGTAGGAGCAGCCCTCAAAATGCTATACACAAACACCAGTGCCAGTGCAAGCAAGAGTGGTTCCTTAACAGACTCCAGATGATGATTTATATCAGCACCTGGGGTCAGAGACAGCAAACCTGTCGTTTGTCTCCTCCCACTAGCCGTCACTCATGTCTCCACCCCAGGCGGTGTGGGCGGGTCCCAGCGTCCCATGCTGTGTGGGGCTGCTGTCGCTGTGTGGGCGGCAGGCTGCCTTGATTTAATACTGCTCTAAATGTGAATAAATTCTTGTCACATGCCATTAAGAAGACCTTGGAGAGATCACGGCTCTTATTAATTCTCCTGTGCTCCACTCTGCTCATCTCCACTCCTCATGCTCCCCTTCTGTCTCTCTCCTGCTGCCTGCTTTTTTTAATACACCGTTAATTACCGTATCTGTCCTCTTTATTCAAATGAGAAAGTGAGATATTATGGAGGAGATTGTTTGTAATTTTAAGCAGGGCCCTCATCACAAGCAGTGGGCGCCTAATGAGCAGCGGTCATGGCTGTTATCACCAGAGCAGTGCTGTGCCTGTGAGACTGCGGGAACTCCGTGGCTGATAAATGCACATGTGCACATGCACACACGCAGACAGAGGTGTACGCACACACACAGCTGTAATGAGACCTTGTCTTATCTTGCTCCAAACACAAGCACACAAACACATGTGCTTTCCTCATACTAAAGCTCTACTCGCAGGAGACAACCAATCTTCACGTGATTAGTAAGTTCATATGTCACCCATTAGAGTGGGCTTGCTGAATGAAGGCTTTTTAAAATTGGTTTGCAGTGGGTGAATGGGGAAATTACAGTATGCTCAAGACATGATGGGGCTGCCTTAGAATTAGAACATGGCACATGAGGCTAAAGATGAATATCTGTTGTGTCATTATGGGCTTCATAGGCTATTAAGAGCAAAATAATTGTTCAACCTCCTGCTAATCTCAGGAATCAGCTGAAGCCACTGGAGAGCTGGTCTTCTCAGCAGTTCAGCTAGGAATTATTTCTGTCTCTTTTAAATATGGTGGCACCATGGCCCTTAGCAACATGGTGCTGAACCTTGTCACTTTCACATCTTCATTCCAGAAAGCTGATAATAGATTTTGTAAAGATTTTTACAATCTTTCATGTAAATCACATTATTTGTTAAATCACATCATTTGTTGAAGACTGACAAAAAGACTCCACATTACATGAGCTAAAACAACCTAACACATGCATATGGCTTCACAGAATAAAATTTGCTTTTAAAATTTGCCTTTCTTCACCATCGAACTTGGTCCATGTTTGTACCCCCTTTTTTCTATAGCAGAAGATAAGCCAAAGTAACCCCTCTCTCTTAAATAAGACTTAAAAGCGGAATTAGTGTGTGGCTCCCTCTAGCAAATATCCACTGCTCTGTCTCATGCTGTCAGTGGAGCCATGCTCGGGAAGGGCGGCTGTAAGCTCCTGACAGTCAGGCATGAGATGAAAGTGCTCCCTGCCGGAGAGATGTGAGGACACGGCTGATTGGAGCTCACTCCGTACTCTTTTAAAGGAAACGTACTCCTATTGTAGCCATGCATCTGCTCAGAGTTAACACATTTAACTAAGGCTGGTTAAATGCCTTTTTTGGGATGAAAGTTTGTGGTGTATCTAACATATGGACATGCATACATGAGTTTGGAGGTAACATTGACTCAGTAATTAAGCTATAGCTGAAATATAGCTGATTCTAAAAGACATATATAACCTACAAACAGAGCGGAGGCTTGTTCCCTCGTGCCTCGGGCTTGCCTGGTCCTATTGTGCAAATTGGAGATACAGGCTAGCCTGCCTGTTCCCAGTATCTCTCATGCTCTCTCTCCACTCCTCCCTGAACCTGTGGTCTGAGTGGAGCCCTTGGCCTCACTGGTCTTCACTTTTGCCTAAGCACAGTGGGGTGGTGGGCTTTGCTCTAATGGGCGCCATCAATCCCCATTCTTAGATCTGGTCCTGCATGCTGCTGATGATCTTACCAACTTTTCAGCCTGGGGATTATGTATCAGTTTGATCTGAGGTTCTCTTTGTTGTAAGCAGCAGAAAAATGGCAGAGGTGTGGGAATAACCACGTCTAAGCCATTGCTTATGGAATTTTAGCTACTAGACCAGTCAAACTTGTGGTTTTATCTTCATAGATCTCCATTAATCCCCCACATATATCACTTTATTTCTTTGTTAGGTACTCTGTTGTAGTACACACTGGAATTGTTTAGCTATTTGTTGCACACACAGAACATGAGAAGGCCATAGACCTGCGTTCTAATATATAGCTGCTACAAAACAAAGTAACCAAGAACAGTAAGATCGATATGACAGGCAGATGGAGGGCAAAAGAGCTTGATTGAAAAAATGTTGGGGAACACCACATTGATCAGTGGAGACTCTATGACATTGACACAGTGCATGGCCCAGTCTCTCTCTGTGCCACAGCTTTCCCTGCAACGTTACAGGGATGCGCACCTACAGGGCCTCGCAAACATATTGCCTTTGTTTATATCTTTTTGATCTAAACCTCAGGTATGCTCTTATGCTTGCAATTTGCATTCCTATCATTCCACCAGAGGGTGGCTATTGATCATGTGTAATTGATGATGGCGTTGCCTAGCGTGTGACTACCTGCAGCTTTAGCAGTCTGTACCGTTTAGCCGTGCTGGAGTGTGGACATCCTGCCGTAGCTTTGATCCGAATTACTAGTAGAGCGACCATGCTCATTGATCACATGCTGATGATATCCACCCTTGGCTTGACAAAATGGGGCAGGCTTGGTTTGTTTCAGTGTAAATTCAGATGCTGTTATAACCTCCACAGATAGCATAGACTGGGCTCAGCTTGGTGAATTTCTGAGGGATTTCTAGGCTGAGACCCTTCACTTCTTCTAATTTTTTCACTACAGCAGAGGTAGTATGGTTCCCAGAAGAAGAGCAAGGAGACAAAGTAGTGGTATTGGTGAAGCCTTTCCCTCCCTGTGCCTGCCTAATCCCGTCACCTCATACCCAGACACTTAGGCTTGTAATTCCTGCTCTCTCTGCTGGAATAAAGCAGCAACTTGAGTTACTGGTGACAGGGCTAAGTGGAATTCAAGGTGAAGTAACATGCATTATAAAGGTTCCATTTTTTTTATAGCTAAAGGAAAATCTTTATCTGAGAAATACCAGCAGGAGCACTTGAATGAAATGCCATTTGATTGGAATGAGGTTGTGACTCTAAAATCTCAACAGCTCTTATTCAGCATTATGAAGAACTTTTACTTCTTCCCCTACTCAATTGCATGATGAAATTTCACCTTCCAACATCTAACCCTGTTCTGTATGGTTGTTTTCTCTGCTGTTCACAGTCACCAACTAAGGCCATAAACCAGGACCACCCTCACTGATTGATCTGACTACTGAAGCCTGGCCCATACACCATGATCTAAAAAGCACATTTAATAGTATTTAGTAAGGAGGGTAGCCCCAGTTTGGTGAATGAAGTCCATGGTTGAGAGGGTTTAATGTTGTCACAGTGCTAGAACACAATTGGCTTTCATTCTGTCTGGCATTAGTGCCACAAAATACATTCCTACATCTTTGTACATTTGTCAGCTCCCAGGATTGAAACAGCTTGTCACACGTTGGCATAGTTTATTGATGGCCATTGTGCTTTTGGGGACATAGTTGTAAGAATACCTTAAATGATAGGTAAAATCAAAACAAACAGACAAAACCCATGTCCCATGAAAATCTATAGTGATGCTTTTAAGTATCTAATGGTGCTGATGAAAGAGCTTAACAGGCCAGTGCTGCAGTGATTACAGTGAAGTACTGAGCTTTCCCATCTAGTAAAAATTATATGAAGAGGTAATTTTATAACAGAACAACACTCAATAAGGGTATACTTGGCTAATGCACATTTTCCCACATGTATTAATATTAGGCTGGCACACTGAGATGTCATTAAGATTTTCCAGTATTGCCAGCCATCTGAATCACTTTGACACATGCTGCTTTACAGTAATAGACCATGCTTTTCATTTGACAGTGGAGCAGATGAGAAATACGCCGTGGGTAGATGAAATGCAGAGCACTTCTAGTTCATGTTTATTGGGGAAAAACACATTCAATATTCAACATTCCTCAACAGTCAATTCTACAGCAGCACCAGGGAATAAATCAGAATAAAGGACTCTCCCATTTATAAATGCCCTAGGAACTTTCTATCAAATGGCACACTATGCTTTCCACAATGGTCTCACAAGTCTGGCAGCCTGGATGCTACAATATTTATAAAAACACATTTATAAGATACTCAGATGATGAATTTCTAATGTTTCACTTCTTTATCTGCCTAAAATCACTGATTTAGGATTCAGCACAAACTTTGAGGTAGACTTGGAGCCAACACATATTTGAAGAAGATTTTAGGGAGCAACTGATCTTGAGGCAGTAAAATTGGCAGTTTCCAGAGAAACTGGATGTTTCACACATAGGTCCTTTAGCAATTATACAAATAAAGTGCTTCTGATGTTTCAGGAGATTGAATTATTGTTCAAAGTGGTAGTTTAAATCATAACATTCATTTTACTGGGGTTTCAAATACAAATAGATACATCATTGATGTATTGTTAGTATTAAAATGCTTTTAAAATGAAAATGACAAATCCTTTATAACAATTGATCCTTTATAACTAGTTATTTTAACGGCTGTGTTAAGAAATGTATACGTCGAATATTATTTGATTGAGCTCACTCTTGACAAGCATGACATTGAAGCTATTTTTCTCATCTGTAGGGGATCAGTGGAGCCACTGTTTTAGCGTTAAGTAAAGTGTATGTGTGTGTGTGATGTCATGTCATGTCATGCTTGTCAAGAGTGAGCCCAGTCAAATAATGTTTGACATATAAATTACATATATATAGATTATTAAGAACTACTGTTAAAGGGCTTTGTGAATTTGACTAGAAGTCCTTTTTCTCTTTCAAAATGGTATGTAGACCTAGCTAAATGTCTGGGGCTTAAACCCTAGTGGGCATCTAAAACCTGGCAGCCTTGAATGAATGAGGGTTTTAATAAGTCTGCATTTGTTCAAAACCTGTTCCTCCCTCACACATTATTGAGGATGGCTCGTTTGATCTCTTGAGTTTAGGAGAATGGAAGGGCAACTGAAGGAGTAGCAAACTGAGACAAGCAAACTGGTTTAGCACCAGCTTTTGTGACTAAGTAGTCTACCCGAATATCAAAGTTTTTTTTTACCCTCAGATTGTCCTCAGTAAAAGCAAGCTGATGACTGCTCCTGTATTCCTGACAGCTGAGGGTGTGCCCCTATAACTATTAGAGAATTTATGAAACGTGTAGGTGAATCATGGGTATTTTAAAGCTAACAGAAGTAGTACACTGACATGATTTGGACATCAAGGAATGTCCTTGCTAACTACATCATAAGAATGCTCTTGGCAGTTGTTATAAATCTTTCAGATTTCAAAGTTCATCTAATAGTCTAATAGTCACACTTCGACTACTGTATCAACAGTGTGTGTACTGTATAACCGCTATTATATTTTTATCTGTTGTAAGTGGCTTCGGATGAAAGTGGCTTTTTGACACTCCTTTGAGCTGTATGTTTTCACTGAGGATTGAAAGACAACTAACTCCAGCCAATAGATGAGCAATCTGCTAACCATTTTGAAAATGGATCAGATTTTGCTGAAATATCTTGCATATTAGGGCATTCACACTGGATGATTACTATTTTGTAGATTCTAATAAAGTGCTTTTGAGTAACTGATCTTAAACCAGGTGGATATGGGGCTTGCAGAAGAACCAATTGCATGCTGATATCTGCTTTCGTCCAAATCTCAATGTTAGTACAGTACTGGTGACTGAAATATTGAGTGTCCTGCTCTATGATTGGTGTTGAAATGAGCACTTGGTGCTGTATTGAGGCTAAAATTGAACATGGCCCATTCCTATGGTTTCCCTTTTGTCTTGTCCTTGAAAACATGGGTATTCTATTTGATGTAGTATGTCTTTTCCATCTCTCCAGTTTTATGCAAATATTAAGATATGATTTGTACTAGATCACATCAGTTGGTAATAGGTAAATGTTAAAAATGATTTGTTGTCATTGCTATTACAGAAACTGAAACAGAAGAACCAGCAACTGAAGCAGATAATGGACCAGCTCAGAAACATCATTTGGGAGATTAACTCCATGCTGGCTGTAAGGAGCTAAATACACATACCCAATCACACTCTCAGATAGACATACAGAGGACTTGTATATGCAAGGGAGACTATTGTCTATACAAGCTGCATTAATGACATGTCTGTTTTCACTGAGCATGAAGCAGAAAGATAGTAGAGACAGGGGTCTGGTGGTGAGGTGAAAAATTGCAAGAGGGCAGCAGGAAAGAGGAATGAGGAATGACAGAAAAATGGGTAAATTTTGCTATTCATTCATGCTACATGGTTGAGAAAGCATTCACTTTAGATGCCTTGGATTCAATTTTCTGCTTGAAAATCTGATAGGCTTGAAAATGTAACTATTTGTTGTGATGGATTTCAGTGTAAATTGTATTCCAAATATTTAGTAAATATTAATGTTCCTTTGACCAAGTTAAATGTTTAATTTAGTTCAAGGAGGATATAGCATGAATACAAATGGCATTTTGCAGTTCAGTGATATTTTAATGTGCTTACCAATGTGAGACTTATGTTTTAGAAAGTGTATTTGGCAGCTGTTACTGGATAATTATAAAAACACTATGTTTCAGTTTGTTTATTGTTGTAAGCATTTTTGTATTTATGTTTGCTTGAATAAATTGACAGTTCAATATGAGACATTTTTGCTTTCAGGATCTGTGTTCAAGATAATCACAATTAAAGAAACCATGTCAAGATTTGACAACCCACAAAAACAACCTTTTGTGTGTCTTTCAGCCTTTGAATTTATTTAATGGAGACTAAATCAGTGGTCTCAGCTTTTTGGAGCCAGGTGCACTGCAAAGCTGGGGAAATTAATAGTTTTTTAAAGTATTTTTAATAAAAGGCAACAAAACAGGCTTAAATAAACTGCACTTCTTTTCTGCCAATCAGACACCCACCCACTTTTTTTTTAAAGAAATACCACACAATGCTTACCCTCATAGCATCAAATATGATTTTTAATTAATTTTCTTATAAATCATTCATACAAAATTGCCATTATGCTATTTTCTTTATTACAGCTATAAAAATCTTTTGTTAATTACATGGACTAAGGGAGATGGTAAGGACAGAAGGGAGCAAAATTCTATTTAAAAAATAGAAAAAAAAAACTATACAAGAAAAAAAATGTTCTTGGATTGTGATAAGTAGTCTAAAGTGGTCATGCAGATCTGGGGGTCTCCAGCACAGTCGGAAATGATCAAATGAGTGTCTAATGGATGCTGAGAGACTCCAGTGTAAGACATTGTAAAGCTACTATCTGGCATGTCTTCCAAGGGCAGTTTTCAGCTTATTCTATCCCTTGATGCCATGGGACAGGAACAAATTCTCAGATTAAAAATTTAGCCAAAGGCACAATCAGGGAAAGATTACTGCTTATGCCTGCCCTAATGGTTCTCTGAGCGCCATTTTCTTTATTGCTAATTACATCATATACTTAAAAAAAAATGTCCTATTCGTTTAGGAACAGTTTTACCAGTTTTAGTAGCTTTAGAGGAGAATAGTCTCAAAATTCTTAAACACAATGTGCATTACAAATACAGAACAGAAAAAGAATCCCTTAAATGGAGAATCATTTGCACTAGGCATACTGTTTATTTACTACAAGTCTTTGGTGACAGTATGCAGCCACTGCAACTTCTGAAGGTGCCAATTAACGATGCCTTTGAAAAAAACTAAATGAACACTGGCATGAAAGCACATTCTAATGGTCTGATTTATATGCATCATAAAACAGGTCAAGGTCATACTGAAACAAACACCTAAAGACAGGTGGGGTAGCTTGACAAAATGTACATCTTATACAAAATAGGTCTTTTTTGATGCTGTACAGCTGTCCTGATATTTTCAGTTGTCGGATATCGCATACTATACATAATACATATTTGCTTAGTTTTGTGTGTGAAAATACAGATTATGTACAGCAAGTCTACGTTTGTCATGATTTGTCGATGAAATTGTGCAAGAATAGAAATGAAAATCTAAAAATGGGATGTTAGGAATACAGGATAAAAGCTTGATACAGTAAAAAAAGAGGGTTTACTGAACTTAAGAGTTGACCAGATGTGGGCCCGTGGTTTCAAGACAACTGTATAGATGTTACTTACACATTGCCACTGTGTCATGTTTAAAGACAAAGCAATTAAACCTAGCTCCGCAAAGTTCTGGAAATTTCTGGTATCTCCATATGTAGTGTATGCAGAGCACAGCATTATCTCCTTTAGAAAGAAACTATTATAAATCCCAAATTGAGATGGCTGACAATATAAATTCAGATACAAACATTTTGAATATTCAGATTTGCTTTGGGGTTCTTTTTTCCATTTTAATTCCAGCCCTCATTTAAAAAGGGCAGTTACAAATTGGAATTTGTCATTATAAATGACAAGTTAATTGGAAACTTGAACAGCTTTCCAAAACACATCAGAAAGAACACAAAACATAATATAAATCCTGTACTACAGCTATGCTCCAAAACTATTAAGCAGACATCTACTTGAATTTCGTTGAGACTTGAACCATGTAAAAAAAAAAAAAAGTAGTTTATCAGGTAAATAAATATAAATGTAGTGTAATTAAAAATAATTTGGTCAGTTCTTTTTCCATCATTAGAATGCTTTTCAATGTGGTAGGGCTAAAAGCAAAGTTTTATAATGGAAGAGTTTTTTTTGTGTGTTCTTTTATATTGTGGCTTATTTAAAAAGAAAATAGAAAAAACAGACTTTGGCTCACAGCTAGTTCACTTAAGTCCAGTCACCTTCACAAAAGGCCACTTAAGCATGGTGCTCCTTCAAGTCATCAGACATTCAAGTACCTTGTGAGCAGAGACTTGCAAAGAGCTCCACTCCATCATAAAGACTAACACTTCTGCACAGGAGACTGCAGAGAAGAGCAGGGGTCCACCCTCTATGCACAATACCCTTAATATAAAATCAGTGACAGAAGGTGTACGTGTTTTATTTAATAAAAAAAACACACTCCAGTTTCGAAACAGGTAAATTGAGGACATTGGTTAGTAGTGATGGAAGTCTGGTACATGGGAATGAGGAACAATATGGAAAGAACTACAAAGGGTGAACAATGAGGTGATATCAAGAGCCTGATCATCCCCTCACCGAAAAAGAGGCAAAGGACAGCTTGCTGAAATTTGGCCTGTGTGTCAAAAATGAATCCTGCCACATGCATGTAAGTGCTTTCCCCAAAACAGAACTTCACAGGAGACTAGAATGGCTTGTTTTTTCCATCACTAAAATGCATCTCTCTATTCACCCATATTTTAAAAGGCAAGTAATAAAATCTTGGCACTGAAAGAATTAGCAATTAGCAAAAAACATGTGCATGTCCAAATGTGCCTCCTTAATATAATGGAGATACTGGCAATGAAGAAGAAATGAAGACCATTACCCTTGTTGATATGAAGCAGTAAATTCTGCTTATGTGACCACTACCTTTGTCATAATGCGTGTACTGTTTACATAAATTACTGAAATGATGCAAAGAACTAACCCACTAGCATTCCAAGATAGTATGTAAAATTACCAACCCCCAGAAGACATGCTTATGCTAAATGCAGAAGTGGTCAGTTATCCAAGTCCTCATGTGCGAGTGGTGCAATTATTGAAAAATGGGAGAGACATGGCATTGTTAGCATGTTTCAAGACTGGGAGCTAAGGGTCATTTGTAGTTCAGATCCTGATGTGTCATGATATAGATAGTGTAAAGACACAATACTGCTGCATCCCTCCTTCCTTCTCCCATATTCTGTCATGTGCTGGCAAAGATAGTCAGTCATTTACATTATTCATTATGAAAAAAAAGCCTTGTGGTCAATAGTGTGTGCTCGGGGTACGTGTATGTGGACCAGAGTCTCCAAACAGCACTCCCATCTTGCCTGCCTGCTCTCCCACAGTGCACTGAGTAGAGCACAGAATTGGAGCCACAGCTAATCAGCTGCTCTGCTGTGGTCCTATTCCTCTCCACAGAGTGCTTCAGTGTCACCTCCTGTATGCCCAGTAGGCGGTGCCCTTCTGGTCAGAGCCGCTCAATCTCCCTGTATTTCTTGCGGAGGATGGAGACCTGGTCCTTGAACAGGACTGGGTCCAGTCTCATTTGGGAGTGGACCAGGGGCATGGCGCCAAACCAGCTGGCGAACTTGTTCATACATGTCTGTCGCTGGGCAAAGTGGTCCGGGTCTGCCCAGCGTGACGCTCGGGACGACTGCGAAGAGAAGGAATGCCTCAAGGTCAAATGCTTCTAAGCATTCATGAAATGAAGCAGCTTTGTTATCCTGAGGTTATTAGTATTTAAAAAAAGAATGAAAAACCAAGAATTGAAAGTTTGAGGAAAACCAACACTTAAAATACCCTACCTGTCCCATCATGGTCTCCTTATACTGCTTCTTCTGTGTGACCTTGATGGGTGGCAGCTTGGTCACGGCTGATACCAGGAAGTTCATAAGGATGTCCTCACAGTTAGCCAGCTGGTCTACCATGTTCTTCAGACTGCTGGGCAGGAAGTGGGTATATAGATAGTGGTAATATCTGGAGAACAAACCCAAACTCCAGTTAGGAGCACAGCAGTGTCTGTGCCAGCCATCATGACTACCGTAAGGCCATCTAGATGCAGGACGTCAAAAAGGCTTAGCCTCTGAGCGATGTGAATGGAAAACATGACTGACTGCCTGGAATTTTAGGCCAGAACTTTTAGGTCATAATTCAACTATTCAACACAGCTCACATTTGTTATTCATGCCCTGTGTTTGGTCAGTAGGAACCTATCAGAACTGCTCAGAGGACATTGGCTGCTGGCTGTTGTCACAGTACCTGTGGTAGATGGCAGCTCCAGTTAGAACCATGGAGTAATCATTGGTCCATTTGGAGGTGTAGCCCCAGCGCTCCTTATTACTGTCCCAAAAATGACTGCGGGCAGGGTAGCCAACGATCCTCTCGGGAAAGCTCTGCCATACAGTGAAGGCAAAGTCCACCTACAGAGCAACACACAGTGCAGATGTGACACAGTGCAGCTGTTTGGCATGCCTAGGACAACTTCTCCAGATCCCTTTTACATTAGAAACAATACTACTACACGAGAACCAAACAAACAATCACAGCTTTCCTATAGTCAGAGATATAAGAAAAGTTAGCCAATGCAGGTTCCGAAAAACACCCCCCTGCATCCCTGTTAGGTGCACTTCTTAGATCAAATATTTTAAACAAATAACTACTGACACACATCAAACGTGTCTGCGCCCGAAACTCAGCTCGATATAAAATCAGCAGTGGGTTAAACAACAGCCCCAATATGAACAGAAACACAGCTCTGCTAACATCACAGAGAATTAAGAGTAAGTACTAAGCCCAATAATGGCAGTAGCACCACTTGTGCATCTGGAAGTTTAACATCCCACCTATCTGAAACATACACAGGAGGCAGCCAGAAAGGCAGTGAGGTGCAGCCGCAGAGGAGACTGGAGGGGCTACCGGGGGAACCACTGCTCACCTGGAGGAAGCTAGCTGGCCTTCATCAGAGTGAAGCTTACTCTGAAGCGCAGGCCATGCTCAAACAGTAATGAGCAAGTATGGGGAGAGGGCAGGAGTGGATGTGTACGTGTGGGGTGAGAGAGAGGAAAGAGTGATGGAGCAGTGGGGGGGTGGGGTGTGTGCTAGGTAAAGTGAGCTGTAGGGGCTTTTCCATGCTGACAGGTGCTCTGCCAACAAATGCTGTTCTGCACACACGCACAAACACACCCACACCTCTTCACCCACATAGAAACACACAGGAATGCACCCACATACAGTCATAGGGAAAGGGAACAAAACAGCATCCAGGCCAAAATTCCAGAGTGACATACCTCTGTGGTTGAGAGCACAGTGTCTTCGTCCAAACTCAACACAGCATCATTGGTGATGCTCTCATATAACAGAAAGCGACTGCTCATCACCTGCAGAGCAAGAGAGTAGGCATGTTTAAAGATCCCTTTACAGGTCCATTATTTGCTCATTTGGTTGCCTCTAGTCTCATTTCAGTTTGTCTCAGGGCTGCATCTGTCTGATGATCAGATTTTTTCTGTCTGCAAAACTGCCACACAAGGAGGAACCTCCCCTTCCCATTCCCATTCCCATTCCCATTCCTCCCACTGACTTCCTGCAATATTCATAGCTTTTAAATATTTTGTTGGTGTGTGCGTTCAGTAAATGAGGAGAGAATCTTTGAGGAGGTCAGCAGCACCAAGATGGTAATGAGATCAGACACATACAGGCCTTAAAGCAATGAGTAAAGTGCAGCCACATTACCTGATGGAGTGTAACAAGACCTCCCACACAACACATACTTACACCCTACATGCAGGGCATATACAACAACCTATACACTCAAAAGCACCCACACATTTCTGTACACTGCAAAAAAAAAGCACATAAAAGTACCACCATAACAGATAGACAAATACAAAAGTCATAGGGATATATATGAAACAATCACAACACACACAGAGCAACACCCACCGCCCCCATCATATCCTCACACAGCCACCCACCCCTGTTGAAGTGCTGTGAGGAGGCAGGTCACAGTAAAATGCTCAGCTGTATAACCTTAGCCATGGTATGAACGCTTATCAAGATGAAACACATCCACACACACACCCCTCCTTTTCCATTAACCTATCATTAGCCTATTGGTCAACAATAACAAAAATCTAACATCTCGATAACTAAAGACGATACACATAAAAATAATCTATTTTTCTGAGGAGAAAAGCATATCCCAATTTATCATCTAACAAAAAAGTATCTTCACCCACTCCTACTTTTCACATTTTGTCTCCTTTATCTTCTGTTATGATATGGGAAACATAAATGAACTCATTAGTGATAATGTATTTTAACAATGAATAATAATTATACAGCCTTCAGACATCAATCATATTAATAACCTTTCCAAATTTCCATGTTCATATTGATACTAAGTTAATTCCAGACATATTAAACATCCAAAATATAATAACTATTTGAAAGCCACTGAATATTATGCCAGTGACAAACTGCACACACTGAAAGAATGTGTGTCATGGAGAGAGATTCTGTCTGAAGTGTGCAAACACACAAGGAGGCACAGGGTTACACCATCAACCATGGCTTAGAGGAGGAGCATCTGCACCCTTCAGTCTAGATGGGCCTGCACTGCTCTATCTATCTATCTATCTATCTATCTATCTCTCTCTCTCTCTCTCTCTCTCTCTCTCTCTCTCGCTCTCGCTCTCGCTCTCTCTCTCTCTCTCTCTCTCTCTCTCTCTCTCTCTCTCTCTCTCTCTCTCTCTCTCTCTCTCTCTCCTTGTGTGTGCATGTGTGTATGTGCAAGTGGCTCTGTATTCTGAGCTTCAGCACAGACATTTGAAGGGCCATCCACACCCCTGCCATAAATATTCAGTGAACAATCAATGTCAGTACCTTTTGTATGGCAGCATCTATAAGAGGTGTCAGTATCATTCACTTCTTAAAACGTCTGAATGCATCTAGTGCCAATTTCAGTTTTGTTTCTCAAAGACCCACCTTGTTCTCTCCTTCAATCACTATGACTGGCACAGAGGTGACAGGCCACCGATGCTTAGCAGGTAAAGGTTTGTCGCAGTTCCACAATACAATGATCTGATAAATAGAAAAAGAAGAAGAGGGATGGAGAGGAGGAGTGAAAGTGACTCAGTGAACAAAAAAAAGAAAAGACCAAAAGTAATTAAGCCAAAAGTTATAAGCAGGAAAAAGAATTTCAGTGATTATGCCTATTTATTCCTTTAATTTAGTCATTTTTCACCTTTGTTACTTTTGGCCCTTAGAGCATACATTCATAGTAATTCAGTGTTCAGAAAAGATATTTACATTACTTTTAAAAGTCTGAGTATTTTGAGTGAGCTGTTGTGAAAAAGGGTTCCAGAGTCTTACTGAACCACGGACTCCTCTTCAATTAGCCTTTGACTTTTAAGCATCTCCATTGGTACAGGTCTGCCCCTAATGATCAATTCTATTTCATGATTTACTAATATTAAGTTGCTACGGTAATGCCTTTAAACAGCAGATCTCCGCATTCCTGCAAACTGCAAAATTACAACTAAGTAATTTATGCCTTCACCTTGAAGTGTCTGATTAATTACACTAGACTGTGCAGGTTGGCTCGTTTTACTTTGCAACTCAAAAATGTTTAATGTAGCTGGCTTTCTTCCAAGCTCCACCCTTGCACACTGGCTGTGAGATCTGACCTTTCCGCAAAGACCACTGCGCCATCCCTACCCAGCGCCCCCAACAGGCACCACACAGCCACACAGGCTCCACTCCACCCCCAAAGTGCCTCCAGCCAAGGCTCTCCAAAGCGCCAATCCAAACAAACACCCTGGTGCGAGCCTTTCACAGCTTTCTTTCAGGGACATAGCAGGAAATTGCAAGGGTTTAAAAGAGTATAAATTACGTGCTTTTACTCAACTGCGATGGTAAACAGCTGTTAACGCCGGAACTGAATGCATGTGTGTTTGGGAGTGGTGAGAAGCACAGTGGAGCACTTGCTGAGGTGTATTTTTAACAGTGATTTGTTGCAACTTCCTCTGACGCTAACTGGAAAAGCTGAAAGGCAGATGGCATCTCTATCAGCTTCCCCTTGTTCTGAGGGTGGAGGCATGTATGTGTTTGTGCTTCTAACAAACAGAATGGCAGGTCACAGCAGGAGACCCTGCAGTTAGCGAGATCTTTTAGCGCAAAAGCTCTTCGCACAATATTTCCTATCATTTTACTTCTATCCCCCCCTCCCACCCTCGCCACCTAGTTTCGCTCGAGGGCAGAGGGAGGAGCATGGCCCAGGAGATGGAAGCAAAGAGTGCTTGTGTAATTGCTGTTCCCATCCTTCCCTCCACTTTACTGGAACAAAGTGAATTTGATTCCCATGTGGACTGAACGACAAAAGTCATTCAATTCGCACCCTGCCACCACAGGGAGGGGAGTTACGCAAGAACATGGACATATGGAGCTCCCTGCAGCCAGAGGAGATGCAGAGATTATAATTTGCCAGCCTTGCACCTCCCTCCCTCCACAACTATCTATTCATCCATCAATCTATGCATCTACCAATCTATCCATCTCTCCACCTCTCACTCCATCTCTCTCTCTGAGGCAGAAAGGAATCAATATGTCTTGGTTCCCAGGCTTGCTGGCTCTGCAGAAGGTGATGGACACCATGGAAACCTCGGGGGGCTTGGGAGGCCAGGACTTGGAGTCCCTGGCAGATCTGGAGTCCCCTGGTTGGTGCAGTGCGGTGCAGTGCAGGCAGTTGCACGTGCACACGACCCCATTTTACACTGCTTTTGGGGCAGAAACAATATGTTTGCTCTCAAGTGGAAACGAGGCTGCAATGTGAAGGTAACTCTAATATCATGATGTTCAGCACAGCTGCAGATCAGCCATGTTGCTTAAAATGTTTATTTTCCATGTTTATTATGTTTAAGTCTACCTTCATTTAATCTGTCTACTAAGGTTAGTCTAATATAATTCTGGTGGGCATCAATTCTAAAGACTAAATTGGGACTCTAATAAGGCAAAAAACATATTCTTATCCATATTATCAAACTAATTAGCCAGTAAGAATGTTTGAGATTATTTCTTCTGATTGCAAGGAGCTGAACAGCAGTATTGTTACATCCCTTGTTTCTTTCAATCAGAACTTGATGAATATTTACCATCACCCTGATTTTGGTGTTCACTGACTTCAAGAGACATGTAAAGTTTTCTAGCTGTGTATTATATCGAGAGGAACTGTATTGCCTCAAAGTAACATTTGAAATGTTGGCAAATGCTGGCTCTCTGCATTCCAAACCAGTAGTGTTGGCTAAGTGGTGGAGACTGGATTCAGTGATCAGAGCATGTCCTGTCTGCAGCAAGACTGAGGAGTGGTGGTGCAGCTGAAGCCTGGTACCTGAGAGCAGTATGGCGACTTGGCCACAGCCATCAGGAGCTTGAGGATGGGCTGGGACTGTGAAACCAGGGGCGTGACGGCGTGGATGACTGCAGTGAACCGGGGATGTGCCTTGATCCCTGAAGAGGAGGGAGAACACAGGAACCCATCATCATCAGCATCGCTCACCAAGAGAACATGGAGCCAGCGAGAAGCCAGTGTGTTGGCCAGATGATACACCTCACAGCTCCTCTCTTTTCCAAATGATGGGTTTCGCCACAAGTATCAGATGCACATGACAAACAGCTCAGACAAATTCTCATGACAAGCAGCCTTTTGCATCTTGTTCTTTGGTTATGTCTCCCTTGTGCATATAGAGGACCATTTGAAAACGCATCCCTGAGCCTGTTATACATCTGAAATGACAAAACTGTCCTCTTAATCTCAAAATGTCTGCTTGCTACTGTGAGATGAATTCATAGATAAGTGAATGATCTCATATTTTTTCATCAAGAGTCTTTTATTGATTGTGCTGCCAAGAACAGAAGATTAAGATAAAGGCATATGTGGGAGGATTCATGGTCACATGATAAAGCAGTGTAATGTATGACTCCAGCTTGCCAATATGGATTTTGCCATCCAATTACACTGGCCATTTCAATAATCTATCACAATGCGCAACAGACCATCATTTAGCTTCATGTCTAAATCTGGAACTTTGGGAACTGCAGTGCTTGGCTGTCAGCTTCTATGCCAATTAAGAGGCATCATACAGGGAAGTTCAAAAATAAGGCAGATGACAGGAGTTAAAAATGAGGATTAAAGCATTTCAAGTAGGGAATGGTCATAACTTTGTTCTGTTTTTAGATAAGGAACTCTGGGATCTTTGAGGGAACCATATCATTATTATTTTATAGAATGTCTAAATACATGCACTAAATATATGAAATGATAATTAATTCTGATAATTGTGGCATAAACAAATTTAACACGTCATAGTCTGCAAACTGATTTGGTATACATTTTAAATGCCAAATTTCATTCCCAACCTCTCCTTATAGTCTTTTAACTTTAGAAAAGCCTTAATCAGGATGTGACAACATTCTACTTTTAACACAACAATATGCACCTAAAATGTTATCCCAAGCATACTGTCCCTGCCTGTGGAACTCCAAACATGACATAGGAGACTTACCCAGCCCAGCATAGTAGAAGGGGAAGTCCCCCAGATAGGTGGAGTACTGGGGCAGTGTGAAGAGGCCTCCAGGATGGCTGTTCCACATCAGGTTGCTCCGAGCTGTGTGCTGTAGGACTCTGTCCTGAATGATCTGCATACACAGACAAGAGGAACCATTAACTCATTAGCTCAGCCTTGTTAAGGACTCAGGACTCAGTAAGGAGAGAATTACCAGTTAATTACTTTGTCACTACACTGAACTGTATACATGGATGGATTACAGCTGAATGAGCTGATGTAACATACAATAAGAAATGTGTGCAGGCCTCATTTGAACACATTTAATGGAGATGTCAAATGCCCTGCAGCACTGGGTCTGTAAACATCGAGGCATTGCTTAGGTGCCTGTCTGCACCAGTCCCGCCCCTGTTCACAGGAGCCATGGTTGAGCTGGCCATGAGCCAGTCCCTAAGTGCCAATCACTGATGAGAGGCACAGACAAAGGCAGACAAAGACGTAGATGAGAGGCACAGACAAAGGCAGACAAAGACGTAGATGAGAGGCACAGACAAAGGCAGACAAAGACGTAGATGAGAGGCACAGACAAAGGCAGTAGAAGAGGCACAGACTGAAGTGGTAAGCGGGAGACACAGATTGAAGCGGTAATCTTTGCAGTTGACATCATGGCCCTCACTGAAATGGCAGCCACTGTGGTGACGGTGTAGTGGTTGGCAACTATGGGATCACCATGAAGATAAAAGAGGAAGGCTTGGTAATTCAGCATCCCCGACATATTCTTAACCCTACCACTGAAGTGCTTCCACATCTGATAATAAATGGCAAAAAAATGTCATGTGACGTAGCAAAAAAGAGTGGAAAATAGCTCATTCAGTGGTTTTCCCCTCATGTTTTTTTTTTTTTGGGGGGGGGGTGTTAATAACCATTTGACTGAGCTGAAAAGATTAACTTGTCCTCCTTTTGCCCTCCCAATAAAAGTACTTGTCATCTTAAAAATGCAATCTGAAGAAGAGCTGAAAGGCCGTTTCTCTTGCCTGTCTGGGATGCGGATGCCTACAGGCCTGGCCAGACCTGCAGGCACGTGATTGACGATTCAATTTCACAACGGGAACACTCACAATCTTCCCAATGGAGCTTAATAAATAAAAGCAGCTGTTAGGATACTTGCAGTTATTGCCAGGAACTGATAGCAGCCGTGTCCTTGGTTACCAGATGAATGCCTGGGATTGGCTGAGTGGATAAGGGTTGTTTCAGCGGACTGTAAAACCGGTAAGAGCCTTTGGAAAGGCAGTTATGCAACTCTTTGAGGGATGAGAGTGTTTATGCTATAAGACCTCAAAGATCTGATTCAGTCAAGAAAAAGAAAAGCTCATAATTGTGTATGAAAACAACATGCGCCAAAGTGACCTTATCTGTGACCAAAGAAAAATAATTTAGCAATTGCTTCTTGTGTCTCCATTTTTTGGTCTCCATTGAGCATATCAGAGACACTCTGTCATGTCTACCATGACCCGCTTTACGTGGAGTAAAATAGGCTTGATGAGTCCTAATTCTAAACTGGAGTTTAAAAAAAACCTCAGACTGATATGAAACTTTGAAGCCAATTATATTAATATTACATTTACAGCTTTTGGCAGTAACCAATATCTAGACCAGCTTACACCAGTGCTCTTGCTGTCTGCTGAGAAGTTACTTATCCTTAGTACTGGCACATATAGGCCCACTAACTGAGATTCATCCCTACTGCTTGAATAAATCAGAGTGACCACAGGGGGAAGGTTGCATTGTGGGTCTTTGTCCCCTTTGGGACTCAACTGTGGTCCAGCAAGTGTTTCTAAATGCAGAAAAGAAGTATCTAATTTCACAAAATCACAAAGTGAACATAGATTAAAATGACCACTGCATTACAAAATTGTACAGAAACATGATGAATAAAGCTAAAGCCCAATGAGACTCCATTAATGATATCTAACAGCTGTTCTTCACTTTGTACCAGAGACATCTGCAACCAGCAGTAGGCAGTTTATGCTTTACTGTTCACATCAAATGCAGCATCAAACATGTCCACGATGGTTAGCAGAGAACAGAGGAGCATGATGGCCAAGCAGGTTGCCTTCAGACACCAGCATGCTGAATCCATTACATCCCCAGTCAACCCTGAAATACCCTGAACATTTATCTTAGCAAAGGGAGAGCCTGTAGCCAGAAAATGACACCTCAGCACTTCATTTATCTTCCCTTTATCACTAATAAGACTTGAATCTAACAATTTGTTGGGACAGAAAGGGGGACAATTACCTGTAGGTGCTCTAACATCTTAACAGAAATTAGTTGTTTTTCCTCTTGGATGGAGTCTTAATACTTTGATCAGATTTTGCTTTGTTAACCACAAGGGAACATCTGGGAGTAAACAGCAGTATTGGGAGAAGCAGTCCATGCTCTGACCGTCTTTTCCTTTAGATTAAACCAGCTTGCAATAAAGCTGCCTCTCAGTCTGCATTTTTTACCCCTTAAAGGTTTGACATTGTTTATGGATCATTCAGTGATGTGATGGACAGATAATTCAGCACACCAGCTCATGCTAGTTACCATGGTGTTCAACCTTTGCCAGGTGTTCTGAGTGGTATACAAATACAACTCTCTCAAAGTTATGTCGATGTGTGTGCGCACTTGTTACTGATTGTGTGTGTGTGCATGCATGTGTGTACAGTCAATCAAGAGTGAGCAAGAGAGAGACCCATAAGTGTGTGATTTACTTCTACAGTAGTGAGGACAATCTTCTCCACTGATGAGAAGTAAGCCTCCCACAGGAACTGTGTCTGAAGCCTCAGAGCCAAGATCTTGTCCTGATGGATGGAACGCACTGTGGAGGGGATCTGTAGAAGAGACAGGTAGGAAATGTGGCGATGATGTACGCTGATCCCTCATAAATGTATGCTGACTCATCAAAAATGTTAAGTCAAGCTGTACACAGATTAACACTTAAGAGCTGATTCAACATTGGTGTGAGAGCCAAAGAGCCACAATGAGAGAGACAGTGAGAGGTGTGAGAGAGAGAGAAAAAATGGAGATGTGAGAGAGAGACTTGGGATGGGGTGGGGCAACATTTCTGACCTGCAACAGGAGCCTCTCGTCTCCAATCACAGCGCCTGTGTTCCAGTCGATGACTTCAGAGAAAGGGAGCTCCCAACCGTTACTCAGCATGACGGGCACACAGGCTGCCTGTATGCACCCCCACCCCCAAGATGAACACACACACACCCCCACAGAGAGAGAGAGAGAGAGAGGTCACCACTATGTCATTCATGGTGTATTTCTCATTAGACAGCTATACAAAACTGGGGCCAAAGCTGGAGAACAGAAAGGGCATGTATTAGCAGAACATTCCACTGAATTAAATTAGAGGAGATTCTACATGGCCACAGAGGGCGTGGCTGCTATGGCAATGATAATGACTCAAACAGACCAGCTCCACATACAGACCACCAACACTGAAATTCAGAGAGGGAGACTAGGACAGGGGCAACAGAATGTGTGGTTCAGGACAGACTGCAAAATGCTCTTAGAGAGAGCATGTGAGAGATGAGAGGGGTGGTGGTGTTGGTGTTAGTGGGGGGGGTAGTCAAGGTAAACTCACCTGCAGCGCCTCCAGGAAGCGAAATGACCCGAGCCGCCGACCTCGTGGCACCAGACAGAAGGTGGAGTTATGGAGCATTTCACGGTAGTCATATCTGCACCAACACACACATGCAGGAAAAGTGGTGATGTTTCTTATTGACCTAAGCAGCCTTACTGCTCCATTCTTATGCATCTGTCCCTCCCTCCCACTTGCTCCCTCCATCTCCATTCAACTCTCTCTCCCCCTTCCTTCCCTCCAATGGTCCCTCTCCCTCCCTCTTTAGTGAACTCTGCTTTCTTGCTATTCAAGCAGAACAATCAGGCAATCTTGGGGTAATAATCCATGAGTGACATCTGCTTGCATAAGCCAAGCTGATTTTCAGGTAGTGTGTATAGATTCTAACCAGCTCCCACTCACTCAACGACACACCCAACCACCGCACAGATGTCTTGAGAAGATATATAGTCATTTTCCATATCAAAGAGACAGTCATTGCTCCGCCACATGTGCTCCAAGCTCACTTTCTACTCCTCTGACAGACACATGCATGCACGCACACATGAGAGGGAAAACACAACCTCACACATGGGCCAAAAGGTTAAAAGACTGGACCATTATTTATCCGGTAGAAAACCATTCATCATTTACTAGAAGGTGATGGTTAACAGAGCACACACAATCCCACACACACAGAGCTCAGTGTCATTGATATGCCCACCATGGTGCTCTTGCTCTGAAGTTTATCAGAGGAGAGGAGAGGAAGTCTAGCCAAAGCTGCAGCCCCACCCTGCTTCCCTGTGGTCCATTCACACAGGCCATAAAGATTATTCCTTCAGATACTAAGAACTCTTCTCCTATAGAACACTACATGAGGTACTTATAAGTGTGACTACAGAATTCATGCAACACTGGCTTGTGCCAGAAGTATATCATTATGACCTTTTGTCACACAAATAATGAGTACACTAGTAACACAATCACAACACATTGAAGTCAAATAGTTTAGTGGTGTTTTCCAGCTTCAGTTGTTATTGTGTGACTTTAATAATACCTAGTTCTACAGCTATGTCTATGTGCCCATTTTATCAGTAAAAGCTACTGAGTGAAACACTAATGTTTATTTCTTGAGCATTAACATTGTGACTCAGTTATGGATTCACCTGAAATAGCAGTGCCAAACCTGCCAACATGTTCGTTACACTGTCATGCTTACTAAATACAGCACTAACATCTGCCCTACGAAACTGTTATGCATTGCGATGCCCATAAGAAGTGCACATCAGTTGTTTACTAATTTTGCCATTCCTTATCAGCATCAATACAGTGAACTACAGGACTGTATGAGCTTGAAAGAAGAACCTGAATCTCTATCAGTGGCTGAAGTTGTGTGTGTGTGTGCAATGAGTGAGTGAAAGAGTGAGTGAATGTGTGCACATGTGAGGAAAAGTCTAAAAATATGTTAATTTTAAGGTATTTGGTGATTATTATGCATTATTCACAAAACCATGTCTCAGGGGAGAAAAAGAAAAAACAATAAACATCCCCTGCAACCCCCCCCCCCCCCCCAAAAAAAAACCCCACACAAAAACAAACAGAAGCAGAAATATTTAAAGAAGAGTTAAAAATAAAAAGACCCAAAAGATGAATGAGCCTAGATGGGGGCAGAGGAAGGGTGCTGTAGTATGAGCCTTTGTGTTGGGCTGTCTATATTCTAGTTGGCAGACAGTTACTGATCCTACTGAACTGACCCCCAAGAACTTGCCTGTGAAAGAAGCCAAAATGGCTGCTATGTCTGAAGCAGGTTGATCAGTCTGACATGCAGTGAGAGTAAGACACACAAGCCCCTCAAAATGACAAACCATAGTGGCGTTACCTGCAGCTGAGAGAGACACACTTAGCAAGAAGACCTTCTCCTGCTACATCATCACTAAACACCATTACAATGAACAGACATAAAGCCCCTTAACATACAGTACTGTGCAAATGTTTTAGGCAGGTGTGAAAAAATGCTGTAAAGTAAGAATCCTTCAAACATAAAAATAAACAATTATTAGTTGTATCAAAAATGCAAAGTGAGCGAACAAAAGAAAAAATTTAAATCAAATCAATATTTGGTGTTACTACCCTTTGCCTTCAAACCAGCATCAATTCTTGATGCTGAAGAGTCAGGGATTTTGTAGGATTATAGTCAGGTGTATGTTCTACCAATTATACCAAACAGGTGCTAATGATCATCAATTTCACATGCAAGTTGAAACAGTGATTAACAAACAACTGTGTAGGAGGCTTAAAACTGGGTGAGGAACAGCCAAACTCTGCTACCAAGGTGAGGTTGTGGAAGACAGTTTGATGTCACAGGTCATACACCACGGCAAGACTGAGCACAGCAACAAAACACAAGGTAGTTATACTACATCAGCAAGGGTTCTCTCAGACTAAGATTTAAAAGCAGACTGGGGTTTCAAATTGTACTGTTCAAGCTCTTTTGAAGAAGCACAACGAAACAGGCAATGTTGAGGATGGTAGACACAGTGGAAACAATGCAGCAGATGAAAAACACATCAAGCTTATTTCCCTTTGAAAACGGAAGATGTCCAGCAGTACCATCAGCTCAGAACTGGCAGAAACCAGTGGGACCCAGGTATGCCCATCTACTATCCGGAGAAGTCTGGCCAGAAGTGGTCTTCATGGAAGAGTTGCAGCTAAAAAGCCATACCTCTGACATGGAAACAAGGTCAAGCGACTCAACTATGCAAGAAAACATAAGATCTGGGGTGCAGATAACCTGTGTTCCTCCAGGTATCCCAGAGCCATCCTAGATCACAGCATGTACTGACAAAGGGTGTGTCCTGGCGCATCACCACACTCCACTGCACTCACTGTCGCCAACTCCTTAAAGCAAATCAGAGCTCATTATCCAGCTTATGTAGCTTTCAATTAGCACCCAGAGCACGAAACACTGGAGGATACGGTGCTCTCCGTTAAGCCTGTATGCCTGGGGAGTATGTACAGGATCAGTGGATGGACTGATGTTGGATAAACTTCTTGTATTGTTGTGGTGAAAACAGACTTCCACCCCAATAAAATGCAGTCACCAGTGGTCACCAGGGATAAACAAGGTAGAGGATAACTGACAATATGTCTACAGTTGTTTACAGCGTGTAAATGTATACTTTATTGTTGGGCAGCTAGACGATGCCATCATCCATTCCTGATAGTTGACAGAAATCACAATGTTGAGCCAGTATCATGGTAACTGCCTCTCCACCTCCCATTACTGGGAATTCCACACACAACCATCTCTAGCGTTTAGAGAGAATTTTCAGAAAAAGAGAAAATATTCTGAGAGAAGCAGTTCTCTGGATGAAAATGCTTTATTGATGCCAGAGGTCAGATGAGAATGGTCAGACTGGCTCATGCTGACAGAAAGGCAACAGTAACAATGACTCACTACAACTGAGGTACGCAGAAGAGCATCACTGAATGCATAACCTTGAAGCAGATGGGTTACAGCAGCAGAAGACCACACAAAGTGCCATTCTTGTCAGCTAAAAGCAGACAACTGAGACTACAATTCACAGTGGCTCACCAAAATTGGACAACAAGATTGTAAAACGTTGGTCTGATGAGTCAATTTCTGTTGTGACATTCAGATGGCAGGGTCAGAATTTGGTCTAAAGAACATGAAAGAATGGATCCATCCTGCCAAGAATGGTGGTATGGTGTGTGGGATATTTTCTTGGCACACTTTGGGCCCCTTAATACCAACTGAGCATCATTTAAAGACTACCAGAGTACTGTTGTTGACCATGTCCATCCCTTTATGACTAGTGTACCCATCTTCTGATGGCTACTTCCAGGGGGATATCGCACCATGTCACAATGCTCACATCATGACAAACTGGTTTCTTGAATATCACAGTGAGATCACTGTACTTAAATAATCAACACAGTTACCAGATCTCAAGCCAATAGAGTGCATTTGGGATATGGTGGCATAGGAAATATGCATCTTTTATGTGCAGCAAACAAATCTGCAGGATGCCATCATATCAATATGGAAAAAATATCAGAGGAATGTTTCCAACACCTTGCTGAATCTATTCCATGAAGGTTTAAGGCAGTTCTGAATACAAAATGGGGTCCAATCCACTACTAACAAGGCAGAGGTAATAAAGTGACTGGTGAGTGTATATCTCCAGTACCAAAATCAATTTGTGGTGGCAGAGATAAAAGATTTTCCCCATGTGAACATACATTTACATAAAAATGTTGCCTTATAAAATAAAGAAACACTTTAGTGACTGATCGATTTTAAAGCGAGGACAACAATGTCAAAAGTGATGTTTACAAAATGAAATGTCAATAAGGTTTTTCATTATAAGGGCTCAATTGATGGTTATTAATGTATTAACTGAAAAGTCAATGGAAAAAAGGGCAAAAGAAAGTATATTAACTTTGTAGTACCTTTGTAAGACCTTAGCCAAACCTAGTATGCTGAATGAAATACAGCTCTAACGGTAAGATACTTGTTGAAGTGGCCATTAAGGATAGGAGGATGGTAGTCTTGACTGATAAATTAGTTGGGAGGTAGGTAGAGCAAGAGCGAGAGCAAAAGAGCATGAGCAGGAGAACATGCACGTGAGAGAGAGAGCTGAGGAGTCTGTCTATAGGAGAGAAAACGTTGAATAGGTGCTGCTCAGGGTCACCCCCTGCCAGTTCTCAGCACATGCTCAGCACTTCCCCAGTCAACACCATTAGCTCTGCTGTTCTGAAAACAAACAAGCCTTCTCTTTTTGCACCAGCATACTAATTTACATGGACAAGTTTATCAAATTTTTTTTTCAATTTCTTCCTTTTCCATCACTTCAGAAAAACAACCCTTCACTACTTTACTGAAGCTCAGATACCCTTTGCACAGATCGAGACCCACCTTGCAGAAAAAAACAAAAACAAAAAACAACCTAAACGCAGTGAGAAAAACACTGTAGGACACACCAAAGCTCAGCAGTAATCAGCAGCACCCCCCGCCTCGAGTCCTCATGTGAGCGGCTGGAGCAGTTCACGCTAGTAACAGCGCAGCATGCTGTACATTGGTACTGGCAGTATAGAGAGAGTAGGTACAGGAAAGGCAGCAGATGTGTTTCAAAGTACATGTGTGAATCCAGATGGCTGGCAGCAGTGTTGTGATGTGTGCGGTGTGCGTGTGCCTGCATGTGCGAAGGAGATCCTGTTCAGGAACATGCCCACACATGTCTGCCCGTGGTGGCATGCGTCTTTCATCTAGCATCACATCTCCACCGCAAATGTCCTTGCCATGTCAAAGCACTTAACCACATCAAACAAATATGCACATAAGCACGCACGCACTCACACACCCCAAAAGCATCACACCCTGCAACAGCTCCATAGAGACATTAGCCTGGTATATTTTAAGAGCAATGTTCACATGACAGGTTTTCAAACTAAAGGAATGCACAGTGAAACTGAACTGTGAAAAAATAAAAGCAGTGTGCATTTTAATTCAACAAACAAACATTAAATCACACTCTGTAGATGTAGGAGGAACAGGCAAACGTTAGAGATCATCTGACTTGGGCATTTGTGAAGAGAATGCCATCCACAGACAGGAGATGCGCACAGTGAAATGAGGTAACCAACAGGCAGTTTTCCTTTGCTCAAGATATGCAATACTACCACATCAGCAACCTCTCCACAGAACATTCTGGATTCAGTCCACACCCTATAGTCACTCTCACGGTTTTTACAGAAAACCAGCAGGGTGCTGTTCTTCCACACAAGTCGTTCTGCAACTGTACTGAAGATGACTGTAGGTTGGATGAATCATAACTGAATGACTCCTCAGACGTCATGTCGGCCTCTTTTTAACCTGTTTGTTATCACAGGAGAGGTTTAGCTTGGATATTTCTAAATATACTTTTTAAAAAAAACAATTTGTTTTTAGATAAACTTCGCTTGAAAACACTATACAGTTTTACAGCTCTACATAAAAGACAACAAGTTCTCTCTTGGGTATCGCCTGAGAGAAAGCATAGCTAATAAAATGCTAGCATAACTCGTAGGTAATGCTAAGTAGTAAGTGTAGCTAATCATCTACTAACTCTCTGTAGGTGGCACCAGGGGTGTAAGGTGGGGACAAATCACCAATTCCGGTGAGAGGCAGTAAAGGCATACTTGTGTACAGGCCAGTTGTTCTGCAAGGGGCTCAAGGCCTGCATAGGTCGGCATCCCTGCAGCAGAGACAGAAGAAACCCATGCCATCTGCTCTTAAGCACAGCCCCAGAGGTGAGCAAAAGCCCCTAATTAACTCATTTATTTGCAAACACATTCTAATTTATTCCATCTAAAGGCTTGGGCCACAAGGACACGACACCATATGCGCCTCTTACAGTCCACTGTGTGTGTGTGGGTGTGTATATGTTTGTGTCGGTGTGTATATGTGTGTGTGTGTGTGTGTGTGTGTGTGTGTGTGTGTGTGTGTGTGCCCCCCCCAAAAAAAAACCCACCAATGAATTCATCAAACAATGAATGTCAGTCAAGGTTGACTGATCTGAGCATAAGTGGGCTCTCTATGAATTTCACTGTACAACATAGGCCCAAAGCTCTAAAATTGAACCCACACTGCAGTGGAGGAGAGAGCCGTGGCATCCGGATGGGCCTGGTGCCAGAGCAGGGCGCTCCTGCTGACATCTGTGCCACAGTGGTACTGGTGGGGTAGGTGTCCTCATTTATGAGGACACCAGCAAGCGCACTGGAGACAACATGGTAGCCGGGGGACCACGGGGCACATTTCATTCACGCTGGTGTTGTCAGCATGAGAAATAATACAAATGTGTGTCAGAAACTGGGTTTGTAACAGCGACCCTAGAAAGGGCCTTCTGAGAATAAGTGATACATGATCCAGGCGTCTCTCAGAGCCTGGATCACATATCCCACTTGTGGGAACAGTATAGGGAATGGGGAGGTTAGGTCTGTATGTGCAAATGCAGGACCACTCAGAACAAAAGGTTTCTAGAGCTTCCTGAAAGCATCATTTACATTTATGGCATTTAGCAAATGCTCTTATCCAGAGCGACTTACAAAAGTGCTTTTACTCATAAGTCATTTACTTATAGAATATATCCTAGTACAGTAGGTTAGAGTCCAAAATATCAATGAACTAGAATACTGTATAATACAGGTATCAATGCTGATACCTAGAAGTACAAAATACATAAGGTCTATCTTAAACAATTATAAGTGCAATAAACAATAAGTGCAAGTTTGTTAAACAACATAATAAACAATACCCTACAATAATTACTCATTTAGTCAGTCAATATGAGAGCAGGGTCAGTTGTCCTTTGAATATTCTGCAAAAAGATGGGTCTTCAGTCTGCATTTGAAGACTGCAAGGGACTCTGCTGTCTGGACAGCAAGTAGGAGTTCATTTCACCATCTTGGAGCCAGGACAGAAAATACTCTCGATGTTTGTCGTCCATGAGACCTGAAGCAAGGTATTTCAAGCCGAGCCGTAGTTGAGGTTCGAAGTACAGATTGGGCTTTGACCATTGACCTCATGTATGAAAGGGCTGGTCCATTTTTGGCTTTGTAGGCAAGCATCAAGGTTTTAAATGTGATGCGTGCAGCTACTGGGAGCCAATGAAGGGAGCACAGCAGTGGAGTAACGTGTGAACTTCGGAAGATTGAAGACCAGTTGTGCTGCTGCATTCTGGACAAGTTGTAGAGGTCTTATGGCTCTTAGAGGAAGACCAGCAAGTAGGGAGTTGCAGTAGTCTAGCTCTGAGATCACGAGAAACTGCACAAGCACCTGGGTAGCTTCCTGTGAGAGAAAGGGCTGAATCCTTCGTACGTTACAAAGGAGAAATCTGCAAGACTGGGTTAGATTAGAAACATGAGCTGAGAACGACAGCTGCTCCTGGTGCCCATGATATAAGGTTTCTATGACAGCAGCTTTGACAGACATGTCCAAAAGAGGAGGGGGTGAAGAAAAGCAGGAAAAGATGCTGAGGTCTCCACACACACACACACACACACACACACACACACACACACAGAGTGTACTGGAGAAGGTAACAAATGTGTTCATTGTACATTGTGTATTTTCCACTTAGGAGGGCAGGGATGAGGCAGAGAACTCACGCACGCACTCACTCATTCAGAATCCCAGCATTTCTTAGCCTACAGAACTCAGGGATTTCAAACAGCCCTCATACTCAAAAGAGGGCATGGACTCTGGCTCTTAAGTGGTAATGGAAGAAAGACTGAATGGTCATTAAGGTCCAGGTGAACAGGCAGTCGAGTGGTGGAGGATAGAAGATTCTAAGTTTAAACTAAGTGATGGTGGATGTGTGTGCTGTCCTCACTCTGAGCCGAGGCTAATTCCAGGAAAGTGTGGACAAAGTGAAGAGGGGGATAGGAGAGTTCTGCTTGTTTTTTTTAAAGAAATATAGAAGATTCCATTGTCACCTGGAGTTAGGAGTGTGGAGAGAAAGAAAGAAAGACAAGGCCACAAGAAGCAGAGGAACGCATTTGCAGGTGTGTGTGTGCGCGCGCACACACACACACACACACACACACACACACACACACACACACACACAGAGAGGGAGAGAGAGACCTACTATGTCCTTGTTGTTTTCAGCTCATACTGTGTTTATGTTGGACTTATAAAACAATCTTGCACCACAGACACAGTGGCACCTTCCACTACATACAATTAAGACCAACACATGGAAAAGCTCATGAATGTACAAGTTTCACATCAAGTGGACATAGGGGCCACATGGCTGTGCTAGCACCCATTTCTGTGTCCCTCACAAACTATCCCCTTGAGAGTAGTCTTTATCTTGACTGCAGAGTGAGAATGTGTGAGAGCAGTCGCCGTCACGCCCAAACAGATAGATTGTGTTGCTGAGGTGTTTTGACATCAGAGAGGAAGAATCCTTTTCTCTGTCACTCCAAGATGCAGTGGTAAATGTAAGTGTCAGCATACACTGGGGAAGAGAAGCTCTTAGGCCCATCTGGGACAATTATAGCACCACAAACATGTAACAGAAAAATGCACGCAGGTACAGGTACATACACACTCACCTACCCACATGTTGAAAGTCTAATTCTCTTTTCTCTTGGGCTCATAAAAGAAGAGTTACATAGCCATTTGATCCTTTTTAGTGACTGTAAAACTGCTTGTCACAACTAAAGTACAGTTTTCCTAGGGGCATGCTGGGAGTACTCAAAGTGATGATACAGCCATTAACAATATCATCTCAAAGTCACTTTCTCTCTTTAGATTAATATGCTAAAAAATGAAACTAAAAATACAAACATATGACCTCCCCATTTTCTGTGCAAGTAAGGGAACCAGAGGAATTTTATTTGCAAATACAAGACAAACATATTTCAACAAAAAAACATGATATCTCTGTCATACAAGTTATATTAAGGAAATGAACTGCTCTTCTGGTTCTGTCAGCTATCTGTTCAAACTCCCCCTGCTCACCCCAAAACATCAACAAAGCCCCTCATGACATGAGAGAGGTGGGCTAGGTTAGACAGCCTGAAATCTCATCAGTAAACATGGCAATCAAGGTTTGTTCTCGCTGTTCAATGCACCTGCGGCCACTCCCCTTGCCAGGGTATTAAACTGCTCACATTGTCCTGTCCCTCCAAAAACCTGTTTACAAAAGCACAATCAGCAGAAGGGGCCCTGCATTTGGGACTTCGGACAGGTCAACACTATAGCCTTGGCCAACAACCCTCCAGCACCTTGTGAATCTACAAACAAGGCAGATCCTCCAGCCCCGAGAGCAAAGCCTGGGCCTCACCCCCAGCTGGAGCACTTCAAAGTGACTCAATAAAAACATTTATGGCAATAGTCCACCCCCCACTTCTTATAACCTTGGGTTAAACATGTTTAATTAGAGCACAGGACCCCATGGCCACCTCCCCCTCTCCTGAGCTAACGAAGCTTCGGTGGCATCCGTCCAAACATTAGCTGTGCTGCCGACGCTTGCAGCTCCTTACAGCCTCCCCATGCCCTCAGGATCAGCTCCTGGTACCCACCTGCCAACATTACAAGGCTGAGATGAGATCAGCCTGATTGGCCTTTCGATGCCTATCTTGGAAACAGAATGAAGAAGGCACAAGCATGGCTGAGGCTTTGGATGACCAGGTGGCAGTACAGGCTCCATGGCATCAATGTGCTCCGTTCCACCTGCAAGCATAAAATCATGGCAAGAGGCATCTCTTGGAGACAATTGTGGACAGACAACCACCATCAAACAAACCAGCAAAGCAGTAAAGGGATCCTTCAGTCTTGAAGCCCTGTACACCAAAATGCCAACATCCAAACATATAATTTAAGCATCTCACGGACATGGACAAGTCCTGAGGATAAGACACCACCACCCCTTAGAAGACTACAAATCTAATGCACAGAATACAGTGTACTGCAGTTTTTTTTTAAAAATCCCTTCAACATTTCTGATTTGGTGTTAACGTGCACAAATACATAAACACGCATACATTTGGTGTAAAGGTGTAAATGTGCTCTGTGGGCTCAGTCAGCACTGCTACACTCATCCACACCTCTGTTCATGTTTTGGCCATTCAGCAAGGACTAAGTTTTTCAGGGAGCATTCAGGAACCAAACAAAGGCTTGACTAAGGAAGTGCTTCACAGTCAGCTTTAAACACTTCTCTTTGCATGAAGTGGTATATGTAACGGATGCTGTCATCAGCAGCCCTCCAAACCTGTTAGATCAGTATAGCGATGGTGGTGTGCAGTCTCCATTAGAAACTTGATAATGAAAGTGAGCCTACAATGCACTCTAACTTATTACAAACAATTCCCCAGTGACCAACACCAAATTTATGTAAATGGCTCAGTTTTTGATTTCCTCTGCAGCAGGTATTTCTAACCCTCAATTGACAAGTTACTGCCAGGATTCAGAGCTTGATTAACAGGGTCAGTTGTGTTGTTAACAGCTTGATTAACACAGTCAGCTTGTGTTACACAGCTAAACTCTGCAAAACAGTGCTTGTCCAGGTATGGGTCAGGAAATAACTGCTGCACAGCTTGAATGTGGTGTCCATTTCAGATGTTTCTGAGAAGGATTGTATTTAAGCAAAGAGCATGCTGTTGGCAAATACACAGGCAGACTGACAGGGGTCATATGTTCTCACTGAAGTTCAATGAACAAACAGCCAAGTGTTTTTAAAAGTTAATTCTTCTCTCCCCCCATATGCCCTTTTTGCATGCCTTATGCCTGTGTAATTTGTCTGCTGGCCTGTGAATGAGGGTGATTTGTGCAGGAGTACCACATCAGGTGAGCAAACAGAAGGGTGACAGCATGCGTGTGTGCATGTGTACGTGTACTTATGACCAAGCGTAAACTTCTGAGCTTGTCTCGGACTGTGGTCTAGAAGTGAACAATGACTCGTCATACTTTTTAGATGTACATATATGATTTAGCTGATTTATAAATCCATGTGTTTTGACAATAACAATAACCTTTAGCTTGAAACAATGTCTTTATGTGCTTGGCAGATATCTGATCTCGACACATCAACCAAAAACACAAAGACCCTCAGATCACGTGTGACTGATAAAATACCATGAAGAAAAAGGTTTGCTGGATTACACATGTAGCACTTCTGGACATGTCTGCTGGATGGTTTTAGCACTACTTTGATTTTATCCCAGAGCTGCTTGTGCTCTGTAGTCTGGGTGATAGAGGCACCATTAAAACTGCATGATGGCCACACAGTAAAGCCCAGTATGAAGTGAAGTATTAATTCACCCCACACTTACTGCTTTCTTTTGGGAACTCTCCTAAACAATCCTTATTTAGAAGGCAAGGTCTAATTGTTCTTTTAAAAAAAAGTGTACATGGAATAGTTTATACCTTCCATTAGAGGGTGTAAGTGATAATTCTTTGTAAACCTTCTGAAGTTGCACGATACAAAGCCATTCTGAGTCAGACTGTCTTTTGAGGTGGCCAGTTATATTACAAGAATTTGGCTTCAGGAAGAATTGCCAGCCACTTGAAGTGGAAGTACCACAGCACCAAAACATTGAGTGATCTGCATTTGAGTGATCTGCCATGCACATCTCTGCAACTCAAACGTTCCACGTTCATCAAGTAGGTATCTTCCTACATATCAACATGGATCTTTTTTTATAGATGTTTCCCAAAAAGCTCATTAGAATATGATGTAGCCCCAATTCAATTTCAATTTCATAATACAACTTTATTTGCTTATTCTACATATAGAAATCAGATTGTGCTAGTGATCAGATTGTGACCATGTTTACTGTGCTAGCACTCTTTACTAATGTCCTACAAGGAAAAAAACTGCTGGGTGACTTTACATTTCAACTTGAAGCAATGGACAAAGGAGTTCCAGCATCACATGCATCAAGTAATGAACACAGAAGCAAAGATCCCAAAAAAATATAAGTAATTTAATAAATTCATGAATTGTACCTCAACTTCCTTTCATTTTAACTGAAGGAGAAGAAAAAACAAAACCTACACACCCCCTCCAACATGTAGGTCCAAATAATCTATGAAAACAACCCAGGACTTGTTGGCAGGAAGGAGGAATGATTAGATGGGGACTGATAAAAACAAACAGGCTTTCTAAATGTCACGGTGCCAAAAGCGCAGTGTGGTGTGAGTGACAGCTCCATCTTGTTCAGCAGCCTGAAAGGGGGGGGGGGGGGGGTGTCACACAGACTGGCGCCGTGACAAGATAGCACTGCTGTGGCTGACCAGCTGCTTTCCAATTCCTGCAGTCAGGGGGTTTATGGAATTGACAGCAGTAGACCAGTAGACTTTATGGGGCACAGATGCTTTAGAGGTCAGGCAGCTACTAACATTTAATCAATCTGATGACTCTGGGTTTGGCAGGCGCTGCCGTCAGAAGAGCAGTGCTGCTCTTTGTGTGAGGCCAGTTTGAGGGAATTCCTCCAACCAGCCGGGATGTCCTGCTGAGAGATAACTGTGGTGGGGGCCCATGGCCAAGAGCCCATGGCCATGGGGAGATACAATGAACAGTAATGTGACAATGAACAGTAATGTGACAATTGCATGCACAAACAAAGGGAGATCATACTTTCTAAGGGGAACAGTTATTCTTCAAAAACCAAAGTGGCAGTTGAGCATGAACCAGTGTTCCTTATTAAAGACTGAAATATCTTGGGGAAGAAACTGGAGGTGTCAAACTTGCCATACACACAATAAAATATGAAGATGTTATTAAACTACTATTACCAAGAACTCCTGTCATCTCAACATTTTTAATCAGTCAATATGTATCATTATATAACTAATTTGATTTTGGTGTATTTTTAAAGTTGAAATACATTTTAATATCCTGTTGGCACACCATATGGCATACTTTATTTAAGTGATGATGCATGCTTCTAACACTGGTAATTTTCATTCAGTTTCATACTGGTCTGACTCACCATGGCTCTCTATGCACTGTGCTGGTGGTGCTTTATATAATTTCATAGTGCCTCTGTTGGGAAAAACATTGCTTGTAAAAATGTTTCTCTGTTTGTCAGCAGAGCCAAGTAAAGCATTTTCAAGCCAAGTGGACCTCCTGAGTTCTCATATCCCAGCACCCATTTTTCAGCTCTTGGTAGACTTCTTTTGGACCCTGTGCTGTATATGATAAAATAAACTCACAGTTCTCAGGCGCCGTCTGGCTCATGGCTTCAACACTTATGGGAGTCTGGGATAAATTTAGTCACGAACTTTAATGTTGATTACTGACAAAATATGGCTCTGTCTGAGAGAAACTGAGCATGTGGGACAGGCTGAGATTCTGATTTAGTCCGAACTGCAAGCTGGACTTAAGCGGAAGGGGCTGGGGGGCCTGAGCACGTGGATCATGGTGTGTGTGGAGCAGTTTTACACAAGCTGCTTTAACTGAAACCATAATGGCTCCTGTGGGTGCGCACTGACAGACTAATGAAGGCCTGGTTTCTGCACTTGGCCTTTGTGCAGATGCTGTGAGCCAGTTGGATTATATTACATCAGTGATGTGCAAGCTGCAAAACATCAGGTCACTCTACATTTGCTAGCAGCACCAGGCCTTGAAATTTGATGCGCAGGGTTCCGAGTGCACGCCTAAATACTGAATGGAGATGATTTATATTCTTTTGGAGAAAAAGAGAATGACTGACAGCTTGCTCATTGTAAAAGCTGCACAGATTGCAAAATATAAGCACACTGCATTTCCCTGCTCCAATTCTGAAAAAGGAATATATTCCTGAGCCTACGTGTTCCATGAACAACTGACAGATCCTTTAAAAGGCAGCAGTGTAAGCAATTAGAGGAGCAGAGCATTTTGAGACAGTACACCAAGCACCCCAGGCAGGTACCAGTACATAGGTCGCCAACAGCATAGAGGGAAGGCCAGAGCAAAGTGGAGCACACATGCCCCTTTAGTTGAATGATGAGTTCTAAGAGCTCATGGTAATAGCCTGTCTCACAGATCCTGAAGACCATAAATCTTACTGAAGAAAAATGAGAAAGGAATCAGGTGGGGAGAGGTCTGTGGGTGAGAGTTTGTCTGGTGTGTGTGTGTATACACGTCACATTTCAGCAAGTCTTTCCACCCACTATTTAATATGATTAAAGACTCAAAATGCAGTAAAAAGCATTCTTCTCACACTAAAGAAAATCAAACCATTACACATATGATCCTGGGAAGGACTTTTATTTACTTTTTCACAAAGTACAGCTGAGCTTGGAGGTCAGTCACAGACCTGTCGCAACAAATCGCTGCCTGGCAGGACTTTAAACAGTTCCGGCCCTTCTGCTTCTCGCCATGCTCTCCCTTAGGGCCACATGACTAATGAGTGATCTGGAATCCCTGTGTGTGGACAGATGAGAAACCAAGCTTAGGTGACAGACTTGGGTTCATGGATCATTTTTTCCCCTTTTTACACCATTTCACTCTTTCACACTCTCCCTTTCTCAACATATTAGACTGAAAATTTAAGACTTGGGTCACAAGGCACAACACAAGACACCATTTAGTGTTCAAGTGCTCTCTGCACCATTTAGCTGCAGTACGGATTGCTTTAAATGCCTCTTTTCCTTAGTCCATTGTCCTTTGAGATAATTTGCCATTGAGCACTTGAAGGGACGTGTTTCTAATTCATTCACATTCCATTAAAAAGAGAGAAAGAGAAATAAAAGGCTCCATATCAGAGCTTCAAGACAGGTCAAACAATCTCATTGCATATTCATCAAAAGCTAGCACAGGCTTCCCAGAGGAATGCTGGTTTCAAATTCTTGAAACCCAGTGCTCCTGCATTATCAGTGTGCCAACTTGTACCCGAGACAGCAGCGTGAGGTGGCGCTAATCATAAGAACAGATTAGTGGGTCAGAGAAACAGGGAAGACAGCAGAGAAGGAGTGGGATGTAAGTAGAGAAGCTACTATTATTGAGGCAGAAAATGAGGATAGTTACAAGAGGCCAAGAGTAAACCTTCTCCCATCTATTAAGTTGCATTTCCATGGCTTTAAGGAACAAAACCAGCCAACACAAGAAAACATCACACAATCAGCAGGAAAAGTAGTTTCACCTGCAGCATCCGTTTTCTGTACCACAACCAAGACCACAAACATGATGGATAGACTAGAATATGAGTAATGAGTGTTCTGGAGTGTATAAAAATACAACAGAGTATTAGATATATTAAAGTGTGGCATACTGGTGAACCACAAAATAATCTCACTGCCTACTGACATACCAACATCTACAGAGAATGGGATTTTCCCATATGCTTTCATATTTTTATATAAACAAACAAATAAATAAAAATAATGTGAATCTGCCAGGAAAGGGACAAAAATAATAATAAGCTTTTAGGATTTGTTTGGAATTCTTAACTCGGTGCAATTTACAGGGCAGGAGAAGCGATGTATTGTGAATGGTGTGGTCAGAGACTGGGGCTATTATGCAATTAGACATGACTCGCTTTCTCCACTACTCTTTCTGTGCGAGGGCAGCCCCTCCACCCGTTGGTTCCGATGCAGATGGATATACAGTGGCCTCTCTCTCTTTCTCTGGGGTGTGAATGGAGCTTCTTAAGCAGCGTAACTATGATGGTGGGCGCTGGCCCACTGGGAATGTTTTCTTGCTTTTGTGAGTGTTTGTGTGGTATTGAGACACACTCACAACATGCATAGTTCTCACGCTAAAACACTTCCAGTTTCAATAAGCTATCGATAATGTGCTTCTTCTGAAATTCAAAGAAACAAACAGAGTTTGCTGTAATTACGACATGAAGCAGTGTGAAAGCAGGGAAATGGATGAGGAATTAGCTCACCTTTGTTGAGGGGACACAGCAGCCGTAGAGGAAGATCACATTCAGAGAAGAGGGAAAAAGAGAGATTTAATATTGATTAGCGGAATACCCTGGACAACAGACAGACCCCATTCATATGCAAATTATGGTTTTAATACCTCAGATTACAAAACTTGTGCAATGGCGACAACATAATGGACTTTGCTGAAATATAAACTGCATCTTTCTGCAAAGGCTAACAGGCTTCTCAGGCAAGAACTTTGAAATTACTTTGATTAAACACGTAGTACTTTGATTAAATAAGTAATTACATATTTAATTGTCCTTCACAACTTTCAGCATGCAATTAAAACAAATTACTTTCCATTTGCTGTGCTGCTGACATTGGTATATTCATTACCAGGTCAAAAGTACAGCAAGGTGAATGAACGTGAACAAACTTGTTTCTTCAAACAAAGATTCACAGCTAGCCAGTTTTCATTCAGAGATTAGGCCAGACACCACCTCAGGGATTCTGGGAAATACCCTAATTAAGCAGGCAGAGAAGCAGTTGGGATTGGTGGCCAGGGCTGACAGGCAAGAAGCGGCTCTCTACAAGAGCTTCTCCCCCTTAGGGCTATCAGCTAACCTCACCATGAGAAGGGTTAATTATAGAACCTGCAGCAAGAAATACACACAGGGAGGGAATGAGAGAAGGGAGATGGAAATGGGAGATGGAAGAGTGCAGGAAAAGGGTAAAACTGGAGTAGTGTGTGAAGAGTTCATTAGCAAGAGGGCAAGAGGAAAGTGAGGGAGTGAAAAAGAAAGATCAAGGTGCAGAGATACAGCAGGAATACTTAAAATAACAAAAAGAAAAAAAAGGGAGGAAACAAGTCCAAACATTGCACTTCCTCTGCTTGGCTTTGAGAGAGAGCGGACGAGAGAGAGAGAGTGCGAGCGAGCATGCAAGACATATATAGAAAGAGACAGGAGAGACAGAAATCAAGAGGTAGAGGGAGAGTGTAAGAGTGTGTGAGTGCAAGAGAGGGAGCACGATAGCACAGGCAAGAGGATGTACTCTCAAGCATCTTGCTGCTACATTAGCTGCATCCTGGATGCCTTAGCTGCTGCTGATACTGCCATCTCTCCTTCATGTGTGTGTGTGTGTGTGTGTGTGTGTGTGTGTGTGTGTGTGCGCGTGCGCATTATATACCTTCAAAGCAGACAGAACAACCACTAACAAAAAAGCACAAAATAAGAGTTACCTTCTTAAGTGCTATTAAAGAAATGTGTGGAAGTGAGCCAGTGTAAGAATGACTGTAGTTAGCTGTAGAGTCTACAGAGGAGAGGATAATTGGGCTTATGGATGAGTCTGTGCCACAGAAGACTGTTACACAGAAGCATGTTACACAGCTTGTACCATTTCTGCCTCTCTGAGGATGCACAACGTGTGGTGGTGATTGCCGAGTCACAAGTCTGCCATTGACCATTTGGCTGTTAGTCGAATCAGGGTGGGAAGTGGCAAGCGAGAGAGAGCAAGCAGATGTAAGAAAGAGGGAGAATGAAAGTCAGAGAGGAGCCGTATTAAAAGAAAACGAAAGGAGAAAGGAAAACAAAGTGACCCAACAAAGCCAAAAGGCAAAGGTCAGAGTAGGAGATATGCTCCGTGTGCAGAGCCAAAGCCTCAGGTCTGATTGTCAAAGGGCCAGGAGACCATCCTCCTCCTCCTCAGATGCAGGGTCAAATGTTTCCACAGTGAGGGAAGGCCCTGCACTATGAGCACTGGGAGCAGGGCTGTGTGCATCTCCTTCAGCCTGCACCCACCACAGACACCATGGAGGCCAGGGTTGTGCTCCTGACCACAGCCGCGGTGTGCTCCTCATCAACTCCATACGCCACAACAAGCAGGAGATTCAGGATTCAGGAGGCAGATTGCTATTGCAAACAAATATACATTGCTTATGCAGAATCTGGCTACAAGCTGCAGAGGTCTGCTTATAGTGCCAACATAGACACTAGGTGGCATGTGGCATTTTGGATATAGAATATGCACAACTGAAGTCTTAGTCATAACCAGAAAAAGAACTGGGGCAAGAAAGCGCCTGCATACGAGCCTGGAACGTGGAGTCTTCTGGTCTTCCCCCAGAAACTTCTGCTCCAAAACCACTAATGTATTCAGCTGTGTTTTGAAATGACAGAAGAGAGGTAGGCCTAGGCGTTCCAGCCAGCAGAGGAGAGCAGACAACCTGTCTGAGTGGCTGTTCCATGCACACCAGCCTCTCGCAGTCCTCAGCTACTCTGACACTGCAGATGAATTCCGTTTCAGTTCCCAAAAACTAGAGGAGAACGTCTGCAATGCTGTTTGGAAAGCCACTCTCAGATCAAAACACCAAGCATACGCCGCCTTGCCCCTTTAAATCACCGGAATGTGTAAACATTTGATTCAAAGATGAAAGGTCCGACAGCCTCAATGGCTCCTGCACCTGTGCTAAAACCACAGTGCTGCGGTGTTGCAAGCGCACACCTGTTGATTTGCATGCTGGGTGCTGACCAGCCTGAAGAGCGGATGTACTCTCTGGAGCCTTGCAGTCAGAGCACAAGCCACAGCATCCGCTAGGCAATGCATTGTAGTCTCTGCAGTTGAGGAAGCAAGAGTGAGCATTTTGCATGTGTCCTTCCTCTTGCCAATGCGTGCGCGCACGCACACACACACACCCCAAAATGATTTATGCTGAGCTGTTAAAAGGCATGAGGAGGGGAAAACAGTGGATGACTAAGACTTTGCGCCTGTGGTGAATACGTTAAGAGTGTGTGCTTGAGAGTGCACAGGCACGTGTGCCAGGGTTGGTTGTGGGAATTCATGTGGATTAAGTAGATTTAAGGGTATTGGTTAGGACAGCCAGGCTACAGAGAGTGCAGTGAGAGCACCATCAGTGTGCTGGGGACAGGCTCAGGTGGCTTAGTGGAAACTCCCACAGGGCGACACCCAGCAGAAGCTTCTGACTCATACTCACCCCATAAGACATGATTAGCAACTGAAAAGCCATTGCCCAAGGTCAGTGCAACTAGAAAACCTGCTAGAGAACCCCTTACACTCCCTAGAACAGGAACACTTTACAATTTTGAAAAACTTCTTAATCTGATCCCTTATTCTACAAAAGCAGATGTAGTAGTGATAATATTAGAACAAATCTTTGATTAGGGCAGGGGTTAGAAAGTGCTTCAACTAAAAACAGTTTTTAAATAGTAGTAGTGTAAAATAAAAAGGCTTCAGCATCAGTATCTCAGAAAAAAAAAAAGTGGTTCATTCTCTACTCAAAAGTCTAGTTTGATTGGTCAGGAAAATAAAGGCCAAAATCCCTGCTGAACTTCCCCCAAACTTCCTGTGACAATAGACAATACTTCACTTTGCTAGGACTCTGTGGGCTCACAATCACTTATCAGGAACGATGAACTATTTCCTGTTTTTCACAAGGAAGCCATAGGGGAACTTCTGCTTTAATTATAGAATAATTACTTTTCTTTTCTCAGCAAGATTAAATTAAACAGATTCAAAAGGATAGGTATGAAAACAAGGTCCATGTATGCACATCTGAAACAAGAATTTAAGATTCACTGATCTTAAACTATGTCCAAGTTCTTGAGACACACATCACTTCAAGACCAAGACCACTTCCTATCAATATTGTAATGAAATCCATTTCCATAATTCTAATATACAGGAAATTTGTGTCTGTGCAGATCTGAGAGCTAACTGCAAAAAAAAATCAGGCTGGATGACCTGCAAGACCATCTAGCTCCATCCAACCTTAGCAGGACTTTTAGATTCTGGGCTTTTTGCCTGCCGCTGTCCTCCCAGTGTTGGCTACAACCATCCCACTGTTGAGCTCAGCTGTTGGTGTGTAGCTAGCAGCTTGGCTGGGTCCGGGCTCATGTGCTTCGTGCATCTTGTAAAGCCAGCCACAACATCCCAACAAACAAGTGGCTGCTCAACCCCACCTACCAGATGTACCTACAGAGAGTGGAGGCCCTTGATTGGCTAATCGGAGCTGGACCAGTGGTGGCTCTGCAGACTCCCAGCATCAGTGGGAAGTGACATCAGCTCCCAGTGATGGAACCTCACCCTACAGCTCCAGAATCAGTGCGTTACCTGGAAAATGGACCTTAAAAAACAGCACTGAACACTTCTCTCCAGAAAGCTCCACAGCACATGTGCACGAGTACCAGGCACAAGCATTTTTCCATCCCATTCAGTTTTCTGTATCCAACAGATCACAGATTCCTTCTGCTACTGTTAACTCCTTTCCCAGTTTTAGCAGGAGGTGGTTGCTGTACTTCTCTAGAGCGATGTGCTCTAAATGAAAGTGGACTGTGGTAGGGTGGACTGATACTTGGAAAATGACCACGTTACAGTATACTTCCTCTTACACATACAATCCTGCCTAATGATGTCAATGCATATGCTGGCAATTACAGTTGTGGCCAAAAGTTGAGAAATTTTGGTTTTCAAAGTTTACTGCATTCATTTTTTTACATCCTTTTTTCAGATGTTTAAATGGTATAGTGAAGTACAAGTTTAAGCATTTCATAAGTTTTTATTGACAAATACATCTAGTTTAAACAAATATTTGCACTGTTGATCCTTCTTTTTTAAGATTTCTGCAATTGTCCTTGGCATTCTGGATATCAGCTTCTGGGAAAAATCTTGACTGATCGCAACCCATTCTTGCCTGATCAGTACTTGGAGTTGATCAGTTTCTGTGTTTGTTTGTCCACCCTCTTTTTGAGAATTGACCACAGGTTCTCAATGGGATAGAGATATGGGGAGTTTCCTGGCCATAGATCCAAAATTTCAATCTTTTGTTAACCGAGCCACTTAATTATCACTTTTGCCTTGTGACATGGTGCTCAGAAAAAAATTTTAAAAAAAGCATTGCTCATCACCAAATAGCTCCTGGATTGTCAGGAAAAGTTGCTCTTGGAGGATGTTTTGATACCATTCCTTATTCATAGCAATGTTCTTAGGCAAAAATTTGAGCAAACCCACTCCCTTGAATGAGAATCAACCACACACATGAATGGTCTCAGGATGGCTCACGATACAGGACTCATGATAGAGCTCACCTTTTCTTCTCCGGACAATCATTTGTCCAGATGTTCCAAACAGTCTGAAGAGGGCTTCATCAGAGAAAACTACCAGAGTCCTCTGTAGTCCAGTCCCACTTTTACAAATTAAGTCACACTGCAGAGCCTATGCCTTGCCTGTCCTTCCGCCTGCACTTTGCCCAGACCAACAGATGGGAACTGGTGCAAGTGGGATGTCCTGTACTGGTTTGATACACAGCAGATTGAGGTGGATGTCTTTATGTAAACGCTGTAGATATCTCAATATTATGCCCCTAACCCCATCCCCCCCTAAAAAAGCAACAACAATACCACCACCACCACCACCCAGGGGTTAAGCAGTTTGTGAATGGCTGGTTGTTTGGTACCACACTGAAAGGTGGTGGAAACCTCCTTCCCCTCCCATTGGCCATTTTGTTGAAGGGATGCAGAGCAACCAGTGTTTAGATGGATTTGCTACACATGTGTACAACTTTAATATGCACACAACATGGTTCAACATGGGCTGTTTGGGGGAGGAGGGGCTTTCTGTCAGCTAGGGCCCTGTCCCGTATATGGGAGACAGTAGCATTGTTGGGGACCCTGGGAGAATCGAGGGTGCAGTGCAGTTGCGTGACTGGGTCATTGAAGACCATACCTCTGCAGAATCTCAAGCTTTTTACTGCATTTTCCTGCAGTCATCTGTTGGTTGGGGGGTGTGGTTTGCATGGTTTTTGTTTAGAGGCAGCTTTCAGATCTCTGCGGCTCCAGACGTCTGTTTCGTCGGCATGGGAAATAGCTCAGTGGTGTTTTGGTTGGCCTTGCTCCTTGTTGCTCTGAGGTTTTTTGTGCACTGATGAGTGGAAATTCACAGCACATGAAAGAACCACACACATGCATCCAAACATGCACTTGATCTTTCATCCACACACACACCCCCACCCAACCCCACCCACTCTTTCCAACAACCCAAAAGAACTCTGCGATACATCTGAATATTTTAAAACACTTCCATATATTCCTGTACGAGTGTGCCAAGCACATGATGTAGGACTCTGGATGAGAACTTTGGAACACACACACACATTCATGATGGTGAGTCAAATGGTGGTCTGTTATAAACCAAAAGATTTAGAATGAAGGCTGCTCAAAGCTGAGGGGTGGGATGTGCATGTATACATGTGTATGTATGTGTGAAAGACAGAGAGAGACAGACAGACAGACAAACAACATGGTGCACGGAAGATCACAAAGAAGCAGGTGTTGGTAGTTCATTCATTATAGTCTTTGCCAAGTCATTGAGTTCAGAGGGTGGGGTGGGGGAGCTTTGTCAAAAAGAAGGCCTGAGATATCCCAGCATTTCCCTGTAGTCCAAATAAGAGCAGCGACAGGCACAGTGCAACATAACAGCATTACGGTATTTTTATAATGGTCCAGGGAGAGAGTTGGGCTGACTACTGTGGCAACAGCTGCCCTTACTCCCTTAAACACTCCCTTCTGCTGGTCCAAGTAGCAGCTCTGCAAGATCAGCATAACACCAGTGTAGCAGAAAAAAGCGCTTGCCTTCATGCACTGCTTAGCACAAGTAATCTAATGATTATCTGTTAACAGCAAGAAAAGACTAGAAAACAGTAAGAAAAGACTCATCACATCACTGGTGTCTAAATCATGTGATTGAGTCATCTTTAGTGAAATTCTGAGCATGTTATTGCAGCTATTCAGCTGTGATTAGTCTCTTGAGCTATCAACTCATTAGCATGAATGCAATATGCATATTCATGAGCAGAAGACTGGAGGCTCAGGCGGTGGGGGGTGTTGCTTATATGATTTCACTTGCTTCATTTCAGAGATGAAGCCTCGGTGTATGTTCAGCTGAAGGAGTTCATGGGAGGGGCATGTGCGTGTGCGTTCTAGAGTCAGACATGAGTAATAGTGGTGTCTGTTGGCTGTCTCAGTGGAGGTGATCTTCACATTTTCACAGGTGTATGTGAGAGAATGGGGAAATTGGCTCGGTGAGGGCTTTGAGCAGGTGTGTTGGCCAACTTGCTTATCTCCAGACAGCCAGGCCGAGTTTTGCTCTGCTGTGTAGTGAGTGTGTATGGGCTAGTGTCTGGTGCCGGAAAAGGGTGTGAGTGCATGGGTGGACATATCTCTAGAGTGGATAGTGGTGTGGTTTCTGAATAGGTAGACCCAAAGCTTTTATGCCAAGTTTGTATAAGTGTGTCATGTAGCCTGCATGTGAGAAAGAGAAAGCATGAAAGAGAGCCATACATGCATGCCTGAATGTCTGAGGATATGAAGGCCTTTTTTCCCCCAGCAGCAGGCTCTGAGGAGGAAACGATGTGGGGCCAGTGTAGATTGTAATTAATCATTGTAGATGTTTATTGGATGGGAGTAGTACACTGCTACAGCAGAGTACTGACACTCTTCATTACCAACAGCTAAAAGAGCTGCTGCTAATGAGGGCTGTGTGTGTGTGTCAGACACACACAACCTCAGCAGCAGACTACACTTTGTGCACAATTATTAGGCAAGAGAGTGTATGTATGCATGCATGTATGCATTACATAGGTGTGTGGGGTGGTGGTGGTGGTGGCAGGGTTTAAGGGCATATACAGACTGAACACATTCACAATTTGAAATCAAGAGCCATTCAAGCATATAGACAACATGAAATCTCCAAAGCGTTCTCATTTACATAATGCCACACTTCTACTGGACACCTCCATACATGTGTACAAACGATGATCACCTACCACTGTGATGCAATAATCCATCATGTGGCTCAAATTTGTACATAAAGCTTGCCTAGAAGCACAATAGGGATGACCCATTTTAGTTATGAATGTACAGTCATGGCCAAAAATTGAGACTAACAAATTTTGGTTTTCACAAAGATTGCTGCCTCAGTTTTTATGGTGGCAATTTTCATTAACTTGAGATTGTGAAGAGTGATCAGATGAATTGCAATTAATTGCAAAGTCATTCCTTGCCATGAAAACTAGCTTAATCACAAAAATTACCCTCATTCTAGCTACTGCATTTTTGCCGAACAGCCAAGGCATTTTTAAGGTGTCCTCAGCGGAGCTGCGGGTGGTTTGCCACATGGTTGGGGCTGTAGGCAGCTATGTGTTGACCTGCTGGTGAGGGTGGGCAAGAGTGTTGGACCAGCATCACTCACTCTTCAGGCCTGCATTTGTGGCGGGCTGACGTGGTCAGCCAGGCTAGTGGGGTGCACAGGAGAAGCACAAATAGACTGCAGTGGTCAGGTGGAAATTTCCTACCGGGACACCTGATCAAAGTGCCGGATTCCCTCCTTTATGGAGAGTGGGGAGAGGAGGAGGGAGGAGGAAGAGGAAACAGAAAGGGAACAGAAATGGAAAAAAAAAAAAAGTGGCCAGAAGAAAGGGCAGGTGGGATTAGGTGGGTACCCAATAGCTCAAATCTCCTTGAATTGGACCTGAAAATTTGGCTTGCAGGCAGGCATGTGCATGTGTGCGTGCACACACATCAAAAGAATCCCTCCTCGGACCAGGCAGAGTGACAGAGGCTCTATAACCAGCCACCTCACAGACCCGAGACTCCTAAAGCAGCTCACTGGAGCTCATTCCCTCCCCCTGTAGGCTCAGCCACAACACGCTCGTCCAGTGGGCCTCTAGCTACTACATTGGGTAAGCTGTCCACCGGAGGCTCATGCAACTCCACCCCCCTGCTCTCCTACCAGGCCCCCTTCATTAAGGGAGATTCTTGAACTGGGTGCTTTTGAAACATTTGCCAGCTCGTGGGTCATAGAGGAGGCAGCTAAAAGCACTAAAATGGGCATTAAAGCATTTCCACTGCAAGCTTTGGGCTGATACTTTAGGTTCACACAGCCAAGATGCTCACCCAGACCTGCTGCTCATGGGTTGAAAAAAACATCCATTTCCCTGCTTGATCTGGTAAAACATCCACACTTTCCAATCTGCCCTCTCAAAGTCTGGCACTCAGGATCTCAAGCCTTCTTAAACATGGTGGTGAGCAAGTGTAAGATGGTACTACTAGAGGTGAAACACCCCCTGCCTTTACTTTGGTAAAGTCTCAGCCAATAAGGAGAAAAACAAAAATGTGAGGTTTTTCCCATAAAATATTGCATGCTGTATCACACAATAATAATAATAATAATAATAATAATAATAATAATAATAATATCATCATCATCACCACAGTTATACAGTGCCTTTCTCAAACTCAAGGATGCTTTACAGACATATCAGAAGTAGAAGCCAATCCCTGTTTCACTGTTACAACTCAAACCCCACACATCCTGTATTTAGCCAAATAATTAATATAGATGTTGAAAACATATGTTAGTTATGGCATCATTTCAATATTATAGTCATACATACCACATTATCAAGTCTTCATTTAGGAAAGTTGTAGCATTTACATCAGCAGCTCCCTGATTAGAATCTTCTGGTAAGCAGCAGTTTAACTGCAGAGAGTGAGTGATCAATTATGAAGTTTTGGGGGAGTGACCAGGACTGAGCATATGCATAGGTATGGTTAACATGATATCTCCTGCTAGGACTCCAGGGACTCCAGGGCACCAGACCAGGCACCTCTATGAAGGACAGTTGGTGAATGGACCAGAGAAGCACTTCACCAAAACTTTGTCCCCTGTGTCCCAGAAACAAAGCACCAGGTCCCTTCTAAAAGGCATGCAAACAGCACGCTAAATAACTGCTTGGCTGGATGCTTCGTGTTTACCAAATGCTAGCCAAGTGAACATGAGCACAAGGGCTAGATCTTTGTGGCCTGGGGAGGGATAGAGGGTCCCTAAATGACTGTACAGCACAGGAGAGATTGGACATTGCCTCAAAGGCCACTCCCTACTGTGAACGAGAGAAAAAAAAATGAAAAAGAAAAGGAGGAAAGAGAAAAGAGAAAACCGAGGATAAAGCAAGAGTATGCACACACAGAGAGAAAACAAGAGAAAGAGGAGAGACAGAGAGGCCATGACCATGGCAAGTCCCTGTCGGCGACCATGTCAGTGATGTCATCTCTTTTTTGTGTGCCACAATTTGTAGACATGGATAATGATGAGAGCAACACATGAGGCTTTGGAGTACTTTAAAGCTAGAAAGCTGTTTAAAAAATGTTTAAATCTTTCTCACACTCTTAAATGCTTCATGTGGAATGTCGATCGCCATCACAATTATATCACAGATCTACTGTTCTGTTCATGGTCTCCTTGTCAATCAATTTATATACCATATAAACAGAACAGCCCACAGCAAAATGTATCAAAGTGAAATGTAATCCATCAACTCATCCAATAATAACTACTCAGTATTTCATCCAAAACCTTGAAAGAAGGAAGTGTTCTCGACTAGATGAATTGCATGCCAGGAGACAGCCCACTGTGAGTCCATGTCTGAATCCCATGAGTTCATAAATGTGGGTATGCACAAACAATGTGCTAGGAAAGAATCAAGCCTCAGGCTGTACGTACAATTTTCATGTCAGCAGTATGGATGGATTTTTTCAAAGAGTGACCCACATCACGGGCACATCCACTCAGAGCACATCCAAATTAAATGGGTGTAGAACGTTATTACCCTTCTGTACCCCCTTCAGTGAGGCATGAGCCTGCCAAGAGCTCTTCACAGAACAATGCTACAAATAAAGTGTGCAGAGGCTCCGAAAACCTTTTGCCGTGGGCTCTTTCTCCCTGCTCCTGTGGTCAGGCAGCTTTTGTGGCGCTTCCCAGCAGGAAAACACAATTGCATTGGCTTGGCACAGAAAGTGTGTTTCGGCGCCGTGACGTACGCTGCTGGACAGGAGCACTTTTTCGCTGTACCCGACCGCCTCGGCGTTGGCACAAATGTCCCCCCCCCCCCAGTTGCCTTTCATTAAAGCTCCTGCTCTGAGCCGCTAATGAAGGCGGAGCACAATTATACAGCCACTTCTCCACAGCTCTATAGGGCCATCAGAGGGCTAATGCCATTTCTCCCCTCTTTCTGAGCCTCCAGACAATAATGAATCCCACCATAGAGGCAGTGTTTTTTGTTTTTTTTAATGTTCTCTGTTATGGTGAGAATCTTTTACTCAGGAAGAAAAGACACATTACCTTAGAATTAAAGGCCTTGAATGGCACGTTTTCAGTGCTGGGTTTGGGGGGCAATTTGGCAACTGTGACTCTGGCTACTTCCCAAGGAATCTAAGACAAAGGGGAGAGATGAGACCAATTTGTACATATATGACAGAGCTCCACTAATATAAACAGCACCTGAGGGAAGGGGAACTCAAGCTAGTAGTCTTGGCCAAGTTCGCTCTGCTTTCTATTGCATCGGCTCAGTCTGATTCTGGAACAGAGCTGAGCTTCTCCTTTATCTGGCCAACATCCTGCTGCCCATTAATTTTAAGAGTTCCTCTTTTCCCCTGGTTCTGCTGACTCATGTTTTTACAGCAGATGCCCTGGAAAAGCCTGGTCCCCACTGCGCCTCCTCCCCATTTAGGGAATGTTTCCCCGACACAGGCTGTTCCAGAGCCAGCAGGCTGGAACACCTACAGTGATACCCATGTGCACTTCGCCCAGGGACTAAATCACAGCTGCAAATGAGCTTCCTGCCACTCCCATGTGGGACAATTTCACCAAAATGCTCAGGGCTTCTCCTACCGCCCCACAGCCATCACACCAGGCCTGCTGGACGGAGGACATTTAGGCATGACAGTGAGGGTGAGGAGAGCTGAAGAACACACATGAGAGAACCAGAGTACCTGACTCTGACTTACAGTGCAGAACAGGTGGGAAGCTTCACAATGTCATTAGAAGACAGCGTTCTGAACTCCCGCGACCTTCCTGTGTGGGTCCAATAATGAGGTTTTGCAGGTCACCCTGTGTTGTCCCTCAGTGTACAACACACCTCATAATTAAGCTCCTATGAAGGCAGAGACAGGGAGTCAAGGGTCACTCCCCTGAACGCAGATTCAGTGGAACGTGATATGCCAGCCTGGGGTAGAAGACACCCTCCTGCCAGTCAAGGAGCTGCCTAAAGGGTCGAGCTCAAATATGAGGCACTCTCACGCAAAAGCCTTGCAGCCAATAGATGAAGGAGAAGGTGCCAGAGACTTTAGACCATAGTTCCTTTCAGCTGAACACGGTTGGGTTCTCCTCACAATTCCAGTAATTGATTCCCGGATGGGATTGGAGAGTCCTAAAGGGTGATTTAAAGATGCACCCACTGCAGTGAAGGTCACACATAGAGGCTGCAATATTCTTCTGTCAACAATCAAGAGAGCAGCAATCAAGAGAGCAGGTAAGCAATGACAGAAATTACCATAATGTATTGGAGGAGAATGCTGGCCTGATTAAAATGAAGTCTTTCCTGGTCTCCTGCTGTTCTTTGCCTAAACAAATCACAATATGCATGCGGCCCAACTATACCGTTCATGCTCGAGGTGACTCCATCTGCACCACCCTGCTTAACTGAACAGAAACAACCTCTGGTATGGTTAGCAACCCATTTTCTCTGTTAGTCATCTTATGCTATCTGAGGGCATGTGGCCGTGGATGGATTCCAGAGCATCTGCTGACACCATTGACAATCTGGATGAGTGGTGGCACGCAAATCATTGCTGCGGTTCTGATAAGCACACATAAGCCCTGTCAATCAGGGGAGGTGAGAAGTAGACCAGCTTGGAACACAAGCTCTACAGGAAGCTTGGACATGAAGGCCAGGTAAAAACCCAACTCTGAGCTACAAGTTATAAATACCATTTATAATGTCTTCTGTGCAGTGAACTGCATTAACTGCAGATGTGCAGAGTGGAGTTCTGAGTGGAGAGATGACTGCAGGTAGATCCAGGAATTCCAAAAGCCTTATTCAAAACCAGTTTGGCAGGTGAGCAGGGATCAACTGATGCACGATGCTGACGCGCACATGCAGATGCAGCAGCAGACTATACTTTGTGCACAATTATTAGGCAACAGAGTATTTTGACTTTTGATTTTAATGTACATTTTCCAACACCAAGCTGTATAAACTTGAACGCCTATTGGATTTAAGCATATCAGATGATGTGTATGTGTGTAATGCAGGAGGGTGTGGTCTAAGGAGATCAACACCCTATATCAAGGTGTACATAATTATTAGGCAGCTTCTTTTCCTCAGGCAAAATGGGACACAGATTTAACTGACTCTGAAAAGTCAAAAATTGTAAAATGTCTTTTAGAGGGATGCAGCACTGTTAAATTGCTAAAATACTGGAGTGTGATCACAGAAGCAACAAACATTTTGTTGCAAAGAGTCAGCGTCACAAGAAACATGTTGGGGGCAGGGGGAGGTGCAAATTAACTGCCAAAGATCTGAGAATAATCAAACGAAGTATCCTCCAGTACTGTCATATTCCAGAACTGCAACCTACCTGGAGTGCCCAGAAGTACAAGGTGTTCAATACTCAGACATGGCCAAGGTGAAGAAGGCTGAAACCTGACCACCACTGAACAAGACACATGAGGTGAATCTTCAAGACTGGGCCAAGAAATATCTGAAGACAGATTTTTCAAAAGGTTTTATGGACTGATGAAATGACAGTGACTCTTGACAGACCAGATGGATGGGCCTGTGGCTGGATCAGTAACGGGCACGGAGCTCCACTTCGGCTCAGACGCCAGCAAGGTGGAGGTAGGGTACTGCTATTATTCTTATTATTCTTATTAATAAAGATGATCTAGTTGGACCTTTTAAAGTTGAAGATGGACTCAACATCAACCCCCAAACCTACTGCAAATTTTTAGAAGACACTTTCTTCAAACAGTGGTACAGGAAAAAGTCTGCATCTTTCAAGACGACCATTTTTTTTTTCTATGCAGAACAATGCTCGACCGCATGCATCATAGTACTCCACAGCATGGCTAGCCAGTAAGGGCCTTAAAAATGAAAGAATAATGACACACCTGACCTAAACCCTAGTGAGAACTTGTGGGCCTCTCTCAAACAGGAGATTTATGGTGAAGGAAAACAGTACAGTTCTCTGAACAGTGTCTGGAAGGCTGTGGTTGCTGCTGCACCAAAAGTTGATCAACAGATTAAGAAACTGACAGACTTCATGAATGGAAGGCTTATGACTTATTGAAAAGAAGGGTGGCTATATTGGTCACTGATTTGTTTTTTGAAATGTCAGAAATGTTTATTTGTAAATTGAGTTGTTTGTTTATTATTCTCACTTTAACAGATGAAAAACAAGTGAGATGACAAATTTTCAGTTTTTTATTTAGTTGCATAATAATTCTGCACACTAATATTTGCACAATAATTATGCTAATCACACATTCTCTTAAGAAAGCCAAACCCTCAATTTTAGTTTCTTAAATATTCAGGTTTGATGTTCATCATCTTGGATCGACTGAGAGCACAAAATACACCTTGCCTAATAAATTTGCACATGGTGTAGGGGAGAAACGGTTCTGAGAAGGAAGGATCCTGAAAGTAGAGATTAGCTGACAAAAGACAGAGCCAACATCTCAGACTTATAAATTCACTTAGAGGACCAGAAGGGACAAGTCTACCTAAATGATTTGTACTTAAAATGTGCAGAGAATCTTAAACATGTATATAAAAAGATTAAATTTGCTGCAAAAAAACCCAACCCCCCCCTCAAAAAAAACCAACTTGGGGTGGATTAGAGAATGGAGGAAGAGACAGTTACCTTTAAAAGAACATTACCTGAGACTTCAGAGACTTAAGGTTCACCCAAGCTGATGGCTCTACAGCAACAGCAATTGAATAAGAAATATATAGTTTTACATAATGGATGTCTGCATAACACATTTACAACAAACAGAACACAACACATTCATAAACGGTCATATCAGGCCATTACTATTCATGTTTTCCCATTAAAATAGAATTTTATTATCTTGAGAAAATGGAAAATTAAATCCCATTCATGTGGTATAAACACATCACATCACTGAAATAGGAAAGGACAAATGAATTTCAGTTGATTCTTACAAACAAATTTGCATTGAAAATGGTATGTGAATTTTTATGTTTATATCCCCCTGATATAGTACTTAATGTTACTTTCTCAAAAAAAAACAATGAATGCTGATGTAAATGATAATGAACACAATATTAAGTATTTATGCTATATGACAGATATTTTTAATGCAAAGCACTACTGCTTTAAAAAAAATAAATAAATAAAAAATAAAAGTCAAACTCAGCAATTGTATCTAATATTATGCAACCTCCAGCAGGGAGCCATTCGGTTCAGTCCTGCATTGAACCCAAGCTGAAGTCTGACGTCAAATCAAGGCAGAAAAAAAAAAAATGGGGACACCTTTATGGACACACATGAGTGAATCCCTGCCGGTGAATGATTGAGTAAGCCTTGAGGGCTCCACATGAGCAAACATTTAAGGACGGCGAAGCACTTGACCAAGCAAAAAGCGTCCACAAAGCAAAGCCCTGGAGTGGGGCGGACAACTGAGAATTGTGGGGGGTGGGGGCAAAGAGAAAGATGTATCCAGCATTTATTACTGGACAACAAGCTAGATTAACTCAAGCCTTCATGTCAGACAAAAAAAGCAGAAACAAGGAAAGTAAACTTGCTTTTGTTTTCTCATAGTGTAATGAATGTAGACAGTGAATGTGGGCAGAAGAGCAGACTGACTCCCACACCGCTGCAAAGGCATGAAATATCCCAGATTCCCATAATGAAGACCTTTGGGCCAGACCAGAAAAGTATCATTGCAAAGAAATTTCTCTCAGTGGCCTACAAATGGGGTAGTGAAATAGGTGAAGATACTTGACAGGAGAACACAGGAAAAAGATCAAGTATACCTGCCCCCCTAAAACCTGAGCATAACGCTGCCTTGTACACACCAGCTATTCAAACCCCAAAGGCAAGAGAACAAATGGAACTTCATCCAGAGAGGGCTCATAACCAGTGGAAGAGTGGTTGGTCAAAGGTGTGAGCAGTCTCAAAGACACAAAGTAATGCTCTATTCCCTGGTGCTGGGCATGAATGAACATTAGGCCATGGTGGCCTTGCTAGACGATAAGAGTCGCATGCGGGACAGTGCTCCATCTTCCTGTGCTCACCCTAGAAGGGGACACAGCAGCAGTGTTGGGACCTGCCCAGAACGGTGGTGTCCACCATCCTGTCACTCTGTGAGCTTATTTAGTGGCAGTTCAATGGCAATAACCAGCAGCAACACTGGAAAAGAGAACGAGAGGAAAAGCCTCCTTCAGTTAACACAAGTGACACTGATGTGATGAACATGGCACAACCAGACATGATGAGAGGATACAGATTAAAAATAAATGAGCAAGAGTGAGAGAAAGAGCAGTTCACCTAAAGTGCATGTTAAACTTTGCTTCTTTAGTTGAAGCAGGCAACAATAAACAAAGCTCCACCAACCCTGACAGAGCTACCCCTTCAAAAAGTTCCAGGCATAAACAAAGTTAAGCCTCAGATATTTGGCTGCATGTTGAAAATAAATGACTTGAAAATAAATGAGTAACATGACAAGACAGCTATGGATACCTTTAAAATCCAACCTCAAGTTGCAGTTTGACATGTTTCTTGCTGTTCCCAGAATCACAATATTGCATACCACCTTAAAAGATGATGTGTACTATCCTTCAGTCCTCAAAACAATAGATACTGCCCTTCTGAGGGGGTGTTTGAGAGAAACAGAGTGGGAACTGTGGCTGGCATGGGGCCACTAGCCATACCCCATCCTACATTCACCACCACCAGCCAGCTGTGGCCATGAGAAGGCTCTTCAGTAACCCATGAACAAATTGAAGGAGTGTAGGTTGGCAGGGGGAAATAACAGAAAAAAATTTAAATATTCCTCAAATTCTCCACCACAGTCGTCAGTGATCTGTGAGATTGGCCAGATGCCTCAAGTCAAACCCCCCCCCCCCCCCCCCTGCTTCTCAACAATCACCATTCAGCCAGTGAACCGTTAAGTGGGGCGGATTCTGTCAATCCAGGGTTCAGCGGAGTGTGTGGTCATTGTCCACTGTCCAGAGTTCAAAAGCAAAGGCAGCCTCAGTCTAGCTGGCTGAGAGAGGGAAGTGAGGGAGCTCTTAGTGTGGCTGTGGTAGAGGTGGGGGTTGTGGGAATTGGGAAGTCAGGGCAGGAGAGGGAGGGTACTGGGCTGTCCAAGCTTTGAAAGCAGAGGGAGTCTGCTGGGGTTTGGGGTTGGAGGCATGGTGTCAACAAGGCACAGACTGCAAAAAGAATCTGAGCAAACTTTTCACACAAAAGGAACCCCTCAGAGCCTTGGGCCAAGAGACTGAAAGAGAGAAACACTGGAGAGGAAGTCAAATCAAGCCATAAAACAGCGCATGCCATTAGATCAGCTAGCACTTAAACAAAAACGGTCTTTCTACAGACAGCCTCTACCCTGCTGACACCATTACCCTCTCCCCCTCTTCACACATTCTTCAGATGATAATGCTTTAAACACACACACACACACACACACACACACACATACATACACACACACACACCTCTGCTAATTGCACAGCACTAGGCTTTCCAAGCAATAAAAATGTTTGTTTTCATTTATTTGAAGAATGATTTAGTAATAAAGTGATTGAATTGTGTTAAGGGTCAACAAGGCCCATGATTGAATGCAACAGAATGTTCGGTAGTGGAAGGCTTGGTGAAAGGCACCCGTACCATAAAAATGCCCCTTGAGCCATTTACATTCCCTTGCTTCATGGGCGATGGAGTTATGGTGGTTCCTGCAGCCCCCAGGTGGCTGCACTGCATCTGAGGTGGGGCAAGCCTTCTGCCCATAGCACAGCCTGGACACAGAGGTGTCTATTTGAGACTGATGGTCTAAAGATTTCAGGGAGTCCCATCAAGAAATGAGTGACATGACATTACTATGAGAAACGCACAATCACACACACCTACGCCTCACCAAGAGGGTGTGGTACCTCGTTCACATCCCACACTCTATACCACTGAGGCCAAACAAAAGAAACTAGCGCTCCCCACGGAGACCAAACAAAACGCATTCGCTCTACTTCCTAAACCTCTCAGCCAACTCTTAACCTCATTCCTGATCAACAAGGGTCCTCCATAGGCCATCAACAACAAAGCTGCCAGTTTATGAGGAAGCAAGATCATACACCTCTTATGAGGGTAATCTAGTTGGGGAAACAAGAGCTACATAAACAGTACCATCAACCAGCAATCTATAGCTGGAATAGGTCAAACATAGCATTCTGAAGAGTAACTAAAAATGCTTCTCTCCTTGTATGCAGTCTGCATGCAGGAGGGTGGCAGGTCTTATTAGCACAGTCTTCCTATTTTGAGTCAAATGGCTCCAGAAGGAACCATGCTCTCATCTCACCTTTCCCTCAGCAGTTCTCAACTGGACTCCAGACTCAAGCTTTCTCAGGTAAACATACAAACTAACACCTTTCCTGCTCTGCTATCTCTTTCAATGTGTGCGCCAAGATAAACTTTTAGAAGCAAGTTCTTAATTTACTTAAATTATTCTAGCCCATTTGGACATTAATATTTTAAGAATGGTACAGCTCCCCTTAGTGTTCCTCCAGCCAGACAGCTGTGGGGGCATAAACAAAGCGAATTTCTACAGAACTCCTTTGATCTCAAGAGCGGCACAAGGAAATTCTCCACCTCTCAGTAGAGTCTGCAGCATGTAGTCAATCAAATGTCCACCTATGTAAATTCCTTTTTGGAGGGAAGCTATGGCCATCTGCTTCAGCAAGAGAGATGCTTTTACCAGTTTACTGTTCTCTCATCAATTCATGAACGCCAAGCACTCCCTGACAGGTCTCAGATAAAAACGACTCGTTTTGCACATTTTTATATTGTACTCTCAATTACTTGAACTGCCTCAGTCCTTGCTAAATGGTCCTGCTATTAATGTTTGCCAAGGGGTGGTAAATCTTGCAATGCATGATTACTATATCTATGTGTCTACTATGCATGCTACAGTCAAACAACAACAACAAAAACAAAAATCAATCAATCAATCAGTTATAGCTATAGATTAATGGCAACCAGTGGAGCTTCTGAGGAAGGAAAAAAAGTCTAGGGAATAAGGAACTAGACTGAAGATATACTACACACAGTGTTTCTCCAACTGGTGGGTAAAGTAGTATAGAATCCCTTTACAAGTGTCTTTTCCTTCAGGTTTTTGCCCCAAGAGTAAAGTTCCTAGGATAATCCCCATACATGGGGGTCAAAGAGCAGAGGACACAGAACAGGCCACACAGACAGGGACAGACAGGGGTTATAGAGGTCACCACTGCGTGCACGTACTCGCCCACACAAAAGCACAACCCACCTGGATGACAAACAGAGTTGCGGTGACATGAAGACAGAACGTTACCATTACCAGTTTTTTTTTTCTAGTGTAAATATTGCACCATAGTCCACAATTTGTTCACATCTGAGCATTTCACTTATTGTGTATGTCTAGCAATCACTGAACTACAAAAATGTGACACTGCACGTAGAGATGTGTTCACATACGCTTGTACGTAAACACATGCACGCAGTCACACCACATTAGCTATGTGCAGAAATGTATAATCAACTACCAGTAATTAAGCAGAACACTATTCTGGCTAATTACCTCTCAATTCGCATAGCTTCACAGAATCACAGGCCACTGCTTTAAAGGAGTGTAGATCATGAAAATTCATGATTTATTAATGTGACAACAGTAACAATAACAGAAGCAATACAGAGGCTTGCCTCAAAGAGTCTGAACATTCTGAAACAGTGAAACCGAAACATGCGAGTTAACCTGAGAAGAGTCAAGAAAGTGACACTAACACTTTCCTTCCCTCAGTGCTCGTTAAACCAGCACTGTCAAATAGGGCTATGTGACATCAATACATGGTGTGTTAATATATTTATGGTGAGATAATATATTTACATGTAACACATCTAGAGCGGTTACAGACTACAGCTATTATTTATTTCAATGAGTTATTCAATTATTTAATTGGTTCTTGAGTTAATTCAACTCTAGCTGCTGCATCACAAAGTGAATAAAGCTGCAAGGTGGTGGTTAAATATTACCAGGTTAGGTACTGCATGGCAAGTGATCACCCAGCAACCCTTTTACAGGAACTCTGGACTACAAATATGACCCTTCCATGTCAGCAAACTGACACATTTTCCAGGAAACAGGATGTGTCAGACAAACAGAAAAAGGAAAAAAACAAAATAAAAACAAAATAAAAAAAAGAGAGAGGAAAAAAAAAAGGCTTAGTGACAATGACAGGGCAGGATAATGAATGCCAGTCTGAAAATCTCGTGGTTGGCGTCCATCTGCATCTGATCTGTGTGACAACTTCCACAAATCACAGAGATGAATAGGATTTCCACTGCTTTCCTAAATTAGCCAGTGACCAGCAAGAGCCTTTGAAAGCTCTGAACTGTTCTCCTGTTTACCGCTGAGCAGCACTGGCAACTTCTTTCACCTTGGTAGGTGGAGGACTTTGGCCTCCCCAATCACAGTGCCACTGCAGATGGAGCACCTGCTCCACCTACTAATGCATTCAGCCTGGCTGGAGCAGGGTGGATGACTGTCATGGCAGTCAAATTAGCTAGAACGGTACTGTACAGTTTGATTATAAAATGGAGGCTATGGTTTAAAAAACTTTTAAATCTTAACTCTTAGATACATAAAAGAAGAATTACACACACTGTGAACTTAGAAAACCTACTTTAAACGTCAGAGCCATTTTAGGTGGTTTGGAAGTCGTGATTTATGAGTATTCATATACCCTGGACATGTTGCATATCCAAACTTGAATCAGCACTCCCAATAACGGGGAGGGGAGAGGGCCACAGATACAAGCCACTAATTCATTTCTAGTATATCATGTAAGCAGAATTAATCGTAAGCAATACTCAATTTTTTGCAAAGAAATATAGCTTGGCACGTTTGCTCAGTTGAGTCAAACTGTTTTCCTCAGTGGACAGCCTGCATTCTGCAGGAAAGAAGGCAACATGGGATAGAGTGACAATGCATCTCCCTAAAGGGGAGATGAAATTTACCAATTGCTCTACTCAGTCCCAGAGGAAAAAAAAAAAGCACCAGCTTGAGGCTGCTTTATTTGGGGATCAGGATAGGCGAAATTGAGACTAATGGTTAGGGGTCCTCAAGAAAACAGCAGCTGGATAACTGCAGCTTCATTTTACCGTAGATCATGTCTGTTCTGTGGAGTGGAATCAAACAAAGCAGAGAGAAATAGCAGAGTGAAGCAAAACATGTAGTCTTCAAGATGGCCAACCTAATTTGCCTACTTCAATCAACCTCCAACCCCACTTCTGCCAGAGAGAGAGAGAGAGAGAGAGAGAATAGAAAAACTATATAGAACCATGTCAGCTGCAGGATTTCTGCTTGGCTCAGCTTGCTCATGTTCCAAACAGCTGTTCCACATGCACGCACAAGCGCGCACACACACACACACACACACACACACACACACACACACACACCAATTAACATCAGTGAGTCCTGCTGAGTAGCACCTCTGCAGTGTCATGGGAGGGATGGGTTCCATGCCAAAAATATCAGTGCACATTAGTGCCATTGGCCAAAAGGGGGGAGTTGGAGCAAACCGAGTGCAAACCCAGCACAGGTGCACATGAATACTCATCTTAAAACAGAGCTGTAGAGCTTGCTGCTGTGAACAGGCCAATGATATTCATTTAACTATCTAGTGCTTATATATCTAGTGCTCTGGTTTATAAGGCTTATCAACAAAAGCTTGACATGCGTGTCAGATACCACCCTGAAGTGCCACAATGTTTACCTGGACATATAGTTTGACATGGAGGATGGGTAACAGTTCACAGTAAATTTGCCATTTGGCACAAACTTTGATCTTAAATGGCTATAAACTTTTACAAGGACTTACTATAAAACAGTCCAATATAACTGTTTGGAAATTTCGACACCACCAAGCTTTCTGGCATATGTGCAAAACATTAAAGCAATATTAAGACTACCAAAAAGGTGCAAAGGGCAGTGAGGTTATGATCCCAACAAGCTTAGTTTTCTGATAGGCTAAATGAAACGTGTCCAAGCATATCCTACTGCGCTATCCCAAAACAGGAGAAGTGAGTGAAACATAAGATACAGAAAATACCCTTTGCTGGAAAGAACTTAAACTGGGCGAATGTGTGCAGCCAGAGCAACTTACACAATATAAGGGACCTAAAAAGTTATTTCAGGGGATAGACAGCACTCTAGGCAACCTCTCAGAAGGGTTCCTAAGAGCGCAGGCAATACATCAATAGCTTCCAAGGGCAATAAACGGAATTCAAAATCTGTCGGAAAAACAGACTATATGCCTTTATAATCTCCAGTTAGACCGTAGCAAATAAAGTTCTGGCTGCGATATTAAAGAAGAAACACGCAGCCTAATTATTTTGCCGGGTAAACGTATAGGAACATTACTGTGTAAACAACATGCATTGGAAAACTAATTTTACGACAGACTTCAGAGATAAAAACGAGGGTATGTTTTCCGACAGAAGCTGCCAAACGTATTAGACGTTAGAATCTGACTGACAGCGCAAAGCAACTGACAGTCACACCCTTACTTGTCATATTCGGCGTTGTCCTTGTCGCAGCGTGCGTCCTTGTGTTTCTGCCAGTCCTTGCCATGTTTACAGGTAGTGAGAAGGACCACGTCCTCTGCGTTATGGACATGGTATAAGGCATTCCGCGTGTCCGACCCAATACCGGTGAGATAGCGTTTCCCCTTAAATACCAACATGTATTTCCTAAAAGGTGGAATGGTGTTGTACTTCAAATATCCCCTCTCCCCACCGGTCCTCGGATGCTCCTTGGAGAAGAGCGGGATAGAAACATCAAAATTAGGTCTGAAGTTCTCGGTGCTGATACTCGCCTTGGCCAGCATAGCTTGGCCGATATCAAATCCCAAGTCTTCCGTGTAGTCCGGCCATGTGCCTGAGTACAAGTTAAATATGAGGTGATTTCGACCATTGTTCCAAAGAGGCAGGTTCTGCACCTTGGTTTTTAGATTGTGTACATATTGTGGCGATAGCTGGTCGCGATCAAGCGTGTCCAAGCTCAAAACAAATAGACATGCTTGGCTAGGGTCAGATGTGTAAAACCGAGAACCTTCAATAGTTGACAAAATGTTCTGATAACTTTCTGAGATTTTCTCCCCCTTTTGCTGAGGGTATACGTACACTTTAAAGCCATTTCTTTTACACAAAGAGAACTCGAAACATGAATCCATGCGGCACCGTTTGCCCTTGTAAACGCTTGTATTAACATCCCTCTTCTGCTTAGGAGATATGTGAATATTATATTCCTCTGTATCTGTCTGATCCCAGGGGTTGAATGATTGTAAGCGGTCTGAAAAGTGTGGCCATGGCTGGTCTGATCGGTATCCATTGCGGATACGGTCATACCGGCTTCTGCCCGTAGCTGGACCCGGGACCCCACCAAAGTAAAACAGGAGAACCAGAAATGCGCCAGTCAACAGCGAAATTAGATATCGCTTTTTAGCCTGCATGTGTACTACGAGCCGGACAGCGGTGTTTGCAAATAAATCTTAAGTGGCTCGAAGTTTGCCTTTCACCACCTCCGGCTACACCGCTCCGCCATCTTCCAGGCTGTAAGGATTTCCAACTCGCTTCTTCCCTCTTCTTCAGAATCCGTTCCCCTAATAAGCGATTGATCCAGCGCATGTGGGCGACTTAAAAGCCATCTCCTCACTCTCCCTCGTCGGACAAGTTGTAACATTTCAAGACGACGTGGATAACCTTATGGGTAGCGAACATTAGGCTATAAAAACAACCCGTAAGCTACTCTCAGCTTTACTTTGTCTATTCAAACCTGGACCTAGGTCAAACATAAGCTAGGAAGCGCTCGGTTTTGCACGTTACCGTTCAATGCATACGTCATATATTTGAACTTCCATCGGTGAGCGGCGGCAGGGGGACTCGTAGTTTCTTCCCCTTGGAGCGCACCGTGAAGCAGAACGTGAAGTCCTCTTAACACGCTGACAGAGTTTTGTCTTCAGTGTTGTAAATAGATGTCCCGTCACACTTGCCGCTCACGCCATTTATTCCCCTAAACCCTATGGAGTACGCAGGCAGGAGGGCAAGTCATCCTAACCACTGTAACCTCACGAATCCCTGCATTACTTATTTCTTTCCTTTCCGCGGAACGTGACACACACACAGTAAGCAAATCCTTTCATTGGGACAGCGGGTCGAGTGAGACTAGATTCGCCTGTTGAGAAGATTCAGAACGGTAGCATATCCTAACCGGGTGCTTAGGAAACAAGCGAGCTACTGCACCTCACCCGTGCGCCCAATTGCCGATTGCTCAGTCGTTCCGATTGTTACTCTCTTACATTCCGATCTCGACACGACGGCAGTTTACGTTACGTCCCATCACAGTGCATTGAGCACGTTCATTGGCCTGTATTGAGACCGGAAAAGGCGGTGCTTTCATCGCACCCATTCATTACCAGAGTGCAGCTCGTTAATCTAATGGTCAGGGTACCATTAAGTAACGCAACGTAACGTAACGCGCACGTCCAAGATACCAATAAACTAGAATACTGTTGAAATACAGGGATCAATGCTGATGCCTAGAAGTGCAAGACATGATCTCTTTTGCGGCATCTGACCAAACTATCCATCTGTGTCACTAGTGAAAAGATTCTTACTATGCAATACATTTATTTCCTTATAAAATATGCTTTCATAAAAGAAAAACATCATCCAAAATCTCGTGAGGTTTAACTGAGGTGTAAAATCTGATAGATTATCCCTGGCCCTGGTATAGAGGCTGGGTAACAGGAGTCCTGTCCTCCACGCTCACCCTGCTGCCTGACCTAAAGCTCTGAGTTCTCCAGTCTACTGCGTCACTGGCTGCTGTTCATTCATTCCCCTACACTCCACTACCTCCCCACTAAACAGAGGTGGGCATTAAATCCTATTATAATGACCCATTAATTACCCTTATCAATCATAACTAATCACTTTTCCCCATCTTATTATTTTTTTGTTTTTTTTTTTTCTTCTGGCAATTCAGGGAAGGTGCTGCAGGAACAAATGACTAGACTGTAGCAGCTGGTTGGTGGAGAAGTGTATTACCTGCAGGATTTGCTTTTGTTCCCTGCCACAGATAAGCACCCCCACACTCAAGCACTTCCTCTTCCCCACAGCATGGCAGTACGGCAATAAAAAATGCCCCAAATTTAGGCCGCTGTAAACAAATACCCGTGTCTGGTGGAGGTAAACTGCAGGGTGCAGGGAGTTCTAAGCGGAGGCAGACAAAACAGCCTTTGAGAGTCCTCTAGCAGCTCCTGATTCGTGGGTCGATAACGCCATGGTGGATGATGTAAGTCGCTGCATTCCCCCAGAGTCGCGGGCAGGCCTGGTTGGAGCGGCTACACCAGGGGATGTGGTCAGACAGTGCCCCAGCCAAAATACACCCTTATGGGAAAGCCTCAACAAATGGATACATTAACAGTGGAATGAAAAATAGAGAACATGCCTGACAGGGCTAGATGTGGAATTAGGGCAGAGTGTGCTTGGGGGGTAGCAAAGTGCAAAGTGATGATTTTTCAAGCAAGTGTTGGATCTCTTCAGGCATGCAGTAAAATTAAAATATTTTTTATTACTGTGTGTGGCACATTTCAATTAGCCTTTCTTCTTGGTATAAAAAAATGTTTCCATTGCCATTTGAGCAATGTTATGAAATTATTCCATTTGCATTTAAATGAAATAAATGCATTTCCATTTGGGGGGTCCACATGTTAATAATTGTACATCAAGAAACACTGTGACAGTATGTCATGATTTTATAGCTCCATTTCATTCTTCCATTCTGTTTCCCTGTTTTTCCACAAAGACAGCTTCTAATCTGTCTCAGAACAGTGACCCTTTCTGGCTTTCATCCGACAGCCCCTGCTCACCCTGCAGTGCAGGCATGAATACCTCTGAGCCACAGGCATTTAGGGAATTGAACTGCTACTCCATGACTAATGCTGACATGGTCATGGAGTGGGAGGGAAGTCTGAAGTTTTGCTACTGTTGTTCAACACTCCCTGATGTCTTCCAGGCAGATGAAGCGAAAATGAGCAATAGAGAGATAGATAGATAGAGAGAGAGAGAGAGAGAGAGAGAGAGAGAGAGAGAGAGAGAGAGAGAGAGAGAAAGAAACAGCCCTTCAAAGCACAAGTGAGGGTGTGGGATGGCTAGATACCTCCTTGTTTCTTTATTTATTTAAAGTGACCTTTCCTTCCTGGAACAGCATGCACTCTTGGCAATATGAAGGTCTAAATGCTGGGAGATGTAGGAGGAGAATGCAATGGTAAGAAAAAGAAAAAGAGAGAGAGAAGAGAGTGAAAGAGAGACACAGAGAGTGAGAGTGTGTGAGTGAGTGTGAGTGAGTGAGAGGGAGAGATTATGAGTGAGAGAGTGTGAGTGAGAGGGAGAGAGTGAGTGAGTGAGAGAGAGTGTGAGTGAGTGAGAGAGAGTTAGAGTGAGAAGGGTAGGCTTCACAGAAAAAAAAGATTCTGGAGTCTTCAGGGAGAAAGAGGCAGAAATGAAGCAGATCAGGTTAGATGTGCTGATAGGTTTTTGTCCTCATATAAAAAAGGAGAGCTCTTGGCTTGGACCCCTTCATTTGTATTCTGCTGTAATTTATTCGGTACAGATCTGGACCAGGGAACCCATGCATATTGTAGAGTTGAACAGAGAGTTCTGTAGTTAAAAGATATCAAAAAGATCCATTACATGTGGCACTATTCTGGTGCAGGACATTTAGAATATGTGGAGAAAAGCTCTTCAGCCTATTAAAAAACTCATAAAAAGGAAAATACTACAGTTTCAATGCATCCACTATAATTTTTAAATATGCTGGCTGAATAAAGTAGGAAAAAGTTTCATAATTAAGGAAAGTTTTATAATTAACAAAAATATTGAAACATCATGCAGAGTTTGGTCAGTAATTTAGTTTAAAAGAAATTTAAAAGAGGAATATGATATTCACCTAACACACACATATACCTTCTTTGATGATACCCAGGGAGAATGTTAATACTCTACCTCCACAAGCCCAGAGCAGAGCAGCTGAACTTCCTTGGGTGATCCCCCTCCCCTCCCAGCTGCTGAACAACAGCAGGCATCTGGATGGATGCTATATCAGCAGGGGATCCTCAGGTCTGTCTCTCTTTCTATTTCTCTCTCTCTCTGTCTCTCTCTCTCTCTCTCTCTCTCTCTCTCTCTCTCTCTCTCACACACACACACACACACACACACACACACACACACACACACACACACACACACACACACAGTCCTTCATTTGTTGGACTGCTCCTGTGGTTCCTCCTCATTTAAATGTACAACATGTATATGCAGATATTTTCTGTGATATTGGAATCCAGTTTGGAATGTTTTCAGCTGTTGCACTTCATCAACCAACATTAGCATCTCATTTAGCACACTAGGCTAAACTTAAAGTCCAAGGTTAAAAAAACAGTTACTTCCTAATTGTTAATAGAGTATGTATGTCTTCTATCATGGACCAGATTTTACATCTTGGGAGGCCTGGGAGATAACTTGATTAGGAGAGGGAGAGAGCGGAACCTTATCATCATTTCCTCCCAGTGATGAACAGGCCAAACACAGTGAGAAAGTCCATGTTTGCAGGACCAACAACAAAATATCAGCTTGTTTTCCAATTTCACCTCATTTCTGGCATTTGTACATTGCTACACATCACAATTTACAATAAACAGGAGTCTTCTTTCATTTTTTGTGCAGCATACAAGATTTAGGGTAAAACAAGAAGAGCCAACACGAATAACAACATGCTTTAACAATTAAGCAGGATGGCTGAGGAGACGTTAGGACAAGACACCTATACGGCAACTAGGGTTTAATTATGAATGCCTCCTTGTGTTGCTCTCATATGTCCTTATCTTAAACAACAAGAGGCTGGAAGAACAGGTTTCAGCTCTCTACATCACTGAACAGCTTCCTCTCAGACCACTGCCAGTGCTGTTAACCAGTGCAGACTGACAATGCTTCCTTATTAATACTGCTCTTTTGACATGCCACTCATCCAGTCATATACTGCACTCTCCCCTGCACCACAGTTGAAATTCTCTGTGTTCGCTCTTGTTCTGCTGCTGATTTGCCCTATTTACCCTATTTACGCTATTTACCCTATTTACCCTGTGCTCTGTATCAGATGCATTCCCCCATCCCATTTTTTTTTATTTAGCTGTCTTTGTATGTGTGAAGAATACAGGATTAGATATCTATGTGTTAGCATGAAGTCAACTGTGAGCTACTGTTTTTAACTGAAGACAGATTGCTTGGATATACTTGGCCAGTGAACACTGAGTGCAGCCTGGAAAGGTTGGGTCATGTTTGGAGAAAGTCTTATGGTCTTGGAAATCAAAACCGGATTTAATATGATTAAGATAATATATTCCAAGAGCAATTCATGTTAGGTGTTCTTTTTGACTGTGTTAGTACTTACAAGTATCTTGGAAGAACTCCGCAATAATTACGATCCCATTTGATCCAAAGTTAAATCTGTTCATTTTTGAGTAAATATATGTAATGTTGGCTGCTTGAAGTGATGGAGTGCTTGAGAGAGTGCCTGGTGATGCTGAGAGTGTTGTCATGGTGCCAGGGCTTTATCTGGTGAATCAGTGACCCTTGTGCTGAATCAGGCTCTTCTGAAGAGCCTCTGTATTGCACTTAGTCAAGTGGAGCCTCCTCAGACATGAGCACACGCCTCACATCATGGCCTTCCCAAAGAAAAAGTACTACCTGTGCCATTGAAAGCTATTTCCGCTTCTGCAAAGCAGTTTTATGTGGGAAAACTGCAAAAATTGAAAAAAGCAGTTCTTTTTAACATTGAAATATCATAGAAAATGACAGATTTGTGTATGTTTGTGTGTGTGTGTGTGTGTGTGTGTGTGTGTGTGTCTCAGAGTTGGTTAGTATGCTTAGCTGGGCTGCAAGAGGCTGTGTATTGAGTGTAGTAAGTGTCCGTGTGGAGAAGTCTCTTTTCATCATTGGTGGGAAGTGTGCGGTTAAAAGGAGTTCTCTTTGATGAGTTCCTTGTGCAGTCTGTGTGTGAAGGCAACTATCTATTGTCCCTTTAATATTTCAGCTATGAACAGAGAGACCAGGACACAGTGCCTTAGGCAAATCAGAGAGATAACAGACACGTTTGCTATTTTGTATGGTACACTACAGAGCCTTTCATCACACTTATTACTGAGGCAAAGTATAGATTTTACTACAAACTTAACTCAGGACCTGTCAGCTAATTCACTCTCTTCATCAGTGCATTTTCCAGTGAGCCTCCATCAAAAAATACAGGATATACTGTCTGATGATCTCTGTGATGGTAGAATAAAAGAAATTAGGCTCCACTAGTATACAATACTTTAAACTGACAGTACAGTCTGCTTCTTGCTTTAATGCATTGCAATGGACACCACTGGTCCTCTGCAAAAGCCATTAGTCTTACATAACTCCCCGACTCTGGCCAAAGCACTTAGTGGAATGATCAAACATAAAGGATATAGTAGGCCTTGGCAAGCTTACTGCTTTCACTTGTTATTTTTTTGTAAGTTATTGATGGCAGGAACACACACCCAGGGAAAGGCCAACACATGTTGTCTAGTCTGTGTGCACAACTTCACTCCTTAGGTCAAGGCTCTGACACGAGTGTGGGGGCTCTATAGTGATTCAGGATGATCTGGACTGTGGCACTAGATACCCCTCTCTCACGTGCACGCACACATGAATGCACATACAAACACACTTATGCACACACAAAATGTCTGGAGTGCCATCACTGCCTTGCGCTATGTTTTCTCTAACATCATAAACCCTGTTGCATATTGTGTCTGTGCATGGGTCTGGGAGACAGTGCTAACTTTGGTTGATGTTGGACAATATTTAATGTCAGTTTTTCAATTTGTCAGTTTTTCACTGAGATTCAGCAGGGCAAGGCCATGTAAATCTCTCCCTGTATGTGCACCAGGAATCTCCAAATGTGAACTTTTGAATTTTTGTAAATATCATAGTCTTGGAAGGCATACACAAACACACAAAAACACAGCATTAATTAAGTCAAGTCCAGGCCCTGATCGAGCAGACAGGAGGTAAATAAAGAGAACCGCCGAATGATGAGAATAATGATGAGAAGAGAAAAGGCAGCAGGCAGTGTCTGTGTGCAGGCATTCTCAGCAGCTTATAGCAGCAGCTGGCCAAGATACCGGACCCACACCATGCACACTCACATCACTGTGTACCTACCTGGGAGACCTACACACCCCTAGATGTTCTGTGTTTTGAGGAGCATCCGAACTGCACCTCCAGGTCTCTCTGTTACAAGCTGGAGAGATGATGAAAAATAAAATGTGAAATGTTGTGCTTTTTGTTCTCTGCCCCAGCACAGACAGAGTACGGAGGTGAGGCTGAGCTGCAGAAACACCTGACAGAAATGAGGGTTAATGAGTCCACAATGAGTTTACTCTGAGCCAGGAAGCATACATGAGCCGATTTCTCAAAAGCAGGCCACTCAAATACGAGGAACACAGCATGGGCACTGAGCAATAGTTGGGAACTTATGGAAGACAGAAGTATGTACTTACGGATTTAAACTACACGCCATATGCAGTTAAAACACAGATGTAACCAAAAGTGTTATCCCTTGTTGGTGAATAGTTTGCTATGTGAACACATTAGTCAAACTCTTTCCATGCCAACTCACTGAACATCCCCTTTGCCTTGAATCTTGCCTTGGGTAATTAATCATTGTGAGCCCTCCAAACAGCTCTGATCTTAGGCACCCGGAGGCAGGCAGCGGTGGTAATCTGAACGAAGCAGAGCCATATAGCAGCCAACAGCATGAGCCATCAGCCCCATTAAGAGGGTGGGAGATACCTGCTGCTTCAGAAGTCGTCAGCAGACAGCGAGATAAAAGCTTGGAGAACGAGTGAGAGAGAGAAACTGTGTGAAATGGAGTGCTCCTTTGAACCAAGTGCTGGGAGAGAAAACGGGTGGGGGTGCTCCACACTGCCCTGATGTTTACAGATGTTTATCTTAGGTCTCCTGATTTCGCTGTTTGAGTTGAACGACAATTAATAACGAAGTTGACGGGCCTGTCAAAACACATCTGCCTAACTTAGCATTGCCACAGTCTTGCCAGTGCTTTGCACAAAGCCTGCTGTATTAATACTAGCTACATCAAATGAAGTGCACTGGGTCTGTGCGACTCAGGCAGGTGAAGTGGGAGACTTGGCTCTCTAAGCCATTGAGAAGACACTGAGCTCATGATGGGTTCTCAATGTTTTTTAATCAGGAAAAGAGATACTGTGAGACACTACTCCAACATCATTGTGCTTTTTTGTTTCTTATCCATCCTGCCCCAGTTTAAGGCACTAATATGGAATAGCTTGTGGTCCCTCACTTTCATCCTGATTTATCTCCTATCAACCCTGACTAAACCTTAAGTGTAATTACATGTCTGCTGTAATCTCCATGTTTCCTGTTAGAGGCTCGCTGAAGCCTCACCTCACCTCGTTCTGTGTTGTTTCTCCCATTGTCATGTTGCAGTCTCATTTCTAGGTGGCAAGCAGGAAGGTAGCAGAGCTGTCCGTGAAGCTGTCTCCCTCCCTGCTGCCTCCACTCACTCAGCCCTGGGCCAGGGTCCATGTCTCTGGAGCAGACTTGGGCCCAGGATGGAGAGTGCTTGCAGCTGGCCCGCTAGACTCCAGATTACACACACACACACACACACACACACACACACACACACACACACACTCCCTTCATTGGGTATAATGCCAACTCACACATGTTCAAGCTGTCAAGCCAACAGGAGTATTAACAATGTGACATATCCAAACCCACTGTCATCAATCTCATGGGCCCCTTCCAAGACACAAAACAGAACAACCATCTTTCCAAAGTGGGGCACATAGGACGGAAAATGTATCCGAGAGTACTTAGATGAGAAACAAGTTTGAAATTGATGCAAGATGCTTGTGGTCATGGAGTGTGATTGGGAAATGACAGCGCACTTGGGATAAACAATGGTGGCTCTGTGATGAAAATACCACACCAGTACAATACTGGGAGTCAGAGTGGGAAGCCATTTTCTCTCCAAGCACATCTAATGGATTTAATTAATACCCCTGACTCCTCCACAGAGTATTTGACAGATAGCATCATGGTCTTAAGCATGTTTCATTACTGTTGAAAGCATAGACAGGTTAGGGTGCCTCAGGGCTCTGCGGGAGGGCCCTGCTACTGCTGGTAGATTCATATATTTGCTAATGTGTTTTTCAGTATGATAAGGTACGTAGGGATTGAGAGTTAAATGAGCAGCATCCTTTACAAACAAACATCATCACATCAGAAAGTGGTCTGAGGAATACCTGCCTTGGTTACTGATTACTATCATTTACCTGTATTCATTTGACCTGTATTAAACATTTTTAAGGTGAAGTAGAACAACAAACTGGATTCAATTCATAATGTCAAAGAAAAAAAAGCACAGGTAGCTGAATGACATCAGATAATCTTGTAAGAGTACCTTAATAAGATGCTTCTCTGACCTGACTTAAAAGCCTGACTTAACAACTACCATGTTCACCATTTTCCAGCACACACAAAACTATTGTCTCCCATCAATATTAGTGTAGTAGTGAGAAACTGCACTTCTCTGCAGTTACATCCTGGGCTTAAGCACAGTGTGATGAAGTGATTGTTTATGTCTAGAAATCCCTTAAAAAAACAGTGTAGTCAGGTGTGCCTCTTGAGGTTATATCAATACCACTATCCAACACAAAAATATACAAATATTTTCAGGCAGGATTTGTTGGCTGCACTTGTTCAGAAGTTCAGAAATGATTGTGTAAAAGGTGATATTAAGTATGCTGAATAAATACTGAATACACACCCATAGCTATAAGACACCTGTGACTGTAAAGTGAGTTTCCTGTTTTTCTAAAAAGATTCTCTTGAGTTGTTGAAAGGTCATCAGTGGCAGAGGAGTGCTTTCTCATAAAGCAATCATTCAACTTGTATGATTATATGTAATGGGAATTTTTTTTAAATGGTTTAAAAAAATAGCTAATCCTTAATTATAATCATTATATGAATAAAAAAAGATCAGATCAGTATTGTGGGATAATATATTCAACATCTACATTAAAAACCAACAATATTTATAGCCCTATTACCATTAACATACCAGAACCTTCTGAATTATTAATCCATATATATCATTAACAATTAAATATACAACATGACGCAATTAAAATCATCCGCATTTTGTAAAGTCAAGGAAAATTGTATATTCTCTCTCTTTAGAGTGTAACCTTCTTCAATTTATTAACACTAACATTAACATTAATCTTTCCTTGGTGTTCACCACTGAAGACTATTAATATATTGTTAAATATATTTATGGCTTTTTAATGCCAAGTTCATGCTTTGTTAGTTACCTAGTGCAGTAAATAATGTTAATTAAAGAACTTTAACTGTAAGGAACTTTAAAATGTAAAAATGTTACTGATTTGACTAATTAAACAACTGTACCAGAATCAAACATGCTGCCTGTGGGAGAGATTCCTGGGGGGCAGATTGTACAACCATACAAGAAGAATTTAAATAATTCTGAAAACTCTTTGTGAGGTGGTGTTATTGCTCTGACCTGTAAATACAAGGCTCAAGGTTACTGTAAATGGTGCCTGAAAAGGCTTTTAGTTTCACTGTCCATGTTCTCATGTTGTTCTCTGGTTATGGATGGCTCCATCACTGCTTTCTCTAGGGGCCCCTCCCAGTATCAACCTGAACAACCACTAAATGACTCCACTGGAACCTTATCCTGTTGAGCACATAATGTTTTCTTAATCCTCTTGACGCAGGTAAAACAACATGACAAATATATGTGGGGTTATTATGGGCAGCTCTGCTATCATACTCATGGCACTTTCTGCAGTTCTGACAGGCACATGGCCAGAGGTGTCCCAGTGTACACAGACGTATCTGATCAAGAGACAGTATGAGAAAGATAGAGAGAGAAATGTACAGAGAGGCACAGACACACAGAGAGAGAGAGAGAGAGAGAGAGAGAGAGAGAGAGAGAGAGAGAGAGAGAGAGAGAGAGAAACACACAGAGAGAGAGAGAGAGAGAGAGAGAGAGAGAGAGAGAGAAAGAAACACACACAGAGAGAGAGAGAGAGAGAGAGAGAGAGAGAGAGAGAGAGAGAGAGAATATATAGAGGCTGAGACACACACACACACACACACACACACATGGAGAGAGAGAGAAATATATAGAGGCTGAAACACACACACACACAGAGAGAGAGAAATATATAGAGGCTGAAACACACACACAGAGAGAGAGAGAGACACACACACACACACAGAGAGAGAGAGAAACTTCATAGACTTCAAAAAAAGCTCTTGACCCAGTTTGGCACAAGGATTTATTCTACAAATTATTGGAAAGCAGTGTAGGTAAAGCATATGACATTATTAAATACATTAAGTACACAAACAATAGGTGCAGTATAAAGATGGCCAACAAAAGGACCATGTTTTTTTCTCAGGAATATGGAGTGAGACAAGGCTGCTGCATAAGCCCAACATTATTCAACATTTATATCAATGAATCAGGCACCATTTCAGAACACTCTGCTGCACCTGACTCAGAAATCACATTTCTCAGAAATGACTCAGAAATCACATTTCTGCTCTACGCAGATGATCTGGTTACAACAGAGCCTGGACCTGCTAGAGCAGTACTGTCAGACCTAGACCCTGGCAGTGAACCTGAAAAAGACCAAAACCATAGTTTTCCAAAAAAGAACCACATCTCAGGGAAACACACCATGCTTCACCTTAAGGGCACAAACACTAGAACTTGTAAAAAGTACACTTACTTAGGATTGAAGATTAGTTCAAATGCAAAGTTCATCCAGCAGTCAATGAACTGAGTGAGAAAGCATGCAGGGCATTCTATGCAATAGTGTCAAATTCACATTCAAATACCATTCAAACTTTGCTCAAAATATTATAGTCTATCATAAAATGACTGTACTGTTGTATGGTGGTGAATTGTGGGGGTCACTCTCAAATCAAAGTTTTGAACAAAGGAACAAACACACAGCTGAAATGATGCATTCTGAATACTGTAAAAATATCCTGAAAGTGCACAGGAAAACAAAAAATAATGCATGTAGAGTTGATTTAGGCTCAAAATTAAAAAAAAGATTTTTAAATACTTGCTACATTTAAAAACAGTGACCCCTCACCTACCACTACAAAGCCCTGTAATGCCAAGAGCTGAGTTTTTGAGATCCACTCCACCAAATCCACCAAAATTTGAACTCCACCCCCACTTTAAGTCTCTATCTAACAGAGACAATCTGCCCATCCTATTGGGAGAAAAGAGAGCATCGCTTTAGCTGGGCGATATGAAGGACAGAGAGCAGCCCACCCAAACATACACATGCATGCATGCACATGCACACACACAAACACACACATACCCACACCCATACTATTTTGTCCAGTTTATAAACATCTTTATGTACTTATCTAATTATTTATTTCTTCCCCCCCTTATAATTTTCTTTTCTTTTCAGTTCAGTTTAGTCTTCCAATTATTATTTCATACCAATTACAGTGCTATTCAAGTTCATTATTTTAACAGAATTCTTTATTTCCTTAATTGCAAAGGTTCACTCATGTTGTTTTACTGTAATACTGCTTTGGCAATATTGTTACTGCATATGGTCATGCCATTAAAGCTTACCAGATTGAATCTAATTGAGAGAGAGAGAGAGAGAGAGACAGAGAGAGAGAGAGAGAGAGAGAGAGAGAGAGAGAGAGAGAGAGAGAGAGAGAGAGAGAGAGAGAGAGAGAGACAGAGAGAGAGAGAGAGAGAGAGAGACAGAGATTGGGGGCAGTGTGGGGAGTGCATGACACATCTGATCTTTTGTGCTAGGACACCTGTTTTTCTCACACACACACTTCCCATTCACTTCCCAGATTAAGACATTTGAAAATTTGACCTGAAGGTAATGGGATTTAATCCAGGACAGTGGGCAAAATCCCTGAGTCCGGTCCAGCTCCATGCACGCTCATGTGGCTACACCTCCACCTTCAGCAGAGACCTCAGCACAGCTAGGCAGTATGTTACTGGCCAAGACAAGGTACCTGCCTAATGTGTGCACAAGTGTGTATAAGCTAATGACATACAGTACCAGCATGAGCTCTCTGCAGTACCAGCTCATTACCAGGTGGAGAAGGTGCAATGGGGGAGAGAGGAGTGGGTGGAGGGGGGTGGGGACAGTTGTTAATGCCCGGTGCAGGCTCTAACGAGCATGCTCACAGCAGTCCGCCATCCTCAGTGGTGCCTGGAGCCTGGAGCAAGTAGGCTGGGTCCCTGCTGGGCTGTGTTCTCTTTGCCTGGGGGATTGGCAGATATGCCCCAGGAGCTCATGGGTGCACGAATGCAAAATGTACATGTACACACATGCTCTCCACACATACATGATCAACTAAATTGAGGAGTTGAACAGTACTATCCTCTACCAATTGCACTTATACATAGTCTGGTTTAAAGTGAACCATCACACTCTCTCTGTTGTATGTGGAGAAATGTGGTGTGTGTGTGTGTGTGACTTGTGTATACTTGGCTGAAAACAATGAATACCCCATGTTCCTGGACCAGCAGGTAGTGTGGGCTACATACCCGGATGTCCGACTCATGTGGACCATGTGTGGGGAATACACAGAGAGCTAAACCCTTTGAGTGTGTATCAGAGAAGAGACACCCAGCCAGCAAGGAGGAACAGTCTCTTCCAGCATCAGTGCGCACATACTACGTTTGAGACACACTCCACCACACACACACTGTGTAAGACACACTCCACCAGTGTGGAGACATAGAATCATTCTGGAGAGACAGAAAGTCATTCCCAGAAGCAAATGTGTGATGAACTAGATTAAACAAAGTGGTGTGAGTATGAGGATGAGAGAGAGAGAGACAGAGCAGGAGAGAACAAGAGAGCGAGAAAGAGAGAGAGAATAAGAAAGAGACAGAACAAAAGAGAGAATAGAAAGAAGCCAGAATAAGCAAGGTGGAATTACAAGCAAAGGGAAAGTCATGGTGATGAACAACTTCAAGTCAGCATACTCACATCCCAGTGCTTCCCTCTCAGATGTAGATCAGGAATGAAAATGGATGCCTGACTTGTCCCTGTTGACACAGAAGGCCTATGGACACCTAAAGCTTGCACACAAAAACACACACACACACACACACACACACACACACACACACACACACACACACACACACACACACACACACTCACCCACCCTGTGCATTTGCCTCTCCCATACTTGCCTCACCACTCTGTGAGGTTCTCGGGGTGCCGGCTGTGATGTTTAATTCATTGACTTCCTGAGCGCTCACTGTGGACTGTGAGAGGAAGACGGACAGGAGCAAGAGAAAGAGAGAGAGAGATGGCGAGATGGAGAGGGGGAGGAAGAAAGAAAGGTTGGCAGAGAGAGAGAGAGAGAACTGGGGAAAATAAAGAAGAAAAATGTGGCATATATAAAGTATAGAAATAGAATAAAACATAGTTGGGAACGCAGCACAGAATGACATAAAGAGAGAAGGAGGGAGGGGGAAAAGAGAGAGAAAAGGAAGAAAAGAGGTATGAGGAGATGAGAGAGGATCTGCTGGAGTCACACGGGAGAATGAGGGAGAGAGAGAGTGATAGACTGTCATCTCTTTCTGTCTGTTCATCTCTCACACTCTCACCATCTAGCCTGAATGCCCCCTGTCAGCAAGAACACAGCGATCTCAGTCGCAAATGCTGTGGTGCATGTGTGTGTGTGTGTGTGTGTGTGTGTGTGTGAGTGTGTGTGTGTGTGTGTGTGTGTGTGTGTGGAGTGTGTGGTGTCCCAGTCACTTTAGCCTGACTCTCTTCCAGTGAATGCAACCAATGCCAACCATCCAAACAGACAAGTGTGTATGCTCTCTTCATAAGCACCGACCATCTTTAGAACGCACCAGAAGAAGCAGCATCTCCTGTTGCCCTGTTTTCATTATGTGGAGAGATATGTTCAGCATACAATAAAATAGCTACCTAGTGTTGAGAGAATAACCACATCACATATGGAAACCCAATGAATGTGTCTAATGTGTCTGAGTGACTGGGAGGCTACAGTGTGCCTCTACAGTTCCACCTGGACAACTACCTGACAAAACCCAAGCCAAGCACAAAACAAGAAACAGAGGCCAGTGGTCCTGATATATTCATATATTTATTGTAATTTAGTAGAGTTTTCTTAATATTTGAATTGATATTCATGATTAGGCACACTATAAGGACATGAAGAAAAAGTCAGGGTTTGGAAGATTTGGTCTGCATGCCTGTCTCACATACAACAGCAGAATAGAGCAACATACCATGCTACCACTGTGGCAGAAATTAGACAGTTATTTCCAACCATGTACTGGAGAGTGTGCAGTCATATGCATGGTTGTGATATTAGAGTTGTGTGTGTTGGTGCGTGTGTGTGTGTGTGTGTGTGTGTGTGAGTGAGAGAGAGAGAGAGAGAGAGAGCACAAATGCATTAGAATAGCATAAGAATGCCTATCTAGGAAATAGTACAGAAGATATGTGTACATAGTTATGAGTGTGCACATAGGTGGATGTAATATTGGTGTGTATGTGTGTCTAGCACTTGTGCACATGTAACGTGTTGTGAGTAGAAGCCTTTCTGGCTCGAGGAAGAATGTCTGATGGAGATGCTCCTCTAGATGGCAGACAGATGAGCCAGTGCTCCAGCCAGTCGCCAGGACTGGAGTTACTCCAAATTTAAATCCACATGAGTAATTGTAACACAGTGGCACCTAATTCAACACTTGTGAAATTGCCAGACAGGTTAGGAGCTAGTACAGATGCTGCTGTCAATACCCCATTCCACGCTCCTCAGCAGGGACTGGGATCATGTCCACACCATCTCACAGGAAGAAAAGAGCTGATTATGGAGCAGTCTAATACTTTAGCTTATAGTAGCTAGGAGCAGAAAAGGCAGAATGTAATTCCAGATGATTACACCTTAGCAGAGATGCTTTTTGAAAAGGAGTAATGATGTAGAATCAGCTATTCTAGACATTTTTAAATAAATACAATATATGGAGAGGATGGACCTGATCCTAGACCAGTTCTCTTATGATGAGAGGTATAATAAATATAATTCATTATGGTGAATCTACTTTTGATCCTAAGCAGCATTCAGAGGTATATCGCTTATGCTAATTCAGCGGCTATCATTTGCTCCCAACACATATCCCCTTGTCTTAATTTTCCAACCAAACCAAACGTCCATGGTCCAAGGTAGCTCTCCTCTTTAACATCTATGAAGGGTGGGGTTGATCAATGCTCTGTTACTGTGTAATGAGCATGTGAAGTGGAAAGTTCCTGGTCTGTTCTTCCTTTCCATAAATTCACAGCTAAAGCTACCTTGCTCATCAACTCTCCCATTTTGACATTTTGTAATATTATGGAACATTAACTGTCAAATTTTCCAGAAGTCATCAAATTATACTTTTTCAAATAGTTTCTATTTCATAGGAATATTACAGTAAAAACCCTCTCATTTCAACCATTATGGGAACAGTAAGAATTTTCACCATAAAATGGCTGAAAGTGCTGCAAGTAACAGATTCGATTTTCTGGTCATCTGTAAATGAGAACAGTCCTTGACTGACTTTATCTTTACAGCCAATATACCACATGAGCTCTGTTCTTTAAGCAAAACTCTTAGCACAGATTAGTCCACACTGTAACCCAAAAACAGAGTACATATCTACTGTAATTTCTTTATCTTTTTAGTTTTCAAGTACTTTCATTAATCTTACATTAGTGGCAAACTTTAATTAAAGGTATCTAAGGGAATGTGAATGTATGCCCTTAATCTTTATTTCAATCACTACTAGTACTGCATGAGCCATGTAACATCCAGGTAACAGCCCTAGACAGCAGCAGGACCTCCAGACACAGTCCAGAAGACTGCATTCAATTACATGCTTCTCTCACCACTATAACTTCAGACACCATGTCAATAATCACAACGCATGGTTTTATCCAGCCATGGAAAAATAGCTAGTCATTTAATTGGAACATGTCTTTCCCATGTGATTCTCAGTTGTAGCACTATTCCTGTAAACCAGGGGTTAGCTAAAACTAGATCCAGTCTAATCAATACCATTCAATCTGCTACAGATTGCCATCTTCAGAGACCAATCGACATCCGTACACCCTTTCATTTCACATGACACTATCACTTGTGAAACAAACTGGAACTGTTCTTTTAGATCAATTCCTAATTTCACTGGCCTGCTTTGCTATAAAGCTAGTGATACACTTCCCAGCTTTAGCAGCAAGGCTGCGGTAAGACTTTTATCTACTGGATCACATGGATTTATGATGACTTGTGACTTAAGACAACGGTGACAATGCCAAGATAAGTCTACTTGATTTAGCAGGTTCATGTGCTTCATAGGAATAGAGGTAACAGTGTATGGCCATATTACACATACATAGTGATACCACAGAAAATATCTGCAAACACTGAATGAGAATTTCATGGTTCCATCTCACATCCCCTTTTTCCTCAGACAGTCCTCCTTGCATACTTATAATAATGCTTTAATAACGCTGTTTCATATTAGGTTTTCTCCTTCTTGCTTCTCCCCCAGCCACATGACCAGCTAGGGGGGGAGAGGCTATTCTTCAGAGTGACTTCATTATCCATTATTTTCTAGCTATCTTTCCCTCAAGAGGGGAATTACTGGTCATTTTCCAAAACTTTGCATTGGATGCTCTTCAGTGAAGATCTGTTCTGAGATCAGCTCCCTGCTGCTTGTTCCTATTCTAATCCCTAAAGGGCTTGATTGACGAGTCTTCAGTTCAGGGGAGGGAAGTGTAATAAGATGTCTACTCCGTGACTGATAATGAGAGCGGTTTGGGTATGGCACCCCATGGACCAGGCGGCAGCAGAGTCCATCACTTTAAGACACCTGGCCTGGGTCACAGGGCAATTCAGGTTGGGGAAGTGGTTGGTGGAGAGTTCTGCAGGTTGAGGGGTGTTGAACAAAGTCAAACACAGGGACACGCCGAAACACAGCGAAGAGACACCTTGCTAAGCAAGTCCAGAATGGACAGGTCACACGACATGACACAGCACACCGACAGGATAGGACATGGGATATGTGGCACGGCTTTGTAATACACATATGTGCAAAAAGCAGCCTTTATGCAAGGTCTTCTTTTATAGTGTCAAGAGGTGAGAAGGAAGTCACTAAAACAGGGAAAGGGGATAAAAAGAAGAAGACACGCCAGTAGAAAAAGAAAAGAGGTCTGTAGCCCTACTGCAGTGCTTAGGAGGTCTGGTGTGTGGTAGAATATCACAGTAGTCTGCAGAGCATAGATAATGGGCTCCCTACAGGCCATTGTGAAGGAAGAGGAAGGTTAAAGTGCTACACATGATGAGACTAGGAGAGGGGGCTACAAGGCTTGTCAGTATCTCCCATTGTCCTTAAGTAGAAAGGGGATGGGTGATCCAAGTTTTAGAGATTCCCCTTGGCAAAGGGCAAAGGTAGAACAATGGAGAGGCCTTGTGGGCTGATCTTGGGGGTAGAGGGGGACATGATGGGTTGTGGGACCCAAGGGTTGATCGAGGAGTTGAATCGGCATGGGCTGGCAAGCTGGTGTGTGCTGCTGACATTTGAGAGGACGGTTGGAGAGTCATGTGGTGGCTGGTGGGTCTACAGGAACACGCAGGTTATGGAGAACTCTCCAGGGAGACTGCAGAGAAGGAGAGAGAGAGAGGGAAAGAGAGAGAGCATGAGAGAGAGGTGGGGGGATGAATGTGGGGCAGGAGGGAGAGGGATGGAAAAGCAAAAGAAAGAAAAAAGAGGAATGGGGAAAAAGCATGTGCAAAAGAGTGTGAGAGAAATGACACGAGGGATTGAGGGAGATCGAGCAGAAATTAAAGGAAAAATAAATGCAATTTGAGGAAATAGAAGAGTCAAAAATGAACACAGGCAGAGAAGCAGAAAGATTTACAAAAAAATCTCCAAATGTTGAGGGGAAGAATTTGGCCAGAAAAAAGAAGAAAGAGCAAATAGCAAGGGAGACAAGAAAATAAGAGAACATAAGTTTAAAATGGTGAATACAGTTGTAAATCAACAGCAACATGGATCAGCTTTATCACACAAAGGCAGCAGTGGTCTCACAGTACGTGCCCGTCACAGGAGCAAGCACCCTCTTTATCCTTTATCCGTCTCAGCAGAGAGAAGGTGAGAGTGACAGGTGGAGCAAGAGAGAACACCAACATTCATAAGACACTGATATGCCCTGACATGCATTGTGTGACATGTGCGGCAGTCCAATATGACTGACTGAAGGTGTAGCCAACTCTCAGCACACTAACAAGCATGGCTAAGATCTACAGGACAACAAGAGTTGAGGACACTTTACCAGGGCACTACACCAGTGTGGGGCGGGTGAATCATGACTAATACTGGCAGGATTAGGAATTCATACGTACACAGCAGATGAAATCGCAAGCTCCATCTTAAGGCCTTATTAGAGCGCATGTACTCCAAGAAACATTGGCTGCTAGCGTTGCACAGAGAAAGCACAGCTAGCATTTGAAATTCATTATCATGGAATATCTTGAAATCTGTCAACACAACGCAGGCCCTCCATCCCGAGCAGATGCATCAGCACTGTAGAGTGGCTCATTGTGGAGGCTCGAGGGGGGTGGGGAGGGGGTGAGGTGGTGGTCCTGAATCAAGGTCAAGAATTTTCACTTCCTGGAACTGCAGTGAAACTGACTATCATTTTTCCATACCTTCTGGTCATACAAAAAAACTGGAAAATTTCTGGGATATCATTTATAATACTTTAAAGTGCCTTTCATATTTGGATCCCTAAGGAGCCACTGGTGTCATTAATAGAAGTTGTTTCCCAGGGATTTGAAAATAGGCATAGCATCCTCTCCAAATACTATTCACAGCAACCAGTAAAGGTATAAGTATAAAAAGCAACTGTTCCAACCTAAGAATCTTGGACAGATTGCCTGTGGGAGATATACAGAGTAGAGGACATAATGCATAATTCAAAATTACAGAAGCAAAGATCTATTAGAGACTGGAGTCCAGCTAAGGCAATAATGCTCAGACAATGCTTCATAACTATTTAAATTATTTAAACTATTTAAAGAGGTATTATATTTAAATAGGTTCTAGATACCATTAGTTCCTTGTCCTAGTTCTCACGCCTTCCCCACTCATTTTTCTTTTTTTGCAAAGATTGGTAATGGAAAGTTTTTGGGGAATCTGCTCCTAGGCCGGAAAAAATGACAAATCCTTACTCTCACTGTTAGTAAAAGTTAAGGAGTGTGTGCGTGGTAGTGGAGGCATGATACACTGATGTCACAGCTAGAATCATATTTTCCACTCTAACCAAACTGCTCCTAATGTCCTACCGCTAAGACAGAAGACTAACAATTTCACTCTAATTCCCCAGCAAAAATCAAATGGGCACAACAGAGTCTTCTGTCTTTACCAATGGCCCTCTTCTCCACCCCAGGGCCAAGTGAAACAATACTGGGTGAGCCCAGGTCAGAGGATATATGTTCTTCTCCTTCACACTGACAACTTCTTCCTTAAACAATGTGATTTACTCACAGTGGAAGACAAGCAGAATTGGTAGTTTGTGGGCTACAAATGAGCTGCCTCCTTTTTTCTGTTCCCTCTGTAAACTAAAGTATATTTATCATTGTAACCTTCCTTTTGATGCAATTTATAGTGCAATGAAAGATGAAGATAAAGATCTGATCTGTTTTAGCAGATCTGTTTCTCTCTTCCTGTGCCATGCTGGTTCCTCCCTCAGCCTTGGTGGAAATGATAGATTGGATTCAAATGAATTACAGATGCACCCCTGAGAGAGGGAAAAAGAGAGAAAAAGAGCAAGAGAAAGACAGAAAAGGGAGAGAAAGAAATAGAGAGAGAGTGAGAGAGAGAAAAAAGAGAGACAAAGTGAGACAGAGAGAGAAACATCCTGGAGACTGCTCTGGGGAAGAAGGAGCTGCAGGCTACCTATGCATTGATAATCAGCTCCTAGCGCTTCCACTGAATTCCCGCTCAGCCCTGTCCCAGCCTCCCTGAGCCCACCCCTGACCAAAGCCCTTTCAGCCCCATCACCACTGACAACCTTCCCTTTGTAGTGGCCGAGGGGCTTGCTGATTGGAGAACTCGTGAAACACTTTTTTTTTGGTGGCTCTGATCCACTGTAGGTTCTTTTTTGGCAAATGGCCTGGGGCAGTGTTTAAGACCTTTGAAGGGATATAGTCCCAGCTCTGTCTCTCTTTCTTTCTTTATTTGAGTTGATTCCAAATTGCTTTGGAGGCGAGGGAAGGCCGGGCTCGGTAACAAGAACCACCAATATGCTGTTGCTGCCCATTCAATCTGACAGACTTCACTGGATTTACCAGCGAGGAAAGACTTGCCAACTGCCATGCTGTTTGACTGCAGTCTGGCCTCCATGCTCACCACCTGTTAGGTATAGTTAACATGGCAATTAAATAGAAGTTATTAAAGATGTGACAAGGTGAGCCAGTTTGCTCTGAAGCTGATGGTCTTCAATTAATCGCCACTGAATGGGCTACACTGCTACAAACATTTGTCCACACCAAAACACCTGGGTTGGCTTACTTCAAAACACACATTATGCCAGAATGTTTTGGGGCGTTGTGGTGCTCCTCCACCCTTACCAAAGGTCCCAACAGACATATCTAACACCACACATAGGCACCTGGCCTGGTGTGAGCAGCTTCCTGTACGCTGGTGTGTACTCCTAAATAGGTCGTCCTGTTCTCCCACGCTTTAATCTTTCTTTTCCCCTGCCCTGATTTCCGATAACACACAAAAGAGGGAAGTTTTTTTTCAAACAAAACTGTTCATCAGCATAACCCACAGAGCTTAAGTAAATATGTCTATTTATGCACACGTAGTCATTTGCTCTTTGTTCCATCTCTCATCACTGATGCATTCGTGCTCACCTCCTCCCCATGAAATTCACATGTGAGGAGACAGAAAAGAGTGCGTCCAGGTTCTGCACATGCTTTTGTGCCGGGTTCCCTGCTGACTCCAGGGAGAGCTGGTGAATAAATTACTTAAAAACATCCTGATGCACTTTTAAAAACATAATATTTTAGTAATTAAACTCTACTTAGTAAGAGCCTTCATTGATTTTGTTTTTGTCCATTCACACTGTTCTCTTTATGTACATTTTGACACTGAATATATCCTGCTGTGCTGATACAGCTTACTTGAACATCAGCAATTCCATTGATCAAATAGTTAAAATAACTATATCGGACCATAGTTATTTGGTATTATTTTGGAAATTGTTTTGCTTTTGACTCTGCTATACTTTCAATCATGCTGCATATTTAATTAATCTACTAGTAAACTGAAAGACCCATCAAGAGAAGAAACCCAAGCTAAGTATGTTAATGGAATCTCAACAAGTAGAATGATCAGTAACTTGAACAAATTTATGAAAGACTGAAAGCAAAGTATGTGGTACTCTGATTAAACACTTAACTCAAGGTGCTACAAGAGAAGGGCCATCTACTTTTAATCACTATGCTAAGATAAGTTAAAAAAGGTAGATTGAAAACAACATATACATTTTCCTAAATCTGCACAGTAGAGAAAATAAGGTTTAAGTGACTAAAAATCTGGAGCTGTCCCTTTAAAAGCAAATCTGGCAGCTGTTTATAGGTAATTTATTCAACAGCTCTTCAGAGTCAGCAGGCTAGCTGGCGTGATGCTGCCTTACCCAGCTGTTTGCTGCTTACTTTCTTACACCAAGCCTGGATGGGAAGATTGCCTCTGAGAGATAGGGATGGCATAGAGGCAGAGTGGGAGGACATTCCCTCCACAAGAAGGGTTAAAGCACAGTGCAGATCTTTGCAGCTGCATCACCTGAGCATACCAAGAGAATCGCAAACAAAACACTGAGGGGCAAATAAAACTGTATTCACTCGAAGTTTGGCACAACAGAAGTTGGGATTGGTGCTGACAGGAAGTAACCTCTTATCATTTCTGCAATTTATTATTATTATTATTATTATTATTATTATTATTATTATTTACAGTTATAATTTAGTTGACTAGGCCCAACTGTAACCTTGATGCAGAGAACCATAATTCTCATGACACTGATAAATACCTGAGGAACTGGTCCCACCTGAAAGAGCTCCCTCTCTCTCTCATCATTAACTTTGTAAAACCTAACATACAGCCAATGATTAAAGGCTTTCCATTATACCATATTAGCTACCATTATTAGAGGCTATAATACACATATAACATACTTTACTAAAAGAAGAACACTCATAGGTGTGAGCTGGCACTTTTGCATATTGGGAAAAAATTATTTCAGTAATAACTTAAGAACAATTAGTGAGCTTTCATATTTTAATATTGAACCAATTAATACTTATAGTTCTCTTGCACTTCTAAGGGTGCTAATGTTTATAAATCTAATTATACTAGTTAGTACTAGAGGGAATGTTACTATATGCCCTCAGAAGAAGAGTATTTAAAGATAAACACAAAGTGTACAGTGTACAAAGGTGGGGGGAGGGGGGAAAGCAGTGAGGAGATAGAGGGGGAGAGAGGGAGAGAAAGCTGGAGAGAGAGAGAGAGAGAGAGAGAGAGAGAGAGAGGAGGGCTGTATTCCCTAATGTGATTCTGGCTGGGTGCTCTCAGCTCCTGCTCCGAGGATTACTGCATTTTACACTTTATCTTAAAAATAGCCCCTGTGATCATTTATTCAGCCAGAGCACACCTACCTGCATTGTGTTCCTCCAAAACTATTTCTGCTGCCCAAGGCAGCTCCCCACAACTCTCAGCTCCCATGAGGTCCAGCTTCCACCTCTGCCGGCACCCCCCACCCCACCCCACCCCAAACGCCCTTCAGCCAGCCCAAAACACAACTCCTTCTCCACCTCAGTGTCCCTTAATCACATAATACCAAAACCACCATGTCATCAAAGCTGTTAGGAAACTGGAAGGGAGGAAACTCCCCCAGCTTGCCTTTAAATTTTGAACCCTGCTTTTCTCAGTCTCTGCAGGTAAACAAAAGGAAAAAAACCCCCAAAAAAACCCCATAAAGCCTAAAGAAATGCAATGTGAAGAAGAAAGAGGTTCACAGCTCTCCAGAAGAGAGCAAACCTCCAACTTGTCAGTGGCAATTACACTAGACATGGATAAGCATGTAGCCGACAGCTCTCCTAGCCCTGCTGGCAAGAGTTTATGGTGCAAAGAGAAGAGACCTAGCTAGAGCTAATCAGTGAGGTGTTGAAACTCATTAGCCTTTCATTAGGAAGTGTGGGGGACTCTCAAAAGGGTCCTAAAATGTGAGAACTGGATACTTTCAGTAGTGATGACCCATGTCGGCCAGGACATGGGTCCAGGAAGGAATTCTAATGTTTTGACTCAGCTCTTTAGCTCCATAACCTTGAAATTCATTGGTGAATAATGTTTTTCTGCTGTGAGTTGACATTGCTCATATGGGAAAAAGATATTGTATTTTTTCCCCCTCACTGGAACCTCCAAAATGCTAGCGTTACATTTTGCATTCTGTGACAAAGTGGAAGTGCAGATGGTGTACATAATGTGTAGGCCTAAAGAAACAGAATATAAAATGCTACGAAGATCAAGTGAAGGAGGATGATTACAAAGTCGTAACTATAGCACAGTACTTTATAGTGACATTTGCTTGACCCTATTGTAAAACTTTTTTGTTTTTTTTGCCTTTGATAATACTATTCTTACAAGGTAACATCATCTGTATGCAGAATACAATTATACTGCATTTATACAGACAACTTCTTAAAATCAAAGCTGCCATGTTCAAAAAGTTTTTAATTCATAGATGAGATTAAAGAACATTGTGCTGTCCATTATGAGAGCAAACCAGCAGCCTTAAATGTCCTTGCAAATGATGTCATTGCAGCTATCATGGTAAATCCTAATCAAGGTTGCAGAAGGATGGAAGGCTGGTTGTTGACCTGAAAGAGAGGCCAAGCTATGTGTGTTCAAGAAATCAGGGCCTTCAACTTAAAAAACAAGCAACATTGGCCTTTCCCTCCAGAGCCATATTTGACCCAGAGCTTCATGGGAAAATGAATTCTACAGTTCCATAATTAAATCAAAAATCAATTCAACAAACAATTAGTCTGGGAGAGAAGAGCTGCTCCAGGAGTGTGGGTGTTGGGTTGCTGACTTGTTCTGGCTGATTACAAACATGTTTTCTCTCCCCCCAGGTTTGTTTTCAAGAGGCAGGAAGTTCTGCATAGGGCAAGTCTTGGTCTAATTACCCCGGATATGCGAGGGAGGTTCCAGAGAAGAAGAAAGGCAAAATTCATAGGAAACGGTAATATCTCAGTGACCCCTTGAGTAATGTTCCAGTAACATTATCAACAATTAGATGATGACGTGCTGGCCGTGTGCTTCTTGAGTTTTCATACATCAGGCCCTTGGGAGGGTTTCAGCGATCCATTCCACAAATACCAAAGAGCCAAAGCAGACAGTGTGTCCAAGGTGAGCACAAGGTAACAAGGCTGCAACTCTGAGTGAGGACTACTCCGGGTTTGGCATCAGCCCCTAAGACAAGTCTCAGCTTACATCATTTCCTGTGTACATTATGAATTACATTAAGAACTGTCAGCTATATAGGTCATGTCAGAATCGGGGTTTGCCAAGCAACTAAAAGATAAACAACATGAGTGCATGGAGACTCTGGGGAGCACACAGCGCCATGACGACTTCTATCTCTGGAACGCCGGCCCCTTGTCAGCTCTCTTTTGTGAAGAATCCAATGAAACAAGCATGCTGACTGTCCTCATAGTTGTGCTAAAGAACTCTCTTTAAAGAGCTGTTCAAACAACAATACGAGGCTTGTTAGGAGACGGCTGCCACAGTGGTAGAAGGTATGCAGAAAAGCACATTTAAAATCAATGGAAAAATACAGGGCCAAACCAAACAAGTGAGGGGGAGATTTGTGCATTCAGCAGTGACTAATGAGCACCCATTCACTTGTCTTCCAATAAAGCGCTTGGCCTGATCAAACACCCACACCCCTCTAAATAATGAAGGGATATATCTGGCCTGTTAGCTTGGCCCCTCCTTTTCCCACCCACGGCCAATCAGAACATGTGAACTGTCAGGTTAACAAACACAGAGCAGCTGACAGAGCACACCTCTATGGAAGATATGATGGGGAAATGGCATAGTTGGGTTACAGCAGGGTAAAGTTGCCATTTACTGTGTTGAGTATCACACAGCCCAAGGTTTGCTAAACTATGATAGGAACTGGGAATGACAAACAGAAGTATAGAAGGAAGGAAGAGCAAGAGAAAGAAAGTTCGTCATCACCTACAATTAAAAAGCTTTCTACTTGGAGTCTTGGGAGAACTCAATGAATCAGTTCTACAATCGCAAATCAGAATTTTCTCCCTAAGCATCTATAATAATCACTGTTGTCATGGGAAACGGAACTTGTCCATATTGTTCCTTGCCGCTGCAGATGTACTAAAAGGATATGACTAAAAGGATATGACTCAGTGAATCTTAATCACACTTCAGGAAGGAATCCTTTGAGCAGAAAGCCCAAGCAAATAAGCCAATTCATCGGCTGACTTTCAATAAACCCCAAACCCCCTAACAGCAGGCCAAATAAACATAGACAGGGAGAAATCTGTCTACACAGCTCTGCCTAAACCTGGCATCCAGACTTCAGCAACACGGAGAGCACTAGCCACAGCCTCTGAGGAAAACCTCAGCTCCAGCTCCTTGGTGTTGGTCTGGGATGGACACTGAGGTCTGGATCCTGAACTAAGGACTCATCCTCTGTTTCCAGACTTCCCAGGCTGGACTGCTGTCGCCTGATTGCAGGTACTGCAACATGCCAAGAGCAGCAGGCTTCCAATGGCGCAGCATCAGGCATGCTCATTTAGGCCTGGCATAAGCCTCTTCTGCATCCTTACAGCATGGCACACCAGGGCAGACTTGTCAGGGCTGGCCCATGGAAACCAAACCAAAAGCCTGACAATGTGAATATAAGTCCATGCTGTTACTAGGTTCATGGGGTTTGACGTATGTGTGCTGCTGTGTGTATGTGTGTATTTTTGTGCATATGTTGATCTATATATGGTGTTTATTTCACTCATCCTCATCCATGGTGTGCCCCAGCACTCTGTATTTTTGGTTGGATTTTTTTCTCCAGACTACATCAAACAGAGGCGAGGGTGGGCTGTTATCCACCACCGTGTCTAGGGAATGGCAGGATTTCACTGCCATTAGGGGAGGAGAAAATGAGTTTGTCTTCATGGTTGAGTACGGCACAGGTCTGTTACAGTTTTCCATATACAGGGCAGCATGGAGGCTCCTGCTAATTTTAATGATATTTACCACCAAGAGAGGAGGGCAGCATAGAGATGAGGGTTAGGGAACAAGTCGGCTTCCTAATGAACATTAATATGATGAACCTTTCATATCGTATCACCAGCCAAGTGGAACTGAGTTTACTTCCTATACATTTTATAAACAGAATACACATGACAAGTATGTTGGTGAACAGGACTATCTAAACAGATTTTCATAGCTGTAATTTTGTGTCTAACATGCAAGAAAGCTAAGACCCAGGCACAGTGGCGGGTTCTTCAGCTTGTGTTCTTGCTGTCCTTACTCTCCTGCATGCTACAGGAAGCCTGCAGGGAGGGATACAAGCTTGACATCCTCTGAACCCTGACATAGCCATAGCTCATGCAGAGGACGCAGCTAGCAACAGGACAGACCAGTGAGTGGTTTCATTAAAAGGCCAGCAGGACAGCCACGTTGTCCACAAGGCTTTGTCTGAGTATCGGCAGGGGCTCCTATGAACCCGCCAGACAGAACCTGTTGTCAGTTGAGGGAGTGCCGGCATGTCTGGACTTGAGTAACTGCCGCCACCATGGGGATCTTGGTTTTAGGGCAAGAGGGTGGTCTCAGCGTGGGGGCGGGTTCAACCAAGATGCCCATTCATGATGGAAGGATGCAGGGGTGTTTGTGGCAGCTGCTGGTGGACTGTTATTCTTACATACACACACACACACTACATATTACAGAGGGTAAATGATGAGGATGGTTTACATGGAGACTGGGGAAATGAGAGACCATCAGATGAAATCACAGGCTGTACAGTGGGACGAATGAGGAAAGACAGAGGCCTTCTGGGGACTTTGAGGCTGATGGGAGCAGACATTTTCTTCCCTCTGATTCCCTCTAAATAGAGTGACACTTCTGCAAATCCACTGAGGCCACAGTTCTGTTGGGGCCTTATTTCTTTGTTGATTTTTTTATATAAGCCGTCGTACAGTTTATGAGACAAATGCTTACCAAACACTGGTGGTTGGAAGTAGGGAGGAGGGGGGTGCAGGAATGTCATGTCACAAAATGTCTGTAGTTAGCTTGTACATAATGAACAACACACTTGGGATACAAGCCCAGTATAACCCACAGCCTATATGCTTTACAGAAATAGCGTCAGTTTTTTGAGGCACAGTAATATGCATACACAAATACTAACGAACTCCCATTTAGCTACACACTTTCTACCCCAGCACACACACAGACACATGCATTCTTCTTCTAATACATTGCAGACCCACACAAAATACATACTCTTGCTTGTTCTCCAAGCTGAGGTTATTCAGGAGTGTGTAATTCTGCATAGCCCTTGACCTCAGAGGTATTGTGGGAGGTGTAGTTCTCCATGGACATGAAGCCTTGCCACAAACAGTGTGCAACTCTGCCACTGGCATACAATCCTAGCATCATGGCCCTGATAATGACACTTCTAGGGGAGTGGGAGTGTGGGTGGGCGGAATAGGCACAAGGGAGTTCTTCCTCCGTCCACATGCCTCTGCTAGCCAGCCTGCTTCCATGACTATGCAGCACAGGGAAGACCATGAAGAGGAAATTCAGGGGCAAGACTGCCAACTGGTTGGGGCTCTACACCGTTGGGATCACAGCACCTCCTTGAGGTGTGGAGACACATGACAAGGCAATTATCAGTCCGTCGTCTCAGTCTCTTCTCTAATTGAGGGACTTTAGCTTCCAGAAAGTTGTGCAGAGCTCTCACATATCTGGGCTGAGAAGATGCACTGACAGCATTTTTTATATTCAAATACATATTTCAGCACTGAAAATAAATACTCAGACCTGCCAAACTGATTGTTTTGCTGGCTTGATGAAGCTCTTTGGATTGAGTGTTACCAGCTGTTGTGCTAGTTCTCTTAGTTCTTCTGCTGGATAGTGACTTCTTCTCTTTCTTTCTTTCAGGAATTGCCTTTTAGTACTTACTGAACTAAAAGCAATGTTTTAAATGCTAGGGTTTGGATCTGAGTAAAAGAGGTTTAAGAAAGTAACATGGCTTGGAGGGGAGAGGGTGTGATCTTGGAACTTGTAACTGGTTGTATCATGTTGTAAAATCCACCGATGCAGGAACCAAACCTAACAGGACATAATTTCGTCAATGTTGGCTTTCTATACACACGGGGCTGGCTTTGTGCCCAGGGCTTTCCAGCCCGTGCTGTAAACATTCATAATTAAGGCCATGTCAGAACTGTTCTGTTCACACTCACATACAACCCCATTTTAATTGCCTTCGCATGCAACATGGGCAAGCCAGGAGGATCAAAGGGTCTGCTGTGAGCAGACTCTCTCTCACTCTCAGTCTCGCACTCACACACTCGCTCCAACTATAACTCTCAATTTCTTCCTCTCTCACTCTCTCCAAGTCAGAGGTGATTATTCTCTCAAGCCCTCCTCAAACAATTAACACAGATGGTGAAGATGAAGGAGCTAGGGTAAACATTAGCTCTATGTGTGAGGAATGCACACATGATTTGCATATCGCCTTTTCCATATGTGACTCCCTCACACACGCCTCTGACACTCTCTCCCTGATAAAGCTGTGGCCCATACACATGCAAATACAAGCACACTCCTGCATATCTGTCATTTATGCCTGTAAAACTTAACACATAACACTCAATATAACCATTTGATTAAAATACCTTTAAACACTGAATTGTCCAGCACTGGTCTAGCTGGAATGGCAGTAAAAAATATTAGGACTTTCTCCACCTGGCTTTAACAGGTTTGAAGAAGGAGAATGGTCTCGGAGCAGGTGACCAACCGCCCTACTGGCTGCGACTCACCCAGCCACAGTGGCCACAGAAGCTGGCATACAGCACTGTGCTGCTGCAGGTCCTCAGCAGATACCTCTCTACGTTCCATGTGTTTGGGAGTGCAAGAAGAGTAGTGTTTACATGTATGTGATGAACTATTTGTTTAATTCTCATGTACGATTCCACACCACCTGACCACGATAGCCCTAATTAGCAGAAGAGAGGGCATTGGAAATATGGGGTGATGGAATATGCACTACACCTATAGTGCTGCTGGCAAGTTGCCGGCAGATTTGAGTGTGAAAACACCATAAGTGAGTGCGCACACACACACACACACACACACACACACACACAGACATATTCACTCACACACACTCACACACACTCACACACACACACACACACACACACACACACACACACACACACACACACACACACACACACACCTCTTAAACAATTTGCATTTTCAACTAGATCACTTTGGAACTTGCTGGACTACTCACCCTATCTGTTCACATTTTACTCTACAGTCGCTCTGGAACTTTGAACTTGCTTTTACTGATCTATTACAAAGGCAAAAATATTTAATGCAGTGCAATCCCTATATTTCTTGTCAGGAGACAGCCGCCCTAAACTACTCCTGATTACTTCCAGCCTCCGAGGGTTCCACACACTTACCTGCAAGTACAACACAACCACTTCACCATTCTATTCTGAAAATGCATTCAAAGCCCTACACATCCAACACAGCCAACAGAGCTGCCAGAACTACTGACACCTTTAGGCAAAAGTAACATCGTTTGCTAGCTTACTTTGTTTACATTCCATAAACATTAAAAAACAAAAAACAAGATTTACCATTAAGATGCAAATTCAAAGTCAGTTTGATGCATCAAGATATGCACATTTCATTTTCCTCATTAGGATATTCACAGCATAACTGCACTGATCAGTTCAGAAGACAAACATTGCAAAACCAACCCCTAACTAATCAGCAATAAAAGATTGACATATTTTCCTGTAATAGTATTAGTTTTTTTTTCCTGTAAAATTAACTTGTAAACTAAAACAGTAAAAAAAAATTTCTCTTCACAACAAAACCATGACATCATTAAATTACATATTTGTATGAAAAATAAAACGATTATCTGATCTCCCTTATCCAAACACTATTCAACAGTCCCACAAAAAGCTTTACTACTCTAATGCCCCGATTTGTATAAAAGATGAAGTTCAAGTATTATGGTAAAGTTCAAGATCCAACTGCATAACAGCATCCCAGAAAATCATCGACATCCAATACTTCATCATCTCCAGGCCTTGAGCTCAAATGAGATATAGCTCTGTGATAATAGTTTTGAGCACAATGACCTTGTGTTTAAGAGGGCAAAGACCTTAGGAACAAATTATCTGAGCAAAGTTAGGAGATAAGTGTGCACGAAGGTAAGGTAATCGTACAGAGCACCTAGGCAGCCCACCTAGGCATGTCTCTCAAGAGCCTGCCAAATGTGCACTCTTTGTTTCTCCACTGCCTTCCCTGCCAAAGCTCCTTGTAAGATGCATTAACATTTCCTTTCATGAAAGTTATTGCAGCAACTCTTCTTTGTGCAAATAACGATTAGTCCTGAAAGTCCTTTTGAAATTCATGAATCTGATGGTTGCCAGGTAGCAAAGACACCTAAGCTGGTTTCTCCCTCAGTATCCTGTATATTGCTACCCAGTGGACTGCACTTGGCACCAGAGAAAGGGATGCGGGAGACCAATGCCAGCATCACACAAGCTCGCTTAAATATCTGTGCCTTTCAGTGAAATACTTTTTGGACATTTTGTATTTCTGGCAGTGCAGTTTCAGGTGGAATTGTATAAAAAATGCAAACATCCAACACAACTAATAAGTCACATTCTGTACCAATGTACATAATCTGTTCCATATACAGCTTCTGCTCCTCTCCTCAACTGACAGTGAAAGCAGGAGGAGGCTTCGATGTGGTGTAGAGGTGTAACGGCTCTAAAGTATTCTATAGTGCACTGGCTTCATCTTTAGCATGGACAGGCACACACTGAGACACACAGGGACACATAGGGCTGGCCAGCCTTGGGCCTCTAGTCTGCCTGTGTGGAGCAGATACTGGGGGCAGTCAATACACTGCAAATGCTTCACTCTGTAATACTGCCCTGGGCTTATGGTCCAATTAGAGAAACCCAGAGCAAGTTAGCATCCAATCAGATTCATGCTGTGCTATGATTCTTATATGCGTATATCAGTATATGCACCTCAATTCACACACATACACATGTACACAAGTGCCCATGTGCACACACCTGTATATGCTCAGATTACAAGATGAATTGTCGAACAGTATGGTCAGTGGTTAATTCTGCTCTTTCACTAGTTGAGCATGAAGACTTGTTTGATTAAAATCTGAGCAGCATTCTTCAAAGCCATGGCAAACTAAACACGATTTCATTTAAAGGCTTGTTCTGGAGGACATATTTGAGTGTTAGATACTCTCCAAGTGAGCTGCCGTATTTCCCCCTAACGTCTCAGTCCTGTACCTCACTCCATGTTCTGCTGTAGACGACACTGTGTTGCCTCCAGATTGTTTTTGTCGTTCTTTTTCAATAACACACTGTTAATGCAATTTCTGTAAGTGTTTTTTTTTTTCTTCAAAAAAAATCCAGCCAGTAACAGGTAGGCCTGTCATCAGCTGAGCTGGCAGGGGATCTGGGTTCAATATCTTTGTCAGATATATTGTAATTTGGACGGGCAGTGTGGCAGAACCTGCTGGTCGGAATATTGCTTTGTATTTCCCCAGAGTCTCCTTTACCTCCACCAGCCCCCTTGTCTTTCTCCTTCTCTCCTCTGCTTTTCTCTCTTTTCACACTTTTCTTTTTTTGGGGGGGGGTGGCTGGGAGGTGTATGGACCAGGAGAGAGGGTTTGCATCTCATACACTCATCTGCTCACACCACCACAGCTCACTGATACAGTGATCTATTTAAAAGTCTGTGTGAGGAGCAGGTGTCTCACCAGCCCCCCTCCCGCACTCCATTATGCCCCAAAAAACAGGAAGGAGAACCAGACGGAGAAAGGAGCATATGCAAAAGATACACAAAAACATCGCACCATGCCATCAAAGCTGAGGTCTGGGTAATGCAAGCATCAGACCATATTTAGAGTCATAATCTAATTTATCTTCCATGTACACACAAACCCAATGCTGCTAAAACAAAATGCTAGGTGAGGCTGCTTCATCATGCTTGCTGGAGAATGAGCCACTGTTCACTCTCAGCCCTGCAATCTCACCCTCTTGCTGCTGCTGCTTCTCTGTCTCACTCTGTCAGGACTGTTCTCCCAGTCTCTCTGTCTCCCAGCCAGCTGGAGCAGCTCGGACGCTAATCCTGCCCAGACACCAGCTTTCTCCTCTATGCTGGGCTTATTAAACACACGCCTATTTTACTCAGTGGGATTAGGAGGGTCCAAGTTCTGAAGAATAAAAGTTGCTTTGATACGTGACTGGAGTTACAACCTAACATATTTCTTCCAAGTGGAATGTAAATGTAGAGACAGAGAGGGAGAAAGAGAGAGAGAGAGAGAGAGAGAGAGAGAGAGAGAGAGAGAGAGAGAGGTGAGGAGACATGCAGACTGGCCTACTGACACTAAACCACTCCAGGTGGTTCTGGCTCCCTGCCCAGAGCCCATCTCCCACTTAGCCTGTCTCCAATCAGGTCCTGTGTGTAAGCTCTATCACGCCACGATCACATCTCTCCTTGTGTTGGAGCAGGCTAAGAACACACGCAATGCATTTGGCTGAAGAAGGAAATACTAATATCGAGCTGATGTGTTCGGGTCCGCAGGCACCCAGATAAGAGAGAGGAGATGACAAACAGCCTCATCCTCAGCGCCACACAGATAAGCTGCCCTTGGGTCAGTCGAGCCGAGGACAAGTCTCTTGTTGACCACCGTGCCATGCTGGCATGCTGAGAAATGGAGCAGGCCATATAAACATGCGTTTGGTGACGCAACACCTAATCAAGACAAAGTGGTCTGCAAATCTCTCTGACATTTGGCTAGTACCACAGGGTCTGTTGGCATGGTAACATGTGGAGATTGGTCAAGAGGCAAGCTCCACAAAACTTCTCTTTTCAAATCTGATAGCTGCCTTTGTCTCGTGTGGTTATCAGGCTTGTTGGCTACATAAATAAGTAGACTTTTTAAAGTGAAAAGACCCAAGTAACATTAAAAAACCCAAGTACTTAAAAACTTGAAAACACAAGTAACATTAATACTAATATAATGCTCAATAAAATTGTCTGGATCTTAAAAAAAGGCGAAGAACAATCACATTTTTACATAGTTAATATTAAATACAGGAACACTTCACTTCTAATTACATATGTATCGCTTATCAGCAAATGCCAAAAAATGGTACACTCGTGTAGCATGAAAGTTTTCTACTTTCTTGGCAGAGCCTACAACAGAGATAACACCAGAGAGACCAGAGAGAAGGAGAAGAGGAGAAAGACCAGGATCTTATCAGTGGCATGCACACAGGGATCAGCTGGGAGATCAGAGAAAGCTGACGCAGGGTCACACACTGAAAGTGCAGGTGGCTTCACACTTATCATCACTGCTTCCCTCGGGGGAAGGGGGTGGGGGTAATGGAGGTTGGGCATGCCAGCACCATTGATCAGGCCCATCTGTGCGATATGGCTCCAGACAGAGCAGGCTGCTACAACCAGCAATGAGCTTCTGCCATTTTGCCCCTGCTGCCCGAGAGATGGAGAAATAACCCGCACTTGCCCTGTGGGAACTAGGTGATGTTGCTTTTTGACAGCTATAGCAAAAGGTGTAGGAAGAGCTTACCAGGCCTGAGCAGCACCAAGCTCACCTGGCTTCTCTGCTTTCCATGTGCTCAGGGCTAGCATAACTGACTTATCGCCTACTAGGAGCTCTTGTGTGGAAGGCTAACAAGTCCCTCTTTAAAAACATTTCACCCATGGTGAGGGGGGTTGATGCTGCTGGATGGGTCAAGATGAACAAGGTGAAAAGATCCCAGCTCAAAGCCCTCAGCAGCAGACAGAGAACACCTCCCAGCGCCAGTAAATTACAATAAACAGCAGTGCAACCATAAAGCGTGGGGTAAGGAAATTAAAGCCTATCTCACAGATCTGTACACAAGGGCAGTGTAATTATGCTGCCACGTGGACTAAATGTGGCCAGCTGTTGTTTTCACTGCTGTAATTGATTTGGCAAGGTGCTCTGTTGCTAATAGCCAGAGGACACAAGGCTGACCTGCCGTTGGGGGGTGGGGGGGTGAGCTTGTGGTCAGCAGCTACGGCTGTGCTGGGGTCTCTTACGTTTGATTTGTCAGGAGGGCAAACCATCCGCACAACTCCAAGTAATCAGATGGCTTGATTAAAAAATTGCCTCGTGCTGCAGGGAAAGGCACACCCCCTCACAACCTCCCTCAAACCCCCACATGTGTGAAAATTCCAGATGGGGTCATAAAATGTTCCCACCCCATTCTTACCGCCACCAGCACTACCAGCAGCAGCAGCAGCCGCCACCATCATTAAGTAAAACAAGGGCAGTAATGAAAGCGTCACGGGCGGTGATCAGATGGTGGAGTGTGTAAAAACAAGGTGCTGTGGAAATGAAGCTGTGAGTGGACAGCTGGGGACAGAGCAAGCACTTCAAACACGTGGGGTGGGTAGGCGGTGGGCTCTCGCCCCTCTGGGGCCTCTGGGCACCTGCGACAGGGGCAGTGGCTCAGGGCTCAGGCCTCAGGGTAGGTCTGCTAACTTCACCTTTCAACTAGATGTAGTGCAACAGCTTTGTCTCACAGCTGCAGACCTGGGACAGTCATGTGACATGACTTATGGTAACTTCAGTTTCATTACAGCAAGTTTACTGAAACCAAAAAAGAACAAGTCTGTTTTATACACCCAATTTCACTCTGTTCTTTACTCACACGCACGCACACACATGCACGCACACAAACACACACAAACACAAACACACACACACACACACACACAGGGCAATATTGCAATTAATGAAGCAAAGATTGTGCTTTGGCAATATACAAATATAAATCTGTGTGTACTGTACAATAATCAGCTGTGTGCAAACACTACACATGCTGTGACAACAGCAAACTTAATACTAAGCTGTAAATAGCATAGTATGCTCATTATAACCCACCACCATGCAGTATTATTATCTTTTCCAGTTACTTTCCCACTAGAACAAGTGTGTGGCACAACTGTGCTGATAGCAAAATCAGACTCTTGATTCATTTGTGACAGCGCAACACGTGATTCAGTGCCAGCTCAGAACACAACACCACCCCACCAGTCTTCCACACATACTGCCACATTGCACTTTCAGTAACATGACTGCTTAACATCTGCTGAGACTAACTAGCCTCATAAAGGAACAGCACCATGGCGCTGATCCAGAATGGCTGCTCCCAAGGAGTTTCTGCAAATCAGATAACAAATCATATCATGCTTTAAAAAAGAGTAAGTACATAAGCTCTAGATAGGCCACATCTACAGACCACGCCCATGTATTGGCTAACGAGCTATCAATTACATGCTTAACACGATGCTATTGGCTGTGGAGCAGAACCATCTGGGCCCGGCCGTCTGGACATAGGTGATGGCTGCCTCTTTCCTTCTGCTCCTCATGTCGCTCTTTCCACCACAAATCTTAGCTCTATGCATGCAGCATGCTGTGTCAAACCGGTTTGGTTCAACGCAGGCACACCTGAGACACATCAGCCTACACAGCAGCAGCTGCTCCAATATCAGACCATATATGATCTAAAAAAAAAACACCTGACTGAAGGGAGGAATCAGGTGGGGGAGTTACTTAAGGGGGCAAGTAACATACATGGGACAGAGAGTATATCTGTATGTGGGTGCGTGTGGGAGAGAGACATGGAGTGTGAACTGGTAGCACAGACCCTCAGACACCTTCTTAGTTTGCTGCATCAAAGGCACAAGGAAGATCAATCAGCCAGAACAGAACAGCTAAAAGACCTTTCAATGAACTTGCTCTAATCTCCACCCAATGTTACAATCAAACTGAAAGTTGGAGTCCTAAAGATGACCCAAGGGTTTAATAACTATCCATGTGAAGTTTGTAAATCTTTAATGGAGGGCAACTAAGCCTCCAGCACCCTGACACACACATGTGTGTGCACACACACACATGCGTGTGCATGCACACACTCACACACATGCTCCTGTTATGGACTCAGTGTGAATTAAAAAGCTTCCATGATTCATTTGTATCAAACCCTTTGGGCATATTTTTGTCTGTAAATATTTATTATCTGATTATTATCAAGTTTGAAACCACTAGAAACCAATTGACTCTCCAAGATGAATAAGTACTTCAGGTTCAGTGACTGGAGTTTACCACCAAGAATGATGCTCAACTCAATGACATCTTGGCACCATCAGCTGTGGTTCTCCATTATTGGAGCACCAAAACAATTATGTATACTGTTGCATTATGAAAGGAAAGGTGCGTAGAAAAGGAAGAAAACAAGCCAAAAGGACTTTGGCTATGTGGCACAGCACAGAAAGGGAAGCAACAGTGGGTAAAAGGCTTCTTCAGCAGGGTTATTCCAGCCATAATGCCATACAAACAGGCCTATGAAGGCACACTACCCCAGTGTTCTCTAGCTGGGCTTTTCTGTAGGAGATGATGCCTCATGCAGACTTGGACTAAACACATTATACAATCACAGGAGGCTCCATACTTGTCTGAAGATGTGCCGTACATTACAATAATCCACATTTGATGGGCTGAACACACGCACAAATAGTATTATGTCTCCTAATCAAATCCAGTTTTCTATAATTAGTCACTTTTCCATGAGGAAAATGAGTAGTGAGACCAATAAATACAGCATCTCAAAGAAGGTTCCCCAGTTTTTGGGGGCATCATCCCTATTTCCCCAAACTTGAAGACTGCAGGCAGTAATCACTTCCTATTGAGTTCTCCCAGTGAGATCAGAAAAGGACATTTAGGCAGACAATTAAACATGAAATGTGCAATAGCACCAATTATGTCTAATGATGGATTGTTGGATTTAACGTTTGAAAATGTTGTGAGATTTCTATTGAAAAGAAGAAATTGAGACTGGGAAGCACACACATAAAGACAGAAAGACAGACAGACTAGGAGAGAGCGAAAGAGTGAAAGAGTGAGAAGGAAGAAAGAAAAAGAAATGCAAAAGGGCAAAGGAGATAGAAAAAGAAAAAGGCTAAAATATTGGTATATTAGAGAGACCACACAAATACTTGTGTGTGTGTGTGTGTGTTTGAGTGTGTGTGCATGCACTGTCACAGCAGGAAAGATCATGCTCAATAGTGCAGAGAAAAGTCACAATCAAGCTAATATAAGCAAGAGGAACAAATCAGCTCAGTTTTAAAAAACCTGTGTGAATTTATAAAGAAAATATATAATCATTAATCAGTTTGCTGAAAAAGGACTAGCTGATTTACACAAAAACAAGTCACAAACACAAAACACCAGAGTGTTACCCCTCATGCACACAAGTGGGTCACCAGGTGTTACATTGGCTCACAAATGCAATATTTTCTCTCTCATGGATGACACAATCTAGCCTTGGCAAGGTCAATGGCCCACAGGGTCCCGCTCAAAACTAAACTCTTAACAATGCTTGAAAAATCTGAATGCCAGCCATGACCTCTGAACTCCAGCCAAGTGATTATCAGTACCTAGAAGTCGAGGGCTTCCTCTGACAATACAAAGCTAATGCGCCTAGCAGAATGGACAATGGTTGTGCCATGGGAGAGAAAGCTCCCTCGCTAATTACATGCTACATTATATTCAGGCAGTGCAGCACAGAGGATCAGTAATGGAGGTGAACGTGTGTGTGTGTGTGTGTGTGTGTGTGTGTGTGTGTGTGTGTGTGTGTATAATATATATCTGCAGACCTTAGCAGCGATTTTATCAAAAATAAAAAATCCTCCCAATATTAATGTAGAATACATTATTTCCTAATTGCCACAGCTTTTTATGAGCATGAACGCTCTTTCTGAATCTGTGTTTCTCCACTTCCTGCCACCGATGCATCCCTAAACTACACACACAAACTACTCTGTTTTTCTTGTGGTTTGCTGATTTTCATCCTAATCTCCCCATAATTGGCATCAATGTAATAAAGACAGCCTGGTGGACCCTAGGCCAGCGCAGTGGTGGACCTCAGAGAGGAAGGGGGCCTGTGAGGATCTTATTACTGAGCCTCAGTGGGGCGAGATGAACTGGCCGCTCCCACTCTAATGTCTGCACTATCGATTCTGTTATAGAGGTTCATGGCCCAGCACTGGGTAACCAGACACATGGCAGTAGCCAGCGCATGGATTTCAGCTTATGAGTATGTGTGCGCATCTGCATGCCGGACATTGGGAGACACCAGGGTCCAGAGGGAGACAGAGGCCAGACAGCGCGGAATTGGGCCAGTGCTGTTTTAATGCGGTGTGGGCAGGAGAGCGAGGCTCGGGACCCTGCAACCCGAGCCCTCTGGGTGCTGTGCCTGCTCCTGCCAGGCAGCCGCACACTACGGCTCTGTTCTCCAAACAGACCACTCCCTTTCCTCTCCCTTTCCACCGTGCTGATTATTCTGTGATGCACCCTCATTATACCACAATGTTGTATGTATCTGTCCAGCTGTAGCAGCAGAGATGACATACTGTCCGTGCATCGCTAAAACCTGTGCAGCTTTCCCGTGAAGGTTTTCTTGATGCTGTTAGGTCAGATAGCTCCAGCTTCAGCTCTGCCCCTGGAAAGCTCCTCTACAGAATCTCCTAATCACAACTTTCCAAAAAAGCACATGTTAGAGATATACTGAAACTGCTGTGGGATAGTACCCCTCCAGAAGCAGGGGTTTAATATAGCTATCCTACAAACAAACTCCTCCTTCCCAATGCTCCAGCAGGTTGAAGGGCTGAGCTTCATTACGAACCCTACACATGTCATTTGTGTCTCACTACTCCTGCTTTCCTTGAGAGCCCTGCTTCTCTCACACACACTAATGTACCAGACATGAACTCAGGCAGGGAAGTGTATGTGCACACAGAAACACACACACACACACACACACACACACACACACACACACACACACACACACACACACACACACAGACCCACAAACACTTGTTCATGTACACACCTACAAAAGAGAGACACACCCACACATGCACAGGCCAAACACCCAAACACACACATACGGCTTGGTTGCATCTTCCTGGTTTGTCCCTGGATGAACGAGGCCATTGCGGGCTTCTGACCTTTGCGATCTCTGCCCACACCATGCCATCTGCAAAGTGCCATTTGGCAGACCTAAGATTAGCCCCAAATCACTGATAAAGAACCCGCAGCTTAAAGTGGAGATGGAAGCGGCATGCACTCACCTCCTCATGCCAAGGGTATTTTAGTATCAGGTGGGTGGTAGGCAGCAAGAAAATATTTCTGATAAAGCTCCCATAAAAATCTGTGGACACAGTAGCTACAAGAGCCATCTAGAGTTAAAGCAATTCTCAACAGCATGGATCGCTAATTAAATCCTAACACTGAGTTTTTCATTGATGTGATTTTTGTCTTCAGTGAGGCTAATTCTCAAAGTCTTTGTTGCATTTTGTGTGAAAGGTTTAATCTGGCATGCCCAAGATTTAAATAGGGAAATTCACAACGACAGTAAAGACCTATTTAAAGCTTGGGCATTTCTTTTGAGGAAGAAACGCTTTCTTCTACACACAGTAATTAGCAAGAGTATTAAACAAATAAAGGCGATTAAAGACTGTGCAGCACTGTTTCTATGTGGACATTCTGCACCTGTGTGTCCTGATGGGCATTGTTTAGAAGCTGCTGAAAGCAGAGGATTGCAGCTATGTGAACCATGAGGCACCACTCCCTCTGCAATGAGCCCCAGGCATCAGCTTGCCCGGGTACCTGCCTAACACTCAATGCATCCAGCGCCACCAAACCATGCTCCTGTTAAATATGAGGCCCAAGCAGAAAAGAGCACTTCATTAGACACAATAGTCCCATGTGACTTAACTTTATGGAAGCATTGATAGGCTATTTTTTGCTGTCTGTTTTTTTTTCTCCTTTTTCAGCAAGACATAATCATAGTTTCACTAACAAGACTGAGATAGTGTTTATTTTGGGATTGCTAGTGAAGGCAATTAAAAAAAAAGAAGAAACAAAACGAATCTGACCTTGTGGCGGAGGGGGGTTGGATCTCTTAGCATGGATCCTGAGGCTCTGACAGATAATGACACCAATCAGCTTTTTTTTCCATTCCTGACTCCCTGAGAAAAGACTACTGACCCCAGTGTACATTGCAACAGTGGCCCTCAGAAGACGCATGTCATATTTAGATATGCTGCAAATATGGCTGATATGGCTTTAACTAAAATACATCATCACAAATAGTGTCAGATATCAGAAATGGCCAACTGTACTATAATCAATCAATCACTTTATTGATATGGAGTTTATTACAAGGCTCATTGTTTGACTTGCAGCTAAGAAATCACACTGAAATTGGTAATAAGCAATGACGACACCATGAATGTAGTGGCATCTGTGCTTTAATCGATTATCCTCCCACCCAACAATGAAGGGAAGGTCTCCTGGCACCAAGATGTCTCTGCAATGGCAATTACAGGACTACCACTAACATGCTACATAATCAAATGCTTACACATCAAATACCACCTTTACAACACCCCACTGGGACACATGGCACTAAAACAATGAGGCTGCCCATACTTCTCTAAAGAGCCCCTGTAGATATTCAATGCACCAGATACAGCTTACAAATATAACATTGTAATTTTTAGATATATACAAGTTAATTTCCTTTTATACATCTGGGAGCTAAGAGTTTTTGAAAGTTTAACATAATGATTAGAATAAAGCAGTGAAGAGGACTGACTTCTCCATCCTCTCCTTTGAAGTAGCCATTCCAGTGATAAAAAGATTACTCCATCCTTGCCAGCATATTTCAGTTCACAGTGAGTGTGCATGTGTTTGATTAATGTGCTTTAATGGCCTGCGATAAGGACTGCTGTCTAGTGTAATTAATGGCAGGCAACCTGAAAACCTTTCTAAAACTACAGAGATTTGACCTCAGTGAATTCCTCATACTTAAGTAAGGTTAATTAACAACCAAAATACCAGTGAACACTATATAAACAACTAAGGCATGCAAGCACAAAAGCATGAGAAAAATGCGTGAGAAAAAATCCTTCGGGGAAGCAAAATTAAAAGAAACTTTATAAAAATGTAAATAATATTAAAAAAAAATAAAAAAAAGATAAACTGTATATAATGCTTGGTTTGTTTAGGCTGCAATTATTCACTGCTTCCCAAGTTTGGGATTCATTAAATAAACGAATACTGAAGGCATTTATTTTTAATATCTAGAGGCCCACTGCCTGCATCATCTTGAATCGAGTAATTATTCGATGTATTCACAGATCCATATTTGAAGGCACTCTATAAACCACTAATGAGAAGCATGTGTGTCAAACGATTAGGAACAGTTTTCATAAGCCTGATAAACAACCAACTTCTGCATTCTGTGCCAGCTGCTGTGCTAGCCTCACGGCATACATGCTAACATGGATAAGCTGGTTATTAATTGTTACAACATCATCTGTCCTGATGTTGCAGAAGAGTTGTCTCACATGATGTCAGAACTGAAGATCTAACATGCAAATCAAGTTAAAAAACTGGACAAGGTCATTGGGTTTAGCCACGTCCATACAAATGGTACATTAAACCAGCAAACCCTGAGGGAACACATTAAACATGTGAAAATAATTTCATCATTCTGCTTCTTTGGAAGCATGCCGAAAACAGTAAGAGACTGCTGTTCTCGGTGGGGTGGCCTGACTGACTCTCCAGACTCCTCTGCATTGAGCTCACATCCTCATTTGTGCCAAAGACTGCACAAACACAATGAACTCCTCAAGCGTGGTCCGCTCTGATGATGACGAGAGTGACACGACCAGCAACAGTGGATCCGTTCTTTCGGCCCACTGGTCTGCTACAAGGGCTCGGAGCAATAAAGGGTCTGTTGCTGCTTGGCTGGCTGCAACTGATAAAGCTACAACTTTCCCATCGTCCTGCTGGCATTCGGGGAGCCAGAATCTCATTATTTTGCTTCCATGGCCCAACAAGCCTTAAAGGTTAATTACTGTCCATCCTCACAACTGGAGCACAGAAGGAGCTGCTAGCCCATCACTGTGGGGTGAACACCAATGCTGTCACCAATGTGACTTTGCTGGCTTATACTATGGCAGTTTGTCTAAACTTTTCTTACTTTTCAAAGATGCTAATCCTTGTTAATCTTAAAACAATATGCTGGTTTCATTATCATATAAGGCAAAGACATACAAAAGGTTTGTTTGTACAGAGAGTTACTGACTTTAGCCAATAATTGTTTTCCCCAATAATGACAAGCAGACCAGGAGCTATCAGCTAGCCTGGCATGCGAGTCTTCACCAACTTCTCCTCTCTCTGTCAGAGCCCCAAGCTAGCCTGTCCTTAGTTTACTGCACCTTCCTTCCTCAAGCTGTCAAATAGTGGTCAAGAATCAGGACCCCTCTTTGTTGGTGTGCTGTCTATTCAGATGTCTGTCAAGAAGGAGACACAGAGCAGCATGGCGCTTGGATAGTAAGTCTGTGTGAGTGTGGGAAGAGGAAAACACCCTCTTCCCCTATGGACCCACATGCTTCAGATTAAGTAACTCAAGTTTCTCAGTTCAATAAATTCAGTTGAAATATACAGCCTCAGCATTCAAGTTATTTTTTTATCTTTATTTTATCTTATCTTTATCTTATCTATATCTTTAATAAACACATAAGCTTGATAAAAAGTCACTCAACCAGATGTGTGCCATATAGACAACTCACTCTTAGATTGCAAATATAGTCAGAAGCAAAAGAAATCTCACAACTTGTTGCAGTATGACAAGCGCAATGTGAAAATAACATCTGTTATTTGTTGGGGGTTATAAAAATTAAATAATTTCCTCAATTTGGCAAATATAGTGCTTATGTTTCTGTTCAAATGATGATGTATTCTCTGGCTTCTAGTGTACACTGTGCATGTGCACTATATTTATAGAGTCTGTGCAACCCACATAAAAACCCAGGGCACACCAATCCAACATGGTCTAACAAGCTCAACATGGGCAATTGTGATTAGATGTTTAAAAAAACAAACATGCATATAAATGAATGAATAGGGAAGATTATGTCTGGTTTTCAATCAGCCTAACCATGCTAATATAACACACAGTATGTAAACATGCATTCCAAGTCTTATTCAAAGTTGGATTTATTTTGCTGAACTTGAAACAAATGGTTGGAAATAGTTAACATGATTGCACTACCGATGTGCTTGTGTGTATGTGAGTGTGTGAGTATTTGTGTACCTTGTGTGAGAAGCTGCAGAGTGCGAACCTCCTCTCTGACGCGCAGCTGCAAGACCTGCTGGAGGATGTGCTGTCTCTGACTCTCCTGCATGATCCCCATCCTCTCCAACTTCCTGTCTGTTAGCCTCATCAGAGCTCGGCCTGTATGTGCACGCACACACGTATGCACACACACACACACGCACGCACACACGCACGCACGCACGCACGCACACATAAGAACTTCTGTTCCACTCTAATTTGGAGAGAAACAAATCAGCACCATAATCAATGTGAATAGTAATTACAATGCAAATAGTCTGTTTACATAGAAAACTTACTATTTATTTGTCATAAATCTTTCAGTTTGACAAATATAAAAGTCACATGCACTGAACCCAGGAAGATGGGTGTATGTGCACATTACAGTGCCTGTAATAATAGGTCTTGAATGTAACACTGGATTGGATATTGCAATACATTACAAGGACATAATGAGAATAAATACCATAATTACTGAAAATAAATGGACTGGAAACTTTTGCTCCAGACAGAAGAATGGTCAAGGTCAGATGAAGTTCACCATATTTTATTCTTTTTTTCTGTGTACTTTCATCAATGTTTTCCCAATCTTAATGACACAGTAGCTGGGGGCAGACTAAATAATCCAAGCTATATAAAATTTCTCTATGTGACCTGATAATTGGTGTTTTTGCATACTGAACTGTGACTTCTGGCTTAAGGCACATCTTATAGAAAAAGGACTTATAGATGTGCCATGGAAAACATGCAGTTTCACATGCATCCTGATGGGGCAAAACATGATGTCTTAATTCACCAGGAGGCAGGCAGAACAGAGCAGCATTCAGCTGTGACATAAAGCAAGCACTGCACTCCCTCTGATGACATGCGTGGGTAGATTGTTCTCTCTTTCTCTTCACTCATACTCCTCAGCATTGTCTCTCAGCTGTGATTATATGTAAATTATGCTTGCTGGCAGAGGGGTGCTGGACTATCCCAGACTGGCTTCATGGAGCACCAGCCTGCCAGCAGGTTGGCAGCAGGCAGATAGCTTTTCTAAGCAAAGTGCACACTGCCTCTGTGCACACCTGATGCTCCTGAGTCTAGTAGACCTTCAAACAGCCAACTACTGCTTCATACAGGTTACATTTATACAGGTAAATGTGAAAAAGATGAGAAGGGGAAGGTGGGGCAGGAGGCATTTAATTGGCATGCCTCCCAAGACATCAGGGAGGAAACTATGGTCAGAGTCCCTGCAGGCCAAAGACAAGAGTGGAAAAGTCAGACAATGGAATAATGAAACCGAGTAAAGAGGCCTTTTGGTTTGCAAAATCTTTCATAATATAACAGATTTTTTTTTAAAGCATCGCAATATAAGTACAAGTGTTTCCATGCCAGTCACCAAGCAACAAATACATCAACACATAAGAATATTTCACTGACATTTAGAAACGCCTGAAGTGAGGGTCTGTCTAGTGAAAGCACAGCAGGGTCCTGTCTATGGTCATGCTGCACTGGAATCACACGGGTGGGTGGCAACACGTAGAGTCTCATGTGAAGAGAGGATGGAGTGTCTGTAAGAGGAGAGGGGGCTGAGCTACGTCCTCATTAAGTAGCCAGTGGGCAGAAAGGCTCAGTGAGGAGTCAAAGCAGCGTGCCTGCTCTCTGACTTGGTGCCTTCAGAATCCCACAGAGGCACAAGAGTGAATGAGTCAAACCTCAGCTAATACACAGAGCAGTGTAGTGCAGAAGAGAATGGGTGCATTGGGTGGGGGAAAGGTAGTGAGAAGAGATAAGACACAAGAGGAGGAAACAGAAGAGGTAGAAGGGAAGAGAATGTGAAGTGAGGAGACGATAGTGGACAAACCATAAACCAAAGAAGTAGCAAGCGGGAATAACGCCCTTCCAAACATAGCCTGGTGTCCTATAAAAAACCCTTACGGATGTTTCTGAGCTGTACCCGGCAGAAGGCACGGGGACCTCAAAAGGTCACTGAGTGGGAGAACCACTGCAGCAAGATAAGCCACAGCAAGACAGGCAAGAATTCATGGTTCATCTCAGTCCACCCGATTTCACTTCCATGCACTGAATGTTGAATGGGAAAGAAGCCATATAAGGGAAGAAGGCTCCAAGACTCTCGTCACAAGTTGTATATACTCTTGGGCGATTGAAGGAAATGGGCTCTTCACTTTCTGAATAACTGTAATGGCCCCCCTTTCCACTGCTTTCAGTGGGAAGAGAGCCAGGTGACTGAGCTAACAGCATCACTGCTGTTTTTTTCCCCCACAATATCCACTTATTTTTTATCCAACTGACTGATAGAATAACTTCAAACATGTTTGTGTACTGGATCGCAGGACACTTTTAAATTCCTCATCTTCCTCAGCCTCTTTCAGACACTGCCAATTCTGCTTGTGCTGATGGTCCCTTATCTAAAAATGCAACACATCAAATCGTTGCCAAGATGTATGAAGACTTGTGCTACATTTCTCTGCTACATTTACTTCTCCGTGAGCCAAGCAGGAGAGGTGAGTGAGAAGGAGGATGCCAGGGGCTCCAACTCTCTGAACTCGCTCTGCTAGGTCGGGTTGTGCGTGGGACAGAGCTAGGCTGCAAGGCAACAGGGAAGGGAACGTTCCTCAGATGAGACTGTTGCATACTTCACATAGTTTAGCTGCAGCTGCCTTTCTTTAGCTTAAGGGATAATCTTTATCGCCTATATGTGCAGGCACGCACGCACACACACGCACAGCTGTGGCTTGCTGCCTGGGAGGCACTGTGATAGCCCCTCAGTTTGACATAAAGGCAGGAAAGGATCTCATTATAATGCATCCAAACAGCTTTTTACCCTAAGGACACATGCTCATCACAGAGACCAAACACATTTTAGTTGGGAACTATGGCTGAGGGCTGGATTTCTCAAGGAAAAATGACAACATGCTAAGGAAAATAATATATTCTATAAAAGTGATTAGCAGTTTAGGTGTTGAAAATTCATTCAGTTAGGGAGCCAGTTAAATCTACACTAGCAGACACTAAATCTAGCAAACATTTCAAGCACTTTTATTTTTATTGAAGGTCACCTTTATACATCTGAAATTGTTTTGTTAACATTATCCGGTCCATTGAGTTGCTAACTCTGTATTGATTACTGGACAGGAGGACAAAAGTGGAATTTAATCAAGAGATGGCAAAGATTAAGATACTGAGAGTTGGAGGCATGGAAGGCAAGAATGAGGGCAGAAAGAACAAAAGAGAGAGAGAAAAAATGCAAAAAAAGAGCATGGGGAAACGGAGAGAGAGGGAGAGAAAGAGTAAGAATAAGGGAAAAAGGAGGAGGTATGAATGAAAATGGGCTTACTGGCCTTCATCTGTAACTATGTTCACATTCAAAGAAACTCGGCCCCCTCTTCTCCTCTCCTCACTGACTGTGAAGAAGAAAGCCTGGCATGCTGGTTTCATTGGAGAATACAGAAGAAAGGAGGGCATTATTCTAATGCCTGTGAGCTCCTCCTCTCTAATGAGAGCCACTCTGTAGGCACACAGAAATCAGTATCCATTCACAACCTGTTCTTCACCCCCGCGAGTAGGAGGGTTGCACAATACATTGTTAATTGGCGTGGCAGTACTTGGCCTCTGCCTTACCGTTATCGGTAGGTTGTACTACTATGCAAATATAATACCTCTAAAAACCATATCATTCAATGTGTGCTGTGAGAATCCTGAAATTCCAGGTGATAGCACTGTGGGTGTTTTGACAAATTACAGCACTGACACGATTCAACAAAGAAAATCATTTTCTAAAGGGCTCACGAATGTGTTTTTAATGCATATCGCAATAACAGTAAGCAGCAAAATAATGGCAGCATTGTATTGTGTCCATGCCGTGTAGGCCTGCTCTGCATACAAGAACATGGAGCTCCCTAAAACCACTTGGTTTGCAGATTAAGAAAGCACACGTCAGAGCACAAAGCCACACTGTATGAGTGCTGAGATATGATCGACAGATTAAGCCTTTCTTCTGCAGTCAATCCTTCCTCCCTGCAGCAGTATCCACTATAACACAAGTTTTGCTAATGGGGTGCTCAGAATGGAGCCATAGTTTACAGGCTCCAAGCCCCAATAAAAAACTATGCAGCCAAGTTTTACGACTAATTGTTCAAAGCCTAGACATGACAGTGCTTATATTTTTGTCGGTACTGCTCATGATGGACATTAAATGCATTGTGAATCATTCACTAATGTGTCAGACAGAAAACAATCATATGGTCTAGCTGCCCCAGAGGACAGGCCAATAATAGCTCTGCCCCTATTGCACCATGTGTATGAGATCACTGCAGTCTGGCTGCGTAGTGTAGCATGATCACTATTGTGTGCTCTGAGAGCTGCAGTTCTATCCAATCTTAAAAAGGGTAAAAAAAACAAAAAAAACCCCAAACAAACCACAAAGTAAAAACTGTACTTTTCCTGAGCATGGCAATTTTGGCCGCCAACACCTCATCATCTCTCTTGCAGTAATGACCACTGAGCTATGGAGAGCTCAGCGCATACGTCCAGTCAAACATCGCAATATATCAGACACACTCGAAACAGCTGCAACCAAAATCCCAAAAAGCTCCATCAGCAGGATTGTTCATTCTGGCAGGGTTGTTCATGGAAAAGTGGTGTTATTACACAGCGGCTGTTACCATTACCATTTAGTACAGCTTAGAGATCCCAGTGGCAATTACCGCTGCACATTCTGTTCAGTTTGGCGGTTAAGGCACAATTAGTCAAAAGGACTAGTTTGTGGAGAACATCTGAACAAATGTACAATGATGAATAATAGCTTTTGTATGTTACAGAGTAGAGGAGGAAGCAGGCGTACACATGGCTAGTTCGGTGTGTTTCGCCCAGAGTGTTGATGAGTTGTGTACTTCCTCATCAGGGCCCACTGCCTCACGCTCACTTAAGGCTATTCACATGGTAAATCACCCATGTAGCCCCTGAAGTCAGCTCCAAATCTTGTCTCCCATCATCAGCCCTTTAACCTAACCTTGGACACTCCAAATTTCCACACACATCACATGAATATATTTAAAATATTCAGATAAAAAGTTGATGAATGAACGAAGACCTGGAGAAGTTATGTTGATTGACCTGCTGGCATGTCAGTATGAGTGAGATGTCTGATGTGTCAGTGGTGGCTGGAGCCTTCCCTCAGTTTTCATACGGTCAACACGTATTTTTCCTCTGGCACAGAAAAAGCTGAAAAGTGCAACTCACTTTAGAGGACATTCAAATCCAAGTGGTTTGTCATTTAAAAATGGAAAATGAACAGGGAAACAGTGAAAACAGAGACTTTATGGTTTCTGTATGAGCAGGAAGAAAATAGTGAGAGAGAGAAAAAGATCTTCACTGACTAACCAAGACCTCTAGTGAGTCAGCTCACTAGTGTCTCAATATGACTCTTTATAAAAATCTTGAAGGCTCATAAATAAACCCAGCTCCTTAACCGCACCCTGAGTAAAAATTCTTTGGAGGATGGAACATGGGCAATGGGGACCAAACCTCTTCAGATTCAATTACTTTCAAAAGAGGATATGAACGGAGAGCCTGTTAACGAGAAACATCCCAGCTGCTTTCATTTAGTCTGACAGTAGAAGGTCTGGCTGGCTTTCCTGTCTGCCTTCAGTTCCATTGCTTGGCTGCTACAGCCACCCACCCCTACTCCACCCCAATTCCACCCCCTCTCCACCCCAACCCTCCCCAAGTCTTAGTAAAGACAGACATGTGTGTGCAAATTATGCTTGGCTTTAGGTTAAAAGTTTGGGGAGCAGCTTAATGATATATGATACAGTTCTAGGCTGTTAAAGAAAAACCACACTGCGTCCATCGTGTGAGAAGTCCCCAAGATGATCTGTGGTTTGGGGATGGGAACAAGCTCAAAGAACATCCAAGATTAAAATGTCAGTCTTACTAAAGGTCTGATACCAGTCTAATTTGTGATGATACAAAATTGCAATAGCACACATCAAGCATCATGTAAATGTGTTTCCTCTCCACTTGGCTGGGACCTAGTGTGCCTCAAAGGAGCTCTTACCAGAACCTACAACAAGCCATGAGATGACCACTGAAATTCACTGACAACATACTGTACCTGGAGACTGCTCTACCTGCTCTGCTCTTCCAGCTGCTCTACTGCTCCTTCAGTACTCTACTGATCGTAGCTGCAGGATATTAGGCAGTATGAGAAAATCCTTAAACAGAAACTGCCATCTTGACAGAAAACAATCACAGCACCAGAGCACAGAGATTAGAGACTGTAATGGCAGCTGTTCTATGTGAAAAATCTATGATGTTATAATACGTAACTACACAGACCAAAAATATGTGCTTAATTCATTTTGCCCCAAACCACTTACTGACTCTGTTTTTGTGAAAGAGAATGAAAACAGCATATTTTACTTCTGATCTTGGGGAAACTAAACATTCCCTGAAATACAATCAAACTGTTGTAACAAAAATGCAGAATGTAAATATGGCTTTAATGAGAAAACCCCTTTACCTATGACCTCCAGGGTTTAGGTAACTTGCTTCCCTGAACAGACATCATTTGATTGCTACAGTACACAGCTAAAACGGCATATTCCTGGCCAGAGAGATGCCCATGTCTGACTTTACAGAGAGATGCCTGTGCCTGACTTCATCTGCATAAACGCCTCCTCTCCTGTTCACACAATTTCATGAATGAGTGCCTAATTTCAGACTGCCTCCTTCCCTCCCATTGCCTGATGGGTAGTTAGTGTTCACATTGTTGTGCTGTATGGATCTTTATAAGCCCCACTGCACTGTGGCCCCCGGGACCAGCAGCGTAGGGAAAGCTAGACTGCCATTTGATTGGGTCTGACATCTGTGCCTGGTTCAGTCAGCAACAGCCTTTCCCAACAGCAGATGACATACTGAGCACACTCCTTCGCTACTCAGCACACCTACGCTATCAGAAATATGTGCTTAACTCATTTACCACAACTGCTCACTGCTTCTGTCTTTGTAATTGCTAGAGATTAGGGACTAATATCTAATTATGTCTTAATATGCTCTAATGCATTTTTAATGACAGCTCGGTGTTCAAGTCAAATGCGAGGAGTCTATCGGGAGAGGAACAGAGGAAGCGAGAAGGCATCTTGGCAGTCATGGGCTAGTGATGGAGATGACAATGCCCCTGCGTCTTGCTACACTCTCCTGCTGATGTAAACTGACTAATATGTAATATGACTAATAAGTAATTTAGACAGAGGAGAACATGTTGCCCAAAAGCAAATATACGACTTCATAGTAGTGGAATGAATCTTCGCCGTCTGAGTCCCTTCATGTTGAATAAACAGACATCCTGTCAATAACCAGACACCCATTAGGTTATACATCACAATTTGTGTACTTGATCAATTTTTTTTTCCTTTTTCCTCATATTGTCTTGTGATTTGAGTCCTAATCTTTTGTTTATTCTAATGAAAAGTATTGAGCTGCACAGGGCATCAAAATCACTGGAGAGGGATGCAAATTGCATTGTGTCACTAATTGGCAAGGCCTGGTGCCTATTAAATAGATTCTGTTAATTAATGCTGGATAGTCAAACTGAGTCACTAGAATATCTTTTGCATAAATTACATCTAATTGGAATGTGCACTGCCCTGACCCTTAACACAGATTGGAATCAATATCCTTAGAGTCACATTGGAATTATTTGGAAAAAGATATGCAATTGTTTTAGCACTGAAACACCAGCAAATGGTTCAAACTATTTCAGGAACATAAGATGGTGTATTCTCAAGAGAATGAAAGACCATGTTATAAATTCAGGGGAATTCACTACAGAATTCCAGTTATAGTTTTCTCTATGTTATAATTGAGGGGAAAAGGATAAAGCAAGATTTTAATCTTATTCAAGTTTTCACCTTCAGAGATGACACTGGCCCTGAATGAAATGCTTGAGTCCCTGTGTCATAGCTCCAGACTAAACAAAATTCTTAAGAGCCACTGGCTCCATAATGAAACATAAAAAACCAACTTGGATAATATAGGCAATATTGAAAGATTTGGTGTTTGTCAGCTCTGGCAAGGGAGAAGAAAAAAAGAAAATTGTCCTTTGGAGCACTGCAAACCATTTTAGGTGTAATCTGGGGAACTCACCAGCCTCCAGTGTATCATCAAATATGTAGTGTGCTGAAAAACATGGCCCTAGGACCTCCTCATTACTCCCAACCTAGTGCTGTCAAAGCCCAGGAACATGAAACAATCAAGTAGTGATCTCACTAACATTTAGAACCAAGTATTGATGAGCAAGTGCATTGCCTTGTGAAATATCATTTCAAACAAGATCCCCACAGGGAACTCATTATGATGCAATCGCCCTGCATCCTAGAGGTTATGGAAATCACAATTAGTGCCTGTGCCATTACGCACAAAGTGGTTCATTTAAGTGCGGTGTGGCACTAGCTGTGTTGTGATGACTGACCCAGGGAGGAGTATGTACCTGTGATGTCATGCTGTTTGAAGGAGTCACTGTAGACTTGGTGCTGGGTAGGGCAGTGCTTCTTCAGCCATTTGCACACATCCTGCTGGGTCCACAGGGCCACTGGTTTGGACAGCTTCACTGTCCCCGGCTGGACAACAAAGAGGGACAAGCAGTCAGACTCAACTCATACACAGCATCACTGATGTGTCTGAAGGGGTCAAACAATATTCTACAAATGGCATTCTTCTTCTGCAGGACTGAACAGAAAATGAAGACATCCAGGATTAAGGCAAGATCAATGCAGTACAAGGAACAAGTTAAATGAGAATGAATAGTATGGTCAGCACTGTTGCTAACACTTAAAATGATGTTAGTGCCATAATACTTTAAGGGAACCGACATTTATCAGATTTAGTATATCTCCAAGCTGGACTGATCATGTCATGTTCATGCACAGATCAATGAAATAATTCAAGATATGATCAGGTCCACAGAATGTGATAAAGTTTCTTGGACTTTTTGCTTTTCTGTTCAAATGTGGCCAATGGCTCACTATTGACTAAGCCAATCTTTAAAGCATAACTATGAATGCTATTTTTCTATGAATGTTATTTTATTTTTGTACAGATTAATACCTAAAAGAACAATAGAAAGGGATATATAAAATAGGATGTTTCTTTTGATGTAATTTTTAAAAATTGTTTGCATCATATTTCTGCTTTACAATGCATGTTCCCACTCACAGCACGTAGTGAGACAACGGAGGTTGCAGCCAACTTTACAACCTTGACTGAATTTGGACGGGGGATTAGGAGTCTTGCAGGTATTAGCTCAGAATGAAAACATTACGCAGTCATGCGCTCTATGCTACCAGCTCAGGGTGAGTGCCCTAGCAGACTGCCTTTGCTTGTTATTTGCTCTACAGCGGCCGTCCAGGGTAAACAGACCCTTGCTGCTCGCCACCCTGATGCTCTCCTTGTGCTCCTCCCAGCACAGGAAAAGTATGTGAAATTATGGCTCTTGGCACAGTCCGCCAAGATCGCCAGCGTGTTTGCAGCGGGGCATGGTTAAACGTGGCGATGACCCAACTCAGCCAAGCAGCCAGACACTGAGTAAACAGAGGCCAGCCCAAGTTTGGGGGAGGGGGAGGAGAGGGCTAGTTCGGGGGGATCTGGCCCCACTATGACAGCCCAGTGCCAATTAACCCAGTCTGTCGGGCAGCAATGACAAGCATGCATTCTGTTCACATGTGCGATGACAACACCAGAGCATAACGCTGTGATACAGTGCAGAATCTGTAAGCTGCCTAACACAGAGCTTTGAGCAGGTGCCCTGCAGGGAGCTGTGCTCAGAGCGAGATGCGCTGGGTGGATGGGATGCAGCTGCCAGCCATGCGCCTCCAGGAGGGTCTCACTGTATGAGGATTTTCAGCCAATTAGAGAGATGAGTGACAGAGCCATTGGGTTGGGATGAAGGGGGGGCTGTTGAAATTCCCTCTTCACACATTCAAACACACATATTTTGTGAGACACCGATACACACTATTGCTTGCAAATATTAACTGACATGGGAATGGAGAAAGTGAGCGAATGTGAATTTGACTGTGGACACACTGTAACAGACAAGCACACACCCACGAACACAAACATACCCACACACACCCACACACACACCCACACACACCCCCACACAAACTCCCCCAGGCACACTCCCTTTGTCCTTGATATAATTAGACAATGCAGGTATTTTCATGTTCCTATAGCAACAAAGCCAAGTTCTGAATACATAAACAATGAGAAGCATCCCCATCTGTGAGGTTTATCAAGTCATATCAATACATTAGCAAGACTTGAAAGATCTCAAGGAGACATCAAAAACATGATCAAAGAAAGCACCTATCAGTGAGGATTACCTCAGAAAAAAACCTGAACAAGCTTTAACCTTTTCTGAGGGACCTCTGGCTGAGCCTACTCCTATGGGCAACTCAAGCAAAAAATGCTGCAAATGGTTTCATGAATGACTTAATGTTAAATTCTACAACATTGAGGCTATTTTTTTCCAGTGCAAAAACTTGAAATATTGGATTCCTTTTTTTTTTTTCTTTTTTTTTTTAACAAGACCGTGGTTTACCTTTGTAGAGCACAGTGAGGATTAACGACTGAAGAAAGCACCAGCTTACAGCCAGAAATGCAACCCTTATGCTAGAGGCTGTTTTCATGAAAGTTGAGCGCCACCTTGTGGCACATCAAACAGTTTTTTTTTCCTTTGAGTTTTAACATGTGCCTCAAATTCAACCTCTACTCTCAGAACATCTCAGTCCTGTGCCTGAAGCTATTTCCTGTCAGTGGGGCACTCTGTTAATTAACTACCCTTTATAGTACCCTGCTTAGGTATTTACCCCCTCCCGAGAAATGAAGCGATGACTCCTCATTAATTGTTCCCTTCCCCACACCTCAGAGAGTTCCTGAGTGGATAGCCCAGTGATTTTATTAGAGAAATGGACTCTCCTGTGTTTAAACTGGATTTACTTGCTGATGGAACAGCAAAGCACATTCAAGGGCTGGAGAGTCTGTGGTATGGGAAGAGCATGACCCAACAGAGACCTCATTCAGACCTCTAACACACGAGGTTCAGAGCTTTCAACGGGGCTGCCGGGACTCTCCCCCAGCTGCTTGGCAGGGTTCTGTCCAGTCCCGTCCTGTTCTGTCCCAGAACTGCTAGATCCACACAGCTAGGCCCATAAAGCGACACTGCTCTTAATCCTATGCTTTGTCATCTGATCTGATGACAGCCTTCAGATGAGCAGCAAAATGTATTCAAGACTATGCAAGTCCAGTTGCCTTGATTTACTCCTGCTGGACAATGACCAACAGGTGCTCTGGTCTGTGTGTGCGTACCACAGCCAGTCTCTCATTATTAGGCTGGGCCAAAATACACTTCTTGCTATGCTAAAATACATTACTTGCTACATTTCTTGCTATGCTATAGGTCCAGGTATTTGTGTAAAGTTCTTTAAAAAACAACAATACAGAATGGCTTGTTATAAGATATAACATGAATTATCAGATCATCCTTGTATTTGACTATAGAGTATACATTTCAATCTGTACCTAAGACCAAGGTGAGCTCAGTCGTAATTACACCGAGGAAAGAAACACAATGATGAAATAAAGCACAGCAGGGGCATTGACTGAGCGGTACCTTACAAATCATCAGCCTGGCTTAAACCATGCTTAGCTTTCACACACAGGAAATATCCGCTTCCTGGAAGCTTGATAATGTTGTGTCTATAATGATTCCTTCCTTTTTAAAAAAATAAATAACAGATTAGTTTATGAACCTGCTTGATTCACCTAAAACTGACCCATTTAAAACTCATTCATTCAAAGATTCACACATTAAAAATGGCATGACAAATAAACAAATGAATGACATGTATCTGCAGTTCTAATCTAGGACAAGTCATGACTTATGCAATGCTGTTAATGCCATTGTTACTTAAGGACTAAGAACAACCAGACTATTGTTTTAAGTCAATGCTCATTTACCTGCATTGTGCACTTGACTGTGATGACATTTCTGAAGCCATTTACAACACTAGCATTATTATAATTTGCACACCTGACCTGGCTACTCAGTGTACTGTTCACTCCTACTTAAATCCACTAAGCTGTAATCAAGGTTTACATATTTATTGCTTACCTGATAGTCTTCAGTTTAATTCTACCTCGGCACATATTCTGTATTTATTAGCTATACGCCTACTCTCTTTGTGTTTTTAAAACTCCACTTAAGAAATAGCCCAGCAGTATTTTATTATACTGTATAACCCTGTATTGGTATAAAGACAATTAAGTTTAATTGAATTATTATTCACTGTTTATCTGTGTTATTCTTTCTTTATATAATTAGGCTCAGGGTTTCTGTCTCTGTGGCTTACCCTGGAGAGCTCCGACTCTGAGACGGAGCGCTGGGGTGGAGACCGGCATTGAAATGCAGTACTCTGGTCCAGGAAGCCCGGGCTGGTGCTCGCCAGTCCTGGGCCCTTGGTGATAGACTCCTCCTCCAGGTTTGAAATCACATCCTCTTTGCACACCTGATGATCGATCCCATTCTGACTCAGGTTACAGTGGACAGCTGGGGAAACAGACAAATTGATAGTGAATACTTTCTTTACAACCATTTTAAGGCACTAGAAACATTTAGAGAAACATTCTGAATGAGGTAACATACTAAAATTTGTGACACATTTATGAAGATAAAAAAAGATGTCTCTGACTGCATCCATTCAAATGCCTCAGCAAAGAACCTTTACTTTTCTAAGGAAAAAAAACAAAACAAAAAGAAACAGTTCCTACTACTTGTGCTCTGCACCACAATTCATTACACTATCAGGAACTGAATGATTCTAGGCTTTGTTTGCCAAAGATTGTGCCACACTCATCTTTATTTAAAAGTGATCATGAGCCATAGCTAACATAAACCATGTTTTAATGATTGCAAGGTGAAACATTAGGGAAACAGGTTCTGGCCTGCTTAAGTATTAATTACAAATCATTTTAGAAGATGGTCAGGTATCTGTGCCACTGAAAATGAAAACCTCTATGTTCATAATGTTCTTACTGGCAGCCAACTACTGATATCACATTACTTTCTCTGGAGAATTAACAACCACAAGGTGGTGCCACAGCACAGGCAGGTGATCCATATACATCCAAAGACAATGCGGTCATTCCTACTGCTTACTTCTACTAAGACAGAATTTGGTGCAAGAGCCCAGAGAGCAGGCTCTGGAGTGCAGTGTAGCTGTGGGTGTGCTCTCTGCTGCATCCTCCTTCTTCAGGCTGCTTTGGCTCTGAGAATGTTGGCCTCTTCTCATTACCCTGGTCACGGCCCTGTGAGCCCGAAGCACCCTGCTGGCCTTCCTCCCTCTCCCTCTTCTACCCACAATTCTCCTTCATTTCACTTCATGTCACTGCCTCATTTGAAAGAACGCACATGCAAAATTTTGTTTTGTTTACTGCCGGTGTGAAGTTGGCATAGTGTCTCTGTGCCTGCGTGGGTTTCTTCCAGGTTCAAAAGCATATGTATCAGGCTGACTGGGGTGTCTACATTGGCCCAGTGAGAATGAGTGGGGGCATGTGCCCTGTGAAGAACAGGCACAGGGTTTGCTCCTTCCTTGTGCTCCGTGATCAAGTTAGGCTTCAACCCTTTGCAACCCTGAATTCGTCTAGAAGATGAATGAAGTAAGGATGAAAGAATGAAGGAACAAATAAACAGATGAATGTTTGTTGTTTGCTAAATATGAATAGTTCCTATTGGACATATAAAAGTCAAAGGAAGAACCAATGGATGATAAAAAATTGTGGGCTGAATACTTAATGGACTGTATAGGTATCAGAATCAGTAACATCAAAAAGTTCATTGTGTCATTATGATATATGAGGAGTGTGAAGAGAAACCTGAACAGAAAAAACCCAAACAAGCTTTCTTCTCTTCTTGCTATGCCCTTGTCATGCCATTTCATGCAAGACTTCTCCCCATATCTCTCTGGTTATGGTACTAACTGCAAAGATAGCAATGCAGAATCCTTTAGTCCATTCAGATATTTACTTAGGTGTACTGTGCTAGATGCAAAAACAGGCATTTCAGTTAGGCATGCGCGAATGGTCATGCATGTCATCATGTCTGATAATACTGTTAACTAACTGACAGCAGCAATGCACATACAGCAAAAACAACAACAAAAACATTTTATCTCTCAGGCCTCATGTCTTTAATGCAGTCTTAATGAATGAAACAGCCATGATGCAGCAATATGTCTCTCATAGCATCAATTTAGCTAATACAAAAGGTCAAGCTGAGGCCTGAATCCCACACATGCCTCTATCCAGCTAGAGAGCCTGACCCATACACAGAACACCTGAGGCTTACTCCTCCACTTCTTTCACAGCTGGCTTCACCACAAGAATGCAAGGTATGAAAGATGAAAAGATGCCGACATGTGCTTTTGGGGAGTGCAGGCCAGACAGCTTGTTCTGCTTGTTCCAACATGACAGAAGCTAAAAAAACACCAGATACTTCCTCAAGCAGCATAAGTGAAAGACAGAGACGGATAAGCATATACATACATACATACATACATACATACATACATACATACATACATACATACATACATACATACATACATACATACATACATACATACATACATACATACACACACACACACACACACACACACACACACACACACACACACACACACACACACACACACACACACACACACACACACACACACACACACACACACACACACACACACACGGGGGGGGGGGATCGAATGACAGGAAGGAGAGAGAGAGGGATGACAGGAAGGAGAGAGAGAGACAGAGGCAGGTAGGGAGAGAAAGAGAGACTAGCCATAGTCACTGTAAGAGCAATGAACAATTTTCTCCTCTACTATGAAATATTCACACAGAGTAACCAAAGGTTCACTGTAAAATTGAAGAATATACTACCAAATTTTGAAATTTTTCCCCAATCTAAAAAATTTAAAATTGTCCTGGAGAAGGAAACAGCACCTCTTACTGCAAAATATGTGGGAACATTAGTAACGCACTCTACACTTACTACACCTCTCACTGTATATAATATCTGTCTATATCCCGTTAATATGTTTAATGTTAATATTGCTGATTCTGTTTTATCTTGTTTATTATATTTGTCAAATTCTTTCTACTTTTATCAATATCTTGTTACCTTTGACCATTAGACCCATTGTCATCATCAGTAACTGAAAAACATTATTATTATTTCCACAGTGCATGTTCACCTCCAAATTGTATTTGCTTTGGCAAAATTATACCTGATACAGTAATGCCATCATCTCATTGAGAACACTAACAGTATAGCTAATCAGAATAAATCACCGGGTTAGATCCTGGCCTTGCCCAGCCGCTGTAAATGCTGGGAATATTTACTTGGTCTTGATCTAGCTGCTCAACTGGTGAGATCAGCCAGCTCCACAGAGAGACAGCGGTTAAACAAAAGCAACTTAGCATGCATGACACAAAGTGCTTATCTCACTCTGCCCCTTGCTGCCTCCTTTCCTTTGCTCTTTTCCTCCCACTCCCTTCTCTACCTTTCTCCCTCTGCAGAGCAGAAATGTTCTCCCTCCACCTAATGTTCAGCTACTTCTCAGCTGAGCAATACTTGAATTAGAAAAGAGAGAGAGAGAGAGAGAGAGAGAAACATTTCACTAATGGGAGGAGTAAGAGGTCTGGAGAATAGTGATTGAAGCACCTGGGGCGAGGATGGGCAGGGTTTTAAAAAAAATTTTTTTACATCATCATCTAAATATAGCTCAGAACATTCTTCAGCCTCGACTCTCCGACCTGCGCAGTGAGGAGTGAAAGTGAGGGAGGGAACGGATGAGAGATACATCAATGAGCACAGTGCAGCACCTCCCCCCCACCACCCCTGCCTCAGGTCACGCATGGAAAGGAGGGGAGAGAATACTGAATGAACGCTAGAGCAATCCCCCAGACCACCCAATGCTGTAGCGCACTGATAGTTCTAACAGAATTAGCCTCCCTAACGCAGTAGGCAAGGCAGAATGCCTTGGCGGACTTTGCTTAGCGTCTGTGTTGGACTGATTCACTTGACTGCAGGTTTGCTGAGCTCATGACAAGTACATAATCAAAAGTGAAGCTTGGTTGGGCAGCCGAAGTAGAGGAGGGAGGGAGGTTTATGACCCAGAAACATGCTGTTCGGGTACAGAGCTGAGCCCGTTCAGATTCTGTTCCTGCACCAGAAAACAGCAGGGGACCTCATCGCTACACACCATCCATAGAACAAACCCTAAAACTCTTCTAAAGGACTTCCAAGCAAGAATACCAATATTCATGGAGTGGACAAGTTAGCTATTGTATCAATCCCAGCTAACTAAATTCATAGTCTAGTCAACAGTTCATAGTCACCATATCTGATTGAGCAAACCTGTGAATTGGGGTTCAATTTGGATTTTATCCCAAACCCCCTCTGTTCATCTGGCTCAGCAGTTACATTTTTAGTCAGAGCTTGGTTTCTTTTCATTCAATATTTTTAAATGTAATTCACCAATTGTACACCAATTCAGGCTTTTTTTGTTATCATCTGTTGTTTAATTAGTCTCCCATTAGTTGTATGAGAAACTGTTTGTGACCGAAACCAGTCTCTGCCCAGTGGGAGGCAAGTTCAATGGGGCTCTTTAAACTCCATGGTGCAGGTTTCCTGTCAGCAGGGGAACTCCACTGTGTGGTGTCCTTGTTACATGCCTGCTGGAGATCTAATTGAGCTCTTTGATGACCAAGCAAAAGACAGAATGGAGGAGAGAGCTAACTGTCACATTTGTGGGCCAAAATCTTGCTCATCCTCACTCCCTCTCTCTCCCTTACCAGCAGTCAAGATGAAAGGATGGTCTCAGTCCACTAAAGTGGGTCAGCTTCACTTCTGAGCTGTGTAAGGATGCAGGACCTTGTTCCTGTAGCTGAGTACATGTCTACCAAGTGATGGTGACCTTGGAACACGTGTCTTTCTCAGGTCAGGCTGTGCTCATGTCCAGTTCATGGGAACCACTGGGGGAGTTTATCTTCTTTAATTCAACCTGACACGGAACCAAAAAGAAAGAACAGGGAAGCTTCCCTAGGCTTAGGGCCCTCTGGATTTCTGCATGTAGAGATGCTTTATGCCAGATTTAGAAAGACACAAACACTGTTAAAACTCTGCCAAGGTTGAATGCTATGATCGATCTGAACATCCAAAACATGGGAGGCACAAGTGTGGCTATAAATATCTGAACAGAACTCAGAACTTTAGAGGTTTTTCTAAGCCTTTGCTATTTTAATGACCTCTAAATGCCGTTATGACAAAAGAAAGGGGGGAAAGAAGGAGGAGAGGAAGGATTCTGTACACACTCTCATATTGCAGCATTTGCTTGAACAGATCTTTCTGAGACCTCAGCATGTAAAAAGAACTCAGTCAAAACCTCTGTCAAAAAAGAACACAAATATAAAACAATAAACTAATTAATCAATTAATTAAAAAACAAACAAACAGGAGAAATCTTATTTTTTCCACACTCAGCATGACAAACTGCTGATGCAGAATATATAACTTCAGTTTCCCACTACTGACAGCCTGTCTGTCTACTGTTATCAAGTTTTGCAGAATGTAACAAATCTTCCCTTATGTTATGGGATACTCAAAACTGATTATTGATTTAGATATTGAGATGCTTCTCTGATGAGGTAAATTTTCACCATGGTTCCCCACCATGTCAGAAACAGAAAAAAAGATGCTCAGCACAGTGCATTAACTGTAGTGAGATGACACAGAAAGTTCCAAAATTGAGGCTCTACTGTAGAACCACAGCTGCACTAACTGGAAATGACTGTGGAGCACTGAAAGCATGTTTTTAACACATTCTCCCTTTATGTACATGACTGATAGAAATGATATAATAGAAACCCATAAACCCGTTTCTTTTCATTTAGGAAGCCCACTAAGACATCCATCCAAGTCTTTCTCTTAGATAGGCGCATTTGCCAGCTCCAGAGTGATTCAGCCCCGTCACTTCTGTGAATCTGACATCTCAACAGTCAGCACTCTCTCAACAGTGCTGCAAATACTAATCAGAGATCAAACTAAAGCCCACATCCCTCTTGCTAGCTATCAAGAGTGAAAGTGCCACAGTATATAGGGATATAAATAGACATGTCCTCTAACCCATTACTGATCCCACTTTAGTTTGCACAATCTATTAGGCTCCAGGCATGGATTTGATACTCAAATCATGCACAAAACCCCATGAGTCAAATTCCAATTAAATCTGACTTATCAGTTATATCCAGGTTGTGATGATGGATAAATGACCGACTATGTATGTTGTGTTTTTTATGAACTAGGTTCAAGGTAAAACAATTGCAATGTATCACACATTAACATTTCAACTGTTAGTAATAATGCACAAATAGAGCAAAATCATAGGAATAAAATGGCAGGCAGAACATCCAAAAGGTCTAGAGATCTTGAATGGCCAAGGTCCAGAAAAAAAATCATAGGCATGGACAGTAGCGTTATTGTCACTTTCATATTTAGTCCAATAGTGTGTTAACTGGAACTGATTTACTGAAAGCGCGAGATGAACTGTTTCAAAGCTAAGTACATTTCACACATCACACTTTTTCTCTTGGCATTTGTTGTTAGTTTCTGACAAACAAAATGTTGCAGTACCAATAAAGTAGGCCACAATGAAGTTTGTCAAATACAATCACAATCAGTCTGCAGATGGTTTTATAGAAAGTTGAGAACAACAGAAGAGAGAAATAAGGAGCCAGTTAGGAAACAGTGAAGCAGTGTGCTCACTTGACCTGGTACAGGCACCATATGAACTAGCCTGCTTGTGTTTACTAATGATGCAGTAGATGAGCGTGAATGCTCTTGAGCTTCAGTTGTTATGATAGCTTGTAAATGAAAGCAATAAAATGTATGTGTCCCACAGGTTATAGTTTAGAGTTTTTGGTGTTATAGTTTTGCTGACATCAGGCCCATTCTGGAAATTTCATCTACAAAGCATAATAATGAGTTTTCAAACACAATCCCTGCTGTCAGCAAGTGTAGTTTACTGGCAGATGGCAGGTCAGTGTGTGATATATTTTTAATTTAGCACACTTTCCCTATAATTTTGCACACTAGCAAGTGTGAACCCAAAACAACAACAACAACAACAACAACAACAACAACAAAATGAAGAACCAGACTGCTTATGCAAACACACCGAGGACAATTTCAGTGATGAATTGTTTTTAAAGTGAAAAATTCATTGCTGATTTTAAGAGCTTAAGGCTTAAGACTCACTGGGTGACCTGGCTGCCTTCAGAGGATGTAATTAGATTTTTGCAGTCAACCTTTGCGGGTGTGTATTTCTCAGCGGACCTCCTGAAGCACTTTGGTCCTACAGGATATAGGGCAGGACTTTAGCTTCAATATGCTCATGAAGCCTAAAATATAGGTCCTGCAACTGGGACACATGATGTCAGCTTGTTCCAACACGTGTTTTCTCTTAACCGAACAGTCTACAGTTGACCTATACAATGCTTATTTAGCAGGCGTTTTTGACACCTGTCTGGTTATAGGAGTGTAACATAATCACCTCAAGCCCATCACTAAAGCTCCGAGCTTTTTCAATCCCAGTCCTAAAACCCCACTGTCCTACAGTCTCAAATGTTCAGTGCTCTAGCATTGCTCATCAGCTAATTATCAAGCCCTTCATCAGTTGGATCACAAATAATTAACCCCTGTACTGGAGCTGAAAACCCCATACATACACACATATATATTAGACATACACATATTAATATATCTAACTTACCTATCTATCTATATTTTATATTATATATAAATCTGAAGACGTTTCCAGGTTAATAACTGCAGTATACCATAGTAAAAGATGTAGAGATATTCAAAATTGTTGTGAAGTACACAAGAAATCCAGAGAAACAGGATGTTTCGGACAGAGGTCCTTCATCAGCTGTGCAAGCTATGATACCATAGAAACAACTGGCAATGCACAGAGATCAATGAACATTTATGCAGTGTCCATAAGCTTTAAATTGCTACTTGAAATAATACATCCTTAATTCTGCGGTCTGAAGATGTTCAACAAAATGATCAGCAATCCTTCTCTCAGCTTCTCTAATGTAAAGCTGATTAAATCTCTTGCAGCTAATATAGTAGACAATTCCCACAGTAATGCATAAGAAGGAATGGGTGACAACAATTGATCCTTTATTGCTAGTTATTTTAGTGGCTGTGTTTAGGTACTTCCTAGACGTTCAGAAGCACCTTGTTTACAAAGGTGATGAAGATTCTATGGAAACCTTGTGAACTGCATGGCATTTTTTCTACCTCTACATTTGTTTTACTAGAGTACAGCACTTATACCAGGGAATTGAGGGTTTGGTTGTTTGGTATGGCAAGTGCAGAAATCACTGCTAATGCCAATACATGTCAATGAGCAAGACTCCTAATGCATCTGAAACACGAGAGCATAAAAAAGAGGATCATGCCAGCTCAGATGTCACCCATATTAACAATGTCTGTGTCAAATGTCAAGGAACCAGGCCATTGCATTGGTAAGTGGGATACTGGGACAAAACATAGGTGAAAGAGGTTAGAAAACATGGAGCTGATACAATGCAGCACTCAAACACTGAGAAAAGATGTCCACTGTCACATCTGGAGATAGATACACACTCCCCTAATACAACACCTACCATTTGAGACAGAATGTGAAAGGAATGCAGGAATACCAGAGTGTGTGGTGGACATGTTGTGTGCAAGATGATCATGACTAAGCTAACCACTGTCAGCCACTGCTGTAGGTTCCCTTGACTTACTGGCAAGGCAGCAACAGAGAGTAATCCAGTAGATATGAATTCAGCAATAACCATAATCCTAACAACCACTATAACTTAAACCAACAAACTGCTATATGCTGCAGTAGTCATTATTAAAACCCTATGTTACAATACACAAGTCACAGGCCACTCTGGATGTCAACTCAGATGGAAGTCAGCAAACTGGCAGAGCTCCTGAAGGGTATGAAGAAAGAATAATTGTGCCTGGCTATAGAATAAATACTATGGGCGGCCCATAGGTTTGGCCCTAGAGTGTGCTAAACAAAGATTAACAACACTGTCATCCAGACTGCAGAGATAAACAAAAGAAGCAGGACCAAAAGAGCAAATGCCCTTTTCACCAATGAACCTTCCAAAGTATATTCTTAGTTACAGTGCAATAGATCCCTGACTGGATTGACCCCACAGAAGAGAACAGTACTGGAAGTGCATATGGGATAGTGAATTATCACATTACACCAGTGCTCAGTGGTTAAGACTAGCTGCTTAGTGGCTAAGCAGAGCACCATGATCTCCCAGTGCAGGAACTAGTCAGCATTACAACAGCAAATATTCAAGAGCATGCCGCCACAACAACAACAACAACAACTCAGTAGTAATAGCTACATGGCTGAAAAGCAGTACAATTGAACCACCTGCAAACTACTGGCTCCCATCTGGGCTGACTAACACAGGGCAGGACAGTACTAGTCATGACTGAACCCAGTAAGGGCTAAACACCATCCAGGCTCAAAGCAACATCTATTGACTGAAAGATCTGTCCTCCAGGATTCCAACACCAGACAGACCAACATACGTGTTGTCTGGATTGACTATAAGAAAACATATGACTCAAATAACACACATCTGGGTATTTGAATGCTTAGGCCTATATAAAGTCAAAAAGACCATAAAGACCATAAAGCTTTATAGTACTCTGGAGGACCACACACTCATCCATAAGAGTACAGGTACAGATTCAGGAGCAAAACTACCATCAGCCACTTCTTGTACATGAATGACATCAAGCTGTTTGCCAGGATGAAAAGAGACATTAATTCACTGATCCATCTGACAAGCATCTACTGCAAGGGCACAGGAATATTATATGGGATGGAGAGGTTTGGTTGGCTTATAGTAAAAAGAGGAAAGTAATCAGGACAGAGCAAACTGTTCTTCCAATAGGCCAAATAATAGACATGGTGGGACAGTGACAAATACCTGGGGTTCCAATGGCAAAGGAAAACCTGAGGCAGAAATGAGGAGGACAGCAACATCCAGGTATCGCCATAGAATAAGGCAGGTCTTCAATAGCCAACTGAAGGGGACTGAATAGGAATGGGAATAATAAGATCAAAGTCATAAAAACATATGCCTTGCTAATTATCAGATACCCAGCAGAAACAATAAGCTGGCCAAGAGAACAGTTGGAAATAGCAGATGTCAAGACTAGAAAACTCCTCACAATGCATGGGGCACTCCACCCAAGATCCAGCATCCAGCGGCTGTACACTAGCCAGAAACAGGTGGAAAGGGGCTTAAAGTGTAAGATACACTGTCCTGGGTGAGACACGAAACATTAATGAATACATCCAAACAATGCCCCCGAAGGATGAGCTGATGGGGGACATGGTCTGTATGGAAGCAGAGGAGGTACCATGGCATTTACTTCCACAGCTGATTTTATTTTTTGGCAAAGACCTTCCTGAAGTGTTAGATCTCAGGATGTACAAAGCTTTATTATTCTTCTATATCTTATGTGAAACACTCTGAATTGCCACTGTTTATGAAAAGTACTATACAAAATAAACTTGCCATCCCTTGCCTTGCCCCTGTCCAGAACATCCTGTTTCTCTGGTAAGCTTGTGTACTACACTGCAGTTCTTACTATCACTGCCTTCTCTTTCTCTTTCTCTCTCTCTCTCTCTCTGTCTCTCTCTTGCTCACACACACACACACACACACACACACACACACACACACACACACACACACACACACACAGATGAAGTGAACAACCATGATTATCTCATTACTTCTTCAGATTATCTGGCACCTTCTTCATATTATCTGTCATCTGCCAAGGGGTAGAATATATTAGGCAACAAATGAACAATCAGGTCTTGAATTTGACATGTAGCATTGTAATGATAATCAGTGTTACTCACTTCTTCTGTCAGTGGTTTTATTGTTGCAGTTGCGGTATGGGTGTGTGCACTGGAAGAAGATTCAAGGAAGTATAAGTATATAAGTATATACATAATATCTTAACATCTCCATGACAACTGTATATCTTAACATCTCCATGACAATTATGCATTGTAAAATAAAATAACACTGGCGCCACGTTCCAAGTTTGCAACTCCCAAAACCTGGCAAGGTAACTTTCATGTAATCAAAGACTTCTGTTATTCCAGTCGATGTCAGAATCCAAAATAACCAGTGTAACGAGGTCCGGGACCAGTGGCTCATGCTTATCAAACTTCATGTACGAGGCACATGGACAAGATTATCGTTCATAGATAATCGGCTACGTGTTTGCTAAGGCGCCTAAAAAACACAACAACAGGCAAGTGGGAATCAGTGCACGTTTCCTCAGCTAATGTCTTTAACTGCTAAACGAAAAGAGACAGACTAGATACAATTATAGATACAGATACAGTAAACGTAAACATACCTTGCATGGGATTTTGAATCCAGAGAATGCCCCTGATAAGACTGCTAAAACGTGATGAACCAGAAGCAGGGTGTTATTAGTAAAACAGAACCGGAATATCCGCTTCACACCTGTTCAGCTCAATGTTCAGTTCTTGCACCTTACAAATTTGTGTTCAGTCACTTGACTTCTTCTAGCCGTCTGCATAGTTCTTCACAACCGATTAGATAACAGAAATTAATTAATTAATTAACATTTGAAACATCTGTCGTTATAACCACGATTTCTTAATATTAGTCTTGTTCGTTTAGATTGGCCTATGACTTGCTATGATTGGATCAACCGACATCCCATCATCACATTAAAAACAGTAAAAAAAATAAATAACGTCCTGTCACACACATACCCAGATTAACAGTGTATAGATAATTAAAAAACCTTCAAAATTACGGTCATAATCTGTATCTTTTTCGGTTCTTGGTCGTCCCTTAATAACGCAACAATGTTGCCCTGTGAGTCCTGAGAATCAGTGGGTGGATAATAGCGCATCGGCGTGCAAGCTCAATGATACGAAATCGCGAATCCGTACAGTATGTGCATAGGTTCATATCTCTTTGGCTTTCACTGGCTTTCCAAGACCATCTCCATTTCATACAGTTGACTACACGCGTAGAAGAAGGACAAAGGTCTGCGGTGAGCTGAAACATTAGCCAATCATAAAGTCGGCTTGCCGCTGGAATCGTGCATGCAACACCAGTCCCCCGTTTCTTTGTATTTGGTGTTGTAGCATTCCCTGTCTCCGTAATATTAACATTATGCTATAAGAAGTAGTTTTTTCCCGTCATCATACACATTTACACAAGTCTTACCTTCGACAGCCATTCTCCTATTCCATAGAATCACACATAATTCTCACGGTCGCAATATCCCTGCACTCAGTACCCTTTCGCTACCTCATCGTCTTATTAACACTTAGTGCCGGCGAACCCTTGTCAAGTCGAGCGCGCTGCTAAACCCGTGTAGCTTTATCTCAAAGAATTGTGGGGCTTGTAGTTGTCATACCTTTGTAGCTATAATTATCGAAAATGTTCCTTGTATGAGCCTTATTTTTTAAAGCACTGCTACATTGTAATTCAAAACTGTCGATATTTAAACAGCATTGTTTACAAATAATGCAGAAAGAAATTATTTAATGTTGTTTTCAGATCATTGAGCCATTACCTTTGTTCTTGTGCCTATATATGATTTAGCGAAAGTCAACATGAAACGGCTCGTGCTTTTGAAGTCACTATGTCCAAATTCCTTTGTCCCTTGATAAGATTATAAGGTAAGATTCACAGGTTGTATAGATTACAGAACATAAGTAACTGTGGTGTGCATTAATTACTGATGTCACAACACGAACATAGCTATGAATGAGCTAAGTATTCACCTGTTCAATTACTTGTGGTCCTCTGAAATGTGGTCACTATGATTAAGTGTTGGGAATGTGGACAATGGCCTTCGTAAGTAAGTGACATTTTTAAATTCTTTTTCATATTTGAGGGATGGCTACTTTTACTTCTTGTACTCTGAAGTGTAAGCAGCCACAGTATGGTTATGGTGACTCTAGCAGCCTGTGTATCCAGCAGACCTGCCCAGGGATAGCTGGTGGTCTTTTACTTTAATGTTACAACAAGCATAAATAACCACCGCAATAATTACATTTTGCAATTTGAGACCAACAAGGATGTTATTTGACTGCTTGTAGCTGTCCTACTGCCACCATCATTCAGAAAATAAAAACCTGGATAATGCTACAAGCCCTGCATATGCTTCTACCACTCCTGATCTCTCTTGGCACTTCCCCTGCAGAATCACCAACTTATGAATGCCTTGAGTGCGCGGGAAGCAGATAGTCACAGCAAGACTGCCCCCTCTGCTGGATAGATATGGTCATCAGAAAACGTGGCTGTCAATATTGCACATTAACCCAGACAGATAATACAGATAATGTATTATTGTAAATGAATCTAAAATTCTGGATGTTTAATTACTTACACATAAGTAGAGTTTACCAGACTCATTGTAACGTACTATATTGTTTTAAAAATAAATACATGTACATCATTCCACATAGATCTTGGAACTTAAAAAAACCATCAGTCCACATGAATTATTGAGAAAGAAAATCCTAAATCCAACAATAAATTAAGATAAATTCTCCTACCATTAGCACTAATAGTACTACCCAATACTACTACTAACGACTTATTTACAGAAGCAAATTTCACTCTCTTTCCTATAGTTCTTAGAAGGCATGATATGATCAAAAGTGCCATGCCTGTCTCAAATGAGTAGTGTAACGATGACATCATCATCCCGGCCTTGCCACAGCATTTCACCCTTGAAGGACACCTTGCCGTGCTTCCTGGCCCTCATCAGGATTCCCACCACCTTGTCGGAGATCCGCACATATCTGTCGAACAGCTGGCCGAAGGTGACTCGGGTGCAGCCATCCAGGTCAGGATCAGCCATGGTCTGTATAATATAGCACATGTGGTCAATCTCTCGGTGGATGTGTGCTTCAGCGCGCCTGGCCCTCTCTGCAGTTTTGCTGCCCTCCTTTGGCCGACCGTATCCCTCATCGCCCTTACGCAGGCGTGTCGACATGGAGAAGTTGTAGTCGAAGTCATCACTGAACGGATTCAGCTTCTGGCTAATGGTGTGCTCAGATGCCCAGTCCTGCCAGCGGTTCTTCATTCTGCCTACGGTGCTGTATGTGTGAGACAGGGCGTTTATCTTATCAGCATCCTGCACTTCCTTCTTGGCCCTGTGAAGGTAAAATGTGTACAATTTGCAAGTTAGTATCTTTCAAACATTGAACTACACATATATGAGTACACACACACACACACACACACACACACACACACACACACACACACACACAGAGTGCCTGGAACTTATCAAGTATTTGGCTGACATTCAGAAATTATTTTCATGCTCATTGCATAGGCCTTCTTTCCATCTTTCCCAACATTACAACTCAACATAATTTAACCCACCCATTATTAGCATATAGAAGCAGCAAATCATTCAAAAAATCATTCAGTGAATTCATCAATATATCCTTAAAATAACTCCATCAATAAATCAGACTGATACTTATTTTAATGTAAATCCATTTGAAGTCTGTTCTGGACCCTAATGCAGAGTTCATTTCATTTTTTTTAATGTAATTATTTCATGCTGGTAAAATGGTAGGGGTGCTGTGCCAATGGTTTTTAACCAACAATAATATTAGTTTGTCTACAATATGCAGACAACCTGGATGAATCGTGTGTGTAAAAACCTTGGGAGACACACTCACCCAAGTTTTGATGGTCTCTTGATCCTGGGTTGTGGTGATTTAATTATATTCTCTTTTGGCTCTGGGTTCTTTGAATCCCTATCCACCTCCAGCACTCTCTCCTTGGCTTCAAAGAGGTCTTTGTCCTCAGTGGCCTCCCCGATCCTCTTCTGCTTACTCTCTACAGCCTTCCAACTCCGGGTCAGCTCCGACACCATGTTGGAGCACCTTCTGCGAAGGGTGGGTGAGCTCTTCTTGTGCAGGATCTTGTCCACCTCCTCTGCTGCTGTGTCCTTACAAATGTAGCTGGATAAGAACTCAATGCCCACGCTCTTCTCCTGGACATCTCGTGTCACCGTCTTCATCACCTGCTTGGTCTTGATGCGGGACTCTCTGGGTTCCTTCTGGTCCTCCACCTGATGCTGGAGCTTTGGAGCCTGGTTGGGCTGAGACTTCTTCTCAGAAGGCACAAGCTTGGTTGGTGCTTTAGTTTTGGATTTGGCCTTGTCGTTGGAGTCTGGGCACCAGCCGGTAGGCTCGCTGGCCTGCTTCTCCTCATTCTCGCATATCCACTGCTGCCAGCTTCGTGCCAGACCACACACCATGCTGAGAGTGTGCAGCTTCTTGGTGGTTTTGTTTGTAGACAACGTCCTCACAGACGTTTCTGTAGACATGGCGCAAATTAGCTGCGCTTCTGCTCAGCCAACTCTCCTTTGCACCACACACCGCTATTACTCTGTCTCTGGTAATGTTGCTGGGAATAACACGCTGCTGTTATTCTGTCACTGGTAATTTCTAGACACAGTGGGGGTCCTCTCTTAGGCAGTGGTGGTTATAAAATGGGGAGCAAAACCCTACATGATGGTGGAAAGTATGCCAGGCATCCATGTCTTCCTGATCATCTTTCCCTGACACTTTCCTCTGACCTCGGGGCCAGCTCTGCGGAGTCGCATTGCATCTGAGATAGTGGCCATCACTGAAGGTAAACAGGGCAGAGCTGTAAGAGGGCTCAAAGCTTGATTATGTTCAGTGTAAATGTGCACACAAGCTGACTAGCCAGACCGCACAGCTTATCTGAAATGCATTGCCTTCTCTGAATGCAACTTGGAACTGTCTAATGTGATGGTGATATAAAAGCAAAAGGGCCTGTGTTTACTCTAGTAATTAAAGGGTGACCTGCCCCAATAACTGTTGGTCTGTGGCAGGAGAAACTTCATCACTGCAGATGACGAGTTAAAAGAATTAGCAATGCAAACAAAATATAGGTACCTGTTTTTTTAAACAGTGCATATATTGAAATGGCATGCATGTTCTAGCATAGCCAGATCTAACTTTAATTAGTCTTATGGCAAAAGCTATGATTCAGCAGGCATCATATTACAGATATCATTCATTGAAATGTCCTTGTGCTCAGCACAAAATTGTGTTTAGTTCCTTTTGGGTAAAACTGGAGACCATAAGTAAACTGCATAGTAAAACCAGTCTGTGTGATTTTTCTGTGTTGTTTATGGTTGTAATTCAAGGAGCTGTTGTCAAACACTTGTCCACATCCAAAGTCATTGCAGATGTTTTTGAAAAAAAAAACAAAAAAAAAAACAAAACAACATCTGGGAAATATTAAACAGGAAATGCACTGTATGTGGAGTCACATCTCCCTAAGAACACACTTTGAGCTGTTGAAAATCATTCATATCTGCAGATATTAAAATATTAAGAACAGGTTAGTTGTTGAATGCCATATATATATATATATATATATATATATATATATATATATATATATATATATATATATATATATATATATCTGGCCAAAGGCCAGATTCACTTGATCTACTAACAGTGCTGAGTGCCTTTGCTCAGTAAGAATGTGACAACTGAAGACGCTGAGTGCTGCTTGCATAGTGGATCATCTTGCATCCCACCTGGCACCATGCAAAGATATGAAGAGATAGACCAAGTGACACTGTCATTACATTGTCATTCACTATTTTCCATGCATGTATTTATGTGCGCAGGTGCATATGACTGAATGGAATTTAAATATTATTTGTTTATCAATTGTTATGTGTGCATTTTTTGTTTTTAGGTGAATTAAAGTGCTGTATTATTTGTATCTGGCTGGATCAGAGGCAAATAGTGGCAGCTGTTAGCTGTCAGTCATAGAGGAATGTATGTCTGTCACTGAGCATGTGCAGAACTTGCTAGTGACCCTCTTAGGGAAATGCTCACAGATCTGCTATACAGTCAGCCCTTAGACCATTGACACTGAACGCTATAGGGAAATAAATATAGGAACACTGATCTCAGATCTGTTGTTCAAAAACTTTAGAATATTTGCAAAATAAAGTTTCAAGATAATTGCAAAAATAAATTAAAAATATTAAAATGACTGCAATAAATAAATATACACACAAACAAACAGTAGAACCATAGTCATAGTATTGAATTGAACTGTGACCTAAAAAGTCTTTAGAAACAGACCTCAGTGGGAATAATATATCAATATTATATGGAAACTTTAAATCTATAGATTTCCTGCACTTGGAAAAGACTCAAAATAAGTAGAATACTAAGTCTAATTTAAACTTTCACATATTGTAGTCAGAAGTCAACACTAACATTCCAGTCGCATTCCAGGCACAATGAGGTATTTCTGTAAAACACATCTAAATAATGCTGAAACAAACTTTAAAGCTAGGTTATTTGGGGAAAATAATAATAGATATATATATTTTTAATCATTTTTCATTAGATTTGATTTTTTATCCTTCCACATTCTGTGTGAACTTCAGGTTGCTTTTATACATTTTTCAGGGAAGCAAAATATACATACACTCAGACTTTTAGCCAATCTACAGAAATTGCAATAATATGGCCTTTAAAGGGTGTGATGAGACTTTTTGTTATTACAACTAGAAAATGGCATCAGTTGTTTTGTTTTCTAATGCTTATTCACTGTAAAAGCATTTTCTGTTAGTAACTCAGGTGTGATTACTGTTGCACTTTTTACTCTGAACTGTATGTGCTCTGGCACATCAGTAGAGGTCGCTATGGTTACAGCATAGGCACATACGTAATAGGACAGGCCTTTTCTGCTAGAGTAAACTGATCCGTACTGCATATAGTACCAGTAGCAGGCAGGTCTGTAGTATAAATGAACATTGTAAAGTGTGTTAAATATGTATAAAGTATTTCCAACTGTCTGCGCTCACACTAAAAATGTGTTCATGTGCAAAACTGCTTTACCAATTCTAGGTTCAAGCCATAGGTCACAACCATAAATGCTCTTTTTTTTTATAAAAAAAAAACAAAACTAAAGTCATTGAGATTACCTCATCTTACTCCATGTACTTACTCTCTTTGGAAAGAAAAAAAGACAACAAACATAACACTCTGGCCAGAGAATGCAGTTGTCTAAGGGTGGTTTCATTCAAAATCACAGGCCAATCAATTTTAGTTTATGGAGGAGACTGTAAAACTGACTATTGCTGAATAAACAAGAAGCATCTTTTTGTGAGTGACTCCATTTAAAGCACAGTTCTTTCACATATTACATTCCTTCCATCTCAACTCATTGCGTTTGGTTTGTGACTAAGTGAGTTCTCATCGTGGGCATTAATAGGTTCCTCCCTCCAGCATCAGACCTTCCTCAGGTGGTTTCCTTTCTGGCCAACCTCTAAACTGATTAATCACCTCCATCATTGAGGTGGATGGTTGCCTCATCCAGAAAGCCAGGTGTGAACTGACCCTTCATGTTGAGGCTGTCTGAAGGACAAGAGCTTCCTGAGCACACCTGGGTCAAGAGGCTCCATGTCTTCTTAGACAGACTCTGGGTTTGTGGGTGTGTGGAGTGAGAGCACCTGTGCCTGATGGGGTGTAACCCACTTCCCCACTTTCTTCTCCTGCTATATTTGTCTTTCAATTCCTCAGAGTGATCGTTTTTTTCCTGAGCTTGTTTTGCTTGGCCATCACAACTAATTGAGCAGAGTCAGACCTGCTCACACCAGGTCTGGAGGCTGCTCATTCACGCAGTCAAAGTCCTGGAGTGTAGCTTGATTTAGGCTAATTAGATTTATGTTGTGGTAATCTATCTTTGATTTAAGGTCTCTTGATGATGATAATGTTGATGAAAAAGTTGCAAACAAGATTTTCACATACATTATATCATTACTAGAGAGGTGCTACAGTCACCAACAAGTAACCACAATCTTTCAGTCTGAGAACTAATGGTTTCTCTGTGTCCCTTTATCTGTTATACTGTACAACAAATGTTTATTACTTATACAGTAATTTGTATTAATTGGACAGTTTTCTTGGGCTATGTTGAGCCAATTTGTGAAATGTTAAGACATTTGACTTAATTCAAGTTCTCTCCACAATCAGACACCAACCTCTCCCTTCCACTCCAACCTTCTCCCTTCCTGATCCAGCAGAAAGCCCCTAACCGTTGGCCATCTCTTCGATTTCTGTGTTTGTCCAGTGAGGTCCCCCTTCATTGATGATTGTGCTTGGCTGTCTCACAGAACCTCATAAAAAGAAGGAGATAGTAAATGATCTTGCACAGAATGGATCAGTGGTGAAGCTTCCAAAAAAAGAGAGGAAATCCCATCCCCTGCATAGCGGATGACAAAGATTGAGTGGAACATGTGATCCCAATGAGCTCACTACAGATAAGAGCACTTTGTCCAGGTAATTTTCATTTATTATCTACGCCTGTTATATATGTTTTTTTCTGGGTACAAAGAGGGGAGACTATGGGAGGTTCATTTTAAAACATCAGACTTTCCTTCATTCCTTAAAAGGCAAATGACTGACTGGCTTAACTACTGCCCATGTTCCTCATTTAAAAGGTTGTCTAACTTATAACCTCCTGGTCCTGATCTAATTTACATTTAAGGTTAACTGAATTTGTGAAAATCAAATGACATAATTATAGACCTGTTGAGTCACAAGGTTTCCCTTTGTGGATTCTAAGATTGGGTTCAGTTCTGGCACATTGCTTCTTGGATAGGGAGATCAAAGTTTGATCTAAAAGCACTTAGGCATTGTTTAAACAAAGCAAACAAACCTGTTGCTTCTCAAATGTCCTGGTATATATCTCATCTTCTTAGAAATTGCCCTAATCATTTTCCAAAAAAGTATATTTAACTCTGTTGTTAGCCATATTCATTTTACCTAACTATGCCAGCAAACGACTAATATTGCATAGAAACATATGGATTTGAACAGTCAGAGAAAATCAGGCTAGTTGAGGTTAAATCAATGAAATGCTTTCGCATACACTCTAGTGGGAATTGAAACCAGCTACAATTCTTTTATAGGGCAGTTGCAGTGAAAACTATTTAAATAGGTTCAGCTAATTGATCCATAGGGAATGACTTTGTGAGTTCGCTTTTGAGTCAGTGTCCCTTTGAAAATTCATTACACAAACTCAACATGGACATTATGGAAATCTTCACATGGAAACATACAGTACATCTCTGTGGGGCACGGTGGACTATACACCTACTGTCACGGAATGCCCCCCCACCCCCACCCCCTCGTAATAAACGTCTATGTCAACGTGCCTCGTCCCCGCATCCTGCTTGAACCCTCCGAACTTCACACGCACTAAATCATTATTTAAACTATTATGTAAAAAATTACGCTGTAAAATATGCTGGTAAAAATATAAGTAACTATAAAGTACATATGTCAGAGAACATAAACCTAATTCATAAAACATACATCTTTCTCTCCGTGGTGTAGTATATAAAAGAATTGCAGTAAACCTCAGTGAAGTTTACAAGACTAAGTTATCCAATATCTGCCTTACTTCACAGCTAATAGATTCATTCAGTTTAGAACTATGCTCCTGATCCTCTACATTTAGCTCAAACATGTTCACTAAGAAAAAAAGATGAGGCATATATATGATGTTAAAGTGATGTCTATGAGTAGTAGGAAACAAGCAGTAATTACTTAATCCTTCCATATTATAAGACCAGTAGTAACTGGTTAATTGGCTGCTTGGTTGATTCTTGGGCAGCTGTGTGTTGTAATATTACTAGTTTGTGCACATGAGCTAGTAAAAGGCCTACAGTTGATTCTAGATGCTACATTCAGATTTGGTGGTGTTGGTTGTTAACACAATATTCGGGATGAAAGCAGAAAATTACAGAAAATGATACGCTCCAATCCAGTGCTCTCCAAAACTGTCTGCTTAACTACACAGACACACACAAACACATGCACACACATCACCTAGAATAAAGACACCATTTGATCACAAGGTCATTTCTGGTGCTTGCACATACTTTTTCTGGTATTTTCAGCATATCAGTATTCGGTACGCCCTTGTGTTTCCTGTGCTTATGTTTGTGAAATGATTTGTTGCTTTTTAGCTTAAAAAAAAAAACAGGTTTAAATATTTGTGAGTCAAGGTATAAGAGTTATTTCAATCAATTTCACCTCATTATCTAAAACTAGTTGAAGTTCAAGATGAGGTTTGTGTGCTGTATCATGCACCAGATGAAAATATACGTTCTGTTACTTTTCAAAATCACACAAAACATATTGATTCAAAATTATTTTTTGAAATACTTCTTAAATTAGCATTACAGATTCTTATATCAGACATCCATTTAAGCAAGGGATTCCATTCTATGAGAGAAATGTTGACGATTACCAAGTACATGCCACCATGCTTCCAGAAGTCCCAGAGTGCACATTGTGTTTCTAGACATTGTATATCAAGGGAGATGGCCTGTCTCTTTGTGTTTCTCTACCCGTCTTTGCCTATGAAATTTAAAGATCACTGCTAGCCACTAATGCCATTGCACAAACAAACAAACAGGGGCCCTTCTCTGCTAAGCTTGAACAGAATGTCACCGCTGAGTCTGAGGGAAGGAGGGAGGTTGTCCCCTGGGCCTGCTCCAGCCATGAAAAGGGGGAAGAGAGAGGGTCTGATAAACAGGCATTTGACTGCCCCGTGCCCTAGGGTTTAGCCGTAAGTCATCTGGCCCTGCTAATCTAGACAACCCCCAACACTTTCCTGACACCCTTCCATTACCTCAGCCCATTGCCTCTTTCACACCAACCTTCTAAACCAAATGTCGCACACAGTCTCTCTATCCATCCATCATGGTGAACACCTATCAGGCTTCTTAAAGCAGAGGTCACAAAACTCTGGCTGCGTGTTTATATTTCTAGTTCCTTTTTCAGTGTTTGTGTTGAACGACTTAGGACATTTTGTTTAAGAGCGATGCAGTTCAGTGTTGCCCTGGTGGGCTCTTGAGGGCTTCTGCTCTGTAGTCAGAGCGAATATCTGTTTCTTCTAGAACAACATAGTGCACCTTCTACCTCCACTTCCTAAATAAAGACTTCTAAGCTCAAGTAGTGTTGGCATTCTGGTACTTTTTAAAAGTGCAACCAGTAGTTACAGTGTCACAGCGGGGTTGTAAATTTTAATAGAGTTTTGTTTATTTCATGAGGGGAGATCATTTATTTTACACCTGGTACAATGCCTAAAATCGAAAGATATACAGTGCAAATGGGTCAATCTGGATTACAGATTTATTGGGATTATTTGCTGTAGATTAGAATGTTGGCCACAGAACACAAAGGTAATCTCTCCCCTTTCAATGTTTCTGTTTATATGGTGTTCTGTGATGATTGTTTTTCCATAATCTTGTTTTGCCTGGTAAACAGCTGCCTTGAAACAGAAAAAAAAAAAGATCTGAACCACTGGCATGAATTCATGCCAATGTAACTCCATTATCTTCAATTAAATTAGATATCATTACACTGATGATACTGCACTGCATCTGCTCGCAATAGTTTGAAGGTGGGTTTTTTTCTGAAAATAGAAAGTTAATAAGAACCAAACACATTGCATTTTAAGGGCTGTCAAGTTCAGTGAAGTTAGCTAGCACACATAGTTTGCATCAGAGGTTATTCTCATTAAATCAGCCCCATACTACCTCTCCTTTTTTTTTCTCAGAACACATGATAACACTGATTATTTCCACAGCCTTAAAACAACAAATGGTCAAAAGTCCTTCAAACAGGGCTTCAGCCACTCACATTTGACTCAATACTCACAAAAATGAAATTTCTTCACACTGCTGTGGAGAGTCAAACATAAGGCTCTAATAAATGAACAACTAGTGGGGCACAGCCAGTGGTTTTGGTGAACAGACGACGGGTGGATGCATGATATACATAATAATTCCAACACACTTTGGAAAATGCTCTGCATGTAGTTAAACAAGCGAGGCAAATGTATGGTAAACGCAGCTGGTTTTCATAGTCTCTTTCTGTGTGTCCTCTCCCATTCATTCACAAGTTGGCCTAACAGACCACACAATTGAAAAGTCTGTAATAGCCCATACTGGAACGTGAGTAAAGATTCATGGGACATTTCTGTCTGAAAACAAAGACAGTGGAAGAGTAGTATATGTCCACTTCCTTCAGTGGAAATTATGTAAAAAATCCGATCACAAGTGGTCACTCACAACACATTCAAACTTCCAGGTGTAAATCGCTATGAATTTTGGCAATCCCTTATGACTGGATCACCCAAGATGCATGTTAATGATAGGTGTGAAAGGGGACTAAACTGTGCAGAATTTCAAAGAGGTTTGGTGAGCAATATTTTGAGTCAAGCGAGATTACTGTAGGTAAACTGTCAGATGACGGGTTAAAAAACAGTTAATGGACAAGACATTACCAGTATTGGAGGTATATGTCATGAGAAATGTGTCCTTGTAATAAAGGATTCAGGAATTTAGACATTTGAGTTTTTAATGAGAATGAACATAATTTCAAATGATCAACTGTTAAAACAGCAACGAATGGCAGCTGCCAGATCAGAAAGAGAGAGCTATGAGAGCTTGCTTGGAAGCAGATTTTACTGTGAGTAAGTGTAGTGAGGAGCTAGGGGTGGTATGTTTTGTCAGAATTTGTCCCCAACCTGTTGGGATTCATGCACCAGTTTCATTTACATTATTTTACAGGATAAAGAAAAAACTACAGAGTTCTAGTAGAGCAGTTAATAAAAATCTCCACAAACTATAGTCAGGGTTGACAGAGAATTTGCCCTTTCTTTGGATTGGCTTGGTTTTCTTGGGCTTGATAGTTCCAAGTACCTCTGTGAAGCCTAGGTGGCTATCTCATCTTGCAATGCAATGTATGATTTTAGCATCATGTATCACCCTGGAAAAGGAAGACTGATACCTTGTCAGTAAAACATTTCACCATCCTGGTTAATAAGGTCATTCTAGAAAAGAGGAAAGAGGTTGTCTCAGTGAAATAGTGGGGTCATATATTCAAGCAAGGACATCTTGTATTGAGGATAAGAATAATTACAAATCTGTGGCAGCAGAGGTATGGTCAAGTGTCATGCACAAGCCAGAAAGCGAGTCGCCAGCTAATTGGCAGATGGGTTTCATCTGTGTGTGATTGACTAACAGCTATATATGTGTGTTCCACAGTGTGCAAAGGGAGGAGTGAGAGGATGTTTTCTCTTCCTCTTTTACGGTAACATGCAAAACCAAAGGCCAGAAGTAATCCAGCCTCAGAGAAAGTTTTTGTTTTGTATAAAATTACAAAGTTGAAAAGCAAGGCATATTCAGTAGTTTATTGCAGGGAAGATCAGCACTCCCTGCTACTGCCTCCTGGGACCTCCCTCCCCAACACTCCCAGAGTTCTACAAGATCAATGGACGTTCTCAGTGCTTGGGCCCACATATATTGGAATAGAGAACATACTGGTGAACTAATGTGTTCTCCACGTTTACAGTGATCATGTCTAATAGGTCCAAGTTTATAATGGTCATGTCAAGAGGGGTACAAGGTCTTCTACCAGAACTATGGATGTAATGTAAAATGTAAAAATTTCAATTAAACTCTCGACAACCTTCTTTGCATTCTTCCCCTTAACAGAAGAAACAGGGGCTTGATTATCTATCTTAGCTGACCTTTCCTTAGCACTGGGGTTTCTCTGCACTCCTTAATGTTTGGCAGGAACCCAAGCCATTCTAAAGACAGGTTGCTGTGATGAGGTCATGATTCAAGAACAACATCTCTGATGAAGTGTCACATAGAGCAGCAAGAAACAATGCAACAAGCCATAGCAAAAGTACAACTGTAACGGCAACTGGTCTATGTGTAAAACTGGCAAATGAAACAAGAAAGAAACAACATTAACAAAGATCTGGAACAGATTGAGGAGGGAGAACTGTGTCTCTAGGGTCTAACAAGGTGTTTGGTGCATTGTGCAGGATCTTTGTACCATGTACTGTTTTACACTGCTGCAGCAGACTGAATGGCTGCACAGTCTTTTCTATCTCATCCCATCTAATCCATCTCATCCCTTATGTTCAGGCCAGTGAAATAATATAAATCTGCTACCATTTCCATGGAACAACTTGTAATGATGGTTTCTTTGTGTTATTCAGACATTCTTCAGTGGGTAGCAGGAAAATAATACCCACTGTCACACTGCCACCACTGGCATGTACTGTTGACACCAAACAGGATCAAAGGACTTGTGTTGCTTGTACCAAATTCTCATCTTTCCATCAGCATGAAAATGCAACTTGGATTGTTTAATCCATTTCTCACCATTTTCCTGTTTATGGTACTTTATATGGTGGTTTATTTTTGTACTATTTATGGTAAAGTCTTGAAATTGATTTGTGTAAAAAGTTTGGGATGACAGCGGTTTCAGAGATGTTCGAGTGAGCAATCCTACTGTATAGCCAAATATCACACCATGTTCAAAGCCACTAAGGTCACTAATTGTGCCTATTACAATGCTCATTTTAAGATTAACCATTAAAAATACAGGTCTGTTGGTTTTGTACCACACACCAATGTTTTCGGATGTGACTTACTGAAACATGCAATTGGAGTGCAAGAAGTGTTATTGGCAGTTACTCGTAATAAGTTCCATTTTACCAATTTTTTAAAAAACATTTTCTTTATCCTCACTTTTCTTCCCGTGTTAGCATTTGCCAAATCACATTCTGTCTGGTGCTGCTAAATTTCTTAGTAGTCTTGGGCCCTCTGTAATTCAATAGGTCTTATTAATGTTAAAACCCTCCTGTAGTTTACCTAGTAGAGAAGGTAGAACAAGATTTTAGCATCACCAAAGGCAAGGGTTCAGTTCTCATACTATTATAAATAGGGAAGTTGCTTTGGATAAGAGCATCTGTCAAATGCTAAAAATGCAAATGAGAGCTGAACAGAAATTCCTCAAATGGCACCATAACTGCTCCCACTGCACCAAAAGTATATTTAAGTTTATTAACAGAACACAGAGTAACTAATGTATGCAATGGATATAATACATTTTAAGATTTCATTTTTGTCACTACTATGTGTACAAAAAAATTAAGCTGAAATTAAGGTTACAGTCATTTTCAAGCCTTTGGCACAGCAAGACTTACTGTACCTTACCTTACTTATATTCTACAGAACAGTGATCTTTGAACTATTTAATTTCTTGGTACAGCAAATTGCACATCTGGTACACCAAAATGATCTATAAAGTCATATACATGATCTCTACACTGTATATTTGTCTTACTGCAATGAAACACTAATCATTTAACTGTAGTTGTAATTCCCTATAAAATTATATGATATTTATTTTTTAGACCATTAGATTCATTAGCTTGAAACCTATAGTAAGAATGGCATATAAGAGTATGTGTTTTACCCAGGTGATTCTGTTTTAGAAATACAATTTTGGAATATTATTCTTCAGGAAGCAGAGATGTCTCTCCCTGTTCACACTGCAGGTACTCTGTCCTTATCTGATCTGGCCCAAGGCCCAAACACTTGTATGCCAGCCCTGCTCCTTCTCTCCTTCTCTTGGGCTCCCAGGAACTTCCTGTTCCCCTGTCTACCCTCTGCAAACAGGAAATGATCTCTCCACAGAATAGTCAGTGGACCATAGATACAGTTCTGTCAGCTTTCAACTAGTCTCTAGGGTTATGTCGAGGCCTAGATTTAGGCCTTCATTTGGGTGGATTTCATCTGCGTGGGATCAGTATGTGAAGCTTAAGCTCCTGCAGTTGTTCCTGGATATGAAGCACACTTGATCATTTATCCTCTTGAGTCTGAGAGTTTCTGATGTTTCTCTTTTGTGTTGGTTACAGCACTACATATGGCCAAGCTGTTCCTTTATTGTGTGACTGTGCCCTTATGATGGTGGGTGCGTTCCAGAGGGGCTGGTGGGTCAGTGCAGGTGTTGAAGGACAAGCAGTGGATTGTGCGAAGGAGGCGTTTGCTTAACCCTGCTATTAGGGTGGAAGAATGTCAGCTATGGAGAAGCTTGGCCATCCTGACAACATCGTTTGGCACCTCGGCAATCTGTCACAGCAGCGGTGGTGTGTGAACAGACAATAGCAGCCTATTCTGGACGCTGCCTGCTTGAAGAACTGTTGTTTTCACACTTCATGCTCTTTGTCTGGTGTAAATATGATTTCTAAGAGTGCAAGGTGATGAGAGTGAGGCAAGCTAAATGATGACCATAAGGAAAGAGGGAACATTGAGTTACCAACTCTAAAGTAGCAAACATAACCTAGTATGATTTTCAGACTGCCAGAATGTGAGACTTTAGTGCATCACATGCGTTCTTTTATTTAGACATCACAAAACACTGAATGTTATAAGGAATAAAGTGTTTAAATAAAATGGCAAATGTACAGTTTTATGAGGTAATAGTAAAGTGTTTAAGGACAGTCTGCACTAATATTATTACTTCTGTTCAGAGCAGAGCAGATCCCATGGCTCTGAGAGAATCAAAAATGTCTTTCCTCAGGAAAGCAATTATACTTGAACACACAACAAATTACAATTTTTAGATATGATAAATGTCATGCTATTGTTTGATACACTCCAGATGCTGTATTGCTTTTCTATGAAATTACCTGTTTTCAGTAACACAAAACAGATAACTGTGTGTACATGATCCATGCTTCTAATTATGCCATAGAAGTACAATGTACTAAATTTGTACATTAATTTTACTATCCTTCACCTGGGATTTATTACAATAGTTTTTTCAAACTTCATTGAAGAAAGGAAAATAGATTGGAATTCACACTGATAGTTAAATGAAAGCGTGGGTACAGTTTGTGATATTGTATGTGCATCATGGTTTGCAATTTAAAATACACATTCCTGCAACATTACCCAAATAAAGTGTAATAACATCAGAAGGAGATAAAAGTAACCTTTCTTGGATATTTAAGCAGCAATTATATACATTTGCAAAGGTAAAAAAATATGATTCAATGCAAAAACAATCTAATCTTTCCTGTAGACAATATAAAAGTAATATACAATACCAACAGTCTTTGTTATTCTTAATGAAATAAGATTTCAAATACAATGCTTCTCAACTTCTGCACAACCTTTTCTAACTCCAGAAGCCCAGACGATGCCTACACTCTACAATATTGGTTTTCCCTGCTCTAACACACTGTACATTCTCAACTGTGCAGAGCTGAAGATTCTAGGTCCGGAATTTGTGAAGAACCTCTTAAGAAAAGTAAATAAATGATTCATAAATGTGTTTGTTTAAGCAAAATTTTCTCGTGTTGGTACTAAAGATCTTCATTTCGGATTAACTTCAGTTGAGATGGCAACACAGCTATGGCAATGAAATCAATTGTATCAGTGCTGGCAATTGTTCTATTCCAAATTCACCATTTCATATAAATGTGTTTCAAGTCTAGATAACGTATTACTGGAATAAGAACTCAAACTGTACACCTGATCCCTAGCATGTATTCACATTGTGACGGCTAACAATAATGCAGATGAAGATCACTATAGTTCAAAGCCAGTAATAAAAAGGCAACTGTTTGAACTCTGCACAACATCTGTCAAAAGTACCATCATCTGAACTTTAATCTATAAATTCCATTTAAGTGAAGCTTTTTTCACATTATACACCAGTTGACCTTTCCAAGCTGCATCCTGTGCCTTTCCCTTCTCCCCCCCCCCCCCCCCCCTCCAATTGTGTAGGTATAAAAAGTGTAATAATATAAAATAATATTTCATGTCCCAGGGGTAACTGTGCAATACAGTCTTTACAAAAAAGAGGAAAAGTAAATGGCTCACTTTAGGATTTCTGAAAGCCTTTCCAGCTGCTGTACATTCACTGGGAGACTACAGAGCCAAAGAAGCCAGGGGCTTAAGGGTCAGCAGTGCCATCCAGTCTTCTCCCATCAATGATGACGTGCCTGCCTCAGCAGTTCACAGGGCATAAGGGATTCACCAGTGCCACTTCAGTTCATATCTCTGATATAGAAAAATAAAAACCAGCCAGGAGCGCTCCCCTAAATCTCTAGAGTGCAAAATCATCTGCTGTGGGCCACATGATTTGAATAAGACACCCGCCTCTCTACCACATCCCTGTTTCCATGGGAGACGGGTTATCACAAAGAAGTGTCACACAAACCAGGTATCATATGTAGCTAAATAGGCCACTTAAAAGGTGTCCTTTGATAATGCCTTGGACCCAAATGTAGTCCTTTTCTAGAAAGTTCCCACCTGCGCTGTGGATTAGCCTGGACCTCTATGAGAAGTCCAAAGGTCGGATCATCATGGAAGTTGCTCGGAGAGAGTAACTCGGGCCTTTAAAATAATGCCATTTGATGCCGTTGAACTTGCCGACGTGTTGACCTTGGGTGTAGTACATCCCATTCAGGTTTGAAGGACCACAGGCATCAAACCACCAGCCTTGAGAGTGGAAGACAGAAAATATTAAATGAGTCAAATGACCACAAAAAAACTACCATTAACAAGTCCCTTCTGAATATCACAGCAATGTACTTTAGAAATGAACAGTATAATATAAATACTCTATATAAACAAATGAACAACATTTATATATAACAAAATATATGCATCTATATGCATATATGCTTTATATTCTTCTAAATTAGAAACTCTACAGTAGATCTCAAGAGTCAGAGATTCAGAATAGCGGATACAGAGCATTATCATGCTTCCTGTGATCATCAACTCCCTTTTCCTTTTTGCCAATGTCAGAATATTTATTTGTTTTGAATGTGAATATTTTAAATCCTTTTCTCTTATGAAAAAATGTCTCTTTTCCCCCAGAAATACTTCTTTGAAATTGTACGCTTACATTTATGACAATTCTAGTAATAGTAGTGTGACATAAAAATGTAACATATCATATATCCTTTTCATAAGAAATAGAACACCTTGAATTCTGAACATAAATAAAGGAAATACATGGCCAAAGCTGATATAAACTATTTCTATGTTCCTATAGGATACAGGGGTTGTGTGTTGTAACTGATGTAAAAGCATGCTGTCATGCTGTTCATTCTACAGTATAAAAATGAACTTTTTTTGCCTTTTCTCTGTTGGTTTTTATTAACTTTGTCACATAGCCATTAGAAGCATGTAACCTGTCACTTCAGAGTACATGTGGCAGCAGTCATGGAGCTATGTGGCAGCAGTCACACTGGCATGCAAATTCACACACACACAATTACATACAAATGCACATGTAGGCACAGCAGCACACAGACACACTTGAAGAATGTCCCAACAGAATTCCATTCTCACTTCTCTGAGAGAAGTAGCCATGGCCCCTCTTCACACGTCTAAATGTCACTGTCATCAGTGACATTTCAACAGGCTTCCAAGAGCCAAGTATGCTGCCCTTTAATTGGCATGTCCCAATCTCACTGAGGTCTCTGATTGGATGCTGATATTCCTTGTTACCATGGTCATGTGTTTTTGATTTCTGATTTGTTTATGTTTGTGGTTATGGCTGCAACTAGAGCTTTATAGCCCAATTAAACTTGTTATGCAACAAAAAATGAGGCATCAGGACAAGCCGTACAACTGCGTGTAAACCAAGTTGAAAGAGTATAAGCCAAGTAGATTGTTTTGTACTTTCAGTGATACACATGAAAATAAAAAATGCAAATAAGTGGAGTGTGTGTATATATAACTATAACTTCCAATTTTAAGACATTCTCTCCTCCCAGTTTGTTTCCTTCTCAGCTGCCTCTTACTCCATATACACAGTCTTCCTGATGCTGCTATTAAATGTCCAATGATGAATCAATGTCAAATCCCATTTTAGGACTAGTTCATTATTAGGTGGATTTGAGGAGAGAGTGCCTCTCTCAGTCCTTTGGAATTGCCTTTGGAATTAAAAGCCCAGGACCCCTGTATCTTACCTCCGGTCAGCATCAGTGCACACTTGCACATGCAGTTGTCGTTGTCCATGTCTTTGGTGCTGAAGTCTGCTCCATGAATCACCAGACTGCTCTGCCTGCCTGCTGTCCCACTGTGGCTCTTTAAGGACAGCCTGAGACCAGGAGAGAAGAAGCCAAGCATGAAGAACAAGTATGAAAACAAGATTTTGCAGACATCACCCCAAACTGCCATTCTTCGCTCTCCAAGCCTTGATCTTCAGACTGTTTATTGGAAACAAATGAGTGGGAGACAGTCAGAGTGGGCTCAGTAAACCAGAGAATGTTAAGTCCTTTTGGCTCGGGTACAGCACTACCATATAGCAGGAGATTAGAGGCATTATCAGCAATGAGAGCACTTTGAACTGTGCGCCTCCTGCGAGTCTGACCCTAGCTTGTCTGCCTGGTACCTGACATGCTGGTCTCTGCACAGTGTGAATATACCATCCCTGCTCTGTTCTCATGCATTCTGGCAGCGGTGGAGATGAGCAGTGTACATTGGGCCGTGTCTGTTTGTGTGAGAGGTGAACACACATATAAAATGGAGGGCCAGTGTGTACAAAGGTGGGGCTGTCTGAGGAGCACATGTGGAAAGTGTAAATCAGGGGCCCAAAGCAGAGGTGCAGAGAGATGCAGAGACAGTAGGCAGGGGAGTGCATGGGACAGAGGCTGTGCAGTGCACGGCAGGGGAGTGCACAGGAGAGAGGCAGGGGAGTGCACAGGAGAGAGGCAGGGGAGTGCACGGCAAGGGAGTGCACGTGAGAGAGGCATGGGAGTGCACTTCCATATATGTGCATATTATATGTATAATGAGTAAATGAGACATGTACTAAGCACTATGTGAGCTGTGAGTGGGACAGAGAGTTGGACAATACACCTAATAAATACATATAATGTATGTTGCTGTCTACATTCAATGCAAGCTGTTTTGTACCAAACATTCATAACTTTACATTAACATTGGGATATTGTTAATGTAATGTAATACAGGGTTTACAGTCTTCAGATTAAAATCTCAATCTGAATAGCATGCAGGTGTAATGGCCAACAGTGCTGGATGGAGCTTTTTCATTGGTCATGGTTCCAGCATGGTCAGCCTTTGGCCTGCTGACCTGCCTTGAGCTCTCTCTTTAAAACTTTGGGGTCTCACTTTTTTTTTATTCTTATTATCCAGGGGCTGCCTTTCCAAACATAAACGCTTTCTGTCAAGGAACAGCAGTATAGCACCATGCCAACAAGAAATGAGGAAAACCAAATGGAACATGCTCACACTCACAAAATCATTTCCTGAAACCCATGCCTCTTAATAGCAATACATGAGTGAGAATGAGTTTTATAAATCTCACTGCAGACCAGGCTTTAAAAAAACAATGGGAAAAGAAACTGAGCTTTTGTTGGTGTTGAAAGCATTTTGTGATTACATTAAGAGGGCGGTGGTGCAGTGTGAGGGGTCAAGGATTCAAACTTGTGGTTTTGTGGTTGTCATTGCGATGGCTATGTAGGAGTTCTATTGTTCTACTGCTCTATTTCTAATGCTTATCAGTCCCACAGGCGTCTCTGTCACAGGTTACCACATCACTGAAAAAGCCAACTCAGTCACAGTCAGTAATGATGTATAACTCCATCTTAAAATGAACAGGAGATAAACAGGCAGCTTGCATGGAGATTTGCATAACTTCCTCTACAAGATTACTGAGATCTTTTTACGAACATGGTAGGAATCAGTAATTAAATATGCACAACACATCTTTGGCTGTACTCTCTAAACTCAAAAAGACAATGTTATCTTCTAAATATGAATTCAATACAGTATACCTTCTATAATAAAACCAACAAGCTAATGCATCACAACATAACACAACTTCAGATTCTTTTGACAAGAATGTAGCCAACACAACAGTAGACCACATGAAGTTCCTAAAGCCTCTGAATTAGAGGAATATTCTAAAATAGAATCTCACTTCCTTGCAGTTCTATGAACAAGATTTCCTCAGTGGTCTGAGTGGTCTGAGTAGGCCAGTTCCTATTCAGATGCCAGCTCACACATAAGGCCAGACAGATAAACACACACCATCTCTGCTCCTGAAATAAGGGGTCCCTGGGCTACTGCAATAGAATGTTAAGGAGCCCCATTCAGAGCCCTGTGGAGCCAGAGAAGAGGATTACCCCCATGCTGAGCATGCAAAGCAGTTGTGCTTCCTCACTGCTGCTCTTGGCCTGGTAGAGAACATGTGTGCAGCTGATAGCTCCTGTCCAAGCTTCACTGTGCCTTAGGCAAACTCCTGATCACTCCCACTTCAATAACCCCAGGTTGCATGAGGCCAAGGCCTGTTCTGAGAAGCTCTGGAGAAAACTGAAGACCAAGCTGGAAATTGGTGAGCTTTCACAGACATGTCCTCGTGCTTGGAATCTGATTGTCTTGATATTCTAAAGAAACTGTAGTTTGTTAGAATTCCTTAATAATCATTTATGTGGCATTTGTGCAGAGCAAGACCAAGAGCACGTGAAATTTTCTACTTGTTTCTTGTTGTTAACTGTCTCAAATCTTGTTTCAATAAGAATAAAATTAAAATAAACCTTCCTTATGAAGCCAGCTGCTTTTAATATTTTTCTGACAAAACAGTCTACAACATGTAACAATAAAACTAAATTTTGCACTAACATTCATATGTAAAGCACAATTAAGCATGCGCGGATTCTCTTCTTGTTTGTTTACAATGTGAGTGTGTTGTCCTAAACTGAATGTAGAGTAAACCGTGTCTGCAGTACAATGTTTTCCACAGACACAAAGGCAGGCGAATACACAAAAGTATCATATTATGAAACCAAAGTGACCACAACACCCCCGCTTGCTCAGACTAACAGAGCAATACAGCCAGCCTTCTCTTTGCTCAAAGGCCAAGCTGTTGCCTTCACAGTAAAGCGGAGTCATGAAGGAGGTTAGCAAAGGTCTCCACAGCAGTAGTCAAGCAGAAGCTCAGGTGCTATCACACATACAGGAGAGGTTCATGCTTCGCATGCTTCTTGGCAAACAAATACAAACACAACAGATGCTGGTAAATCTTTCACACTCAAGAGACACTGCCGTCAGCACCTTCAATTTGTTTTTCTGTCACACCGATCTAAAACCATCTTTAATCCCCTAACATAACTGTTGGATCTTAGCTGAAATTTAGGAGCACATGTAAAATATCTGCAAAATTCTCTGTTGTGACAGAGATTGAATCCATTTCCTTCTGCAAGTTCACTGTTACAGCTGCACTTGTTGCAATCCATTCAGTATACTGATGATGTATTGATGGGGGCATTTGAAAGGAATGTGAAAAATTACATACTGGTTGATTAAAGACAAAGTAATTAAGAAGGAATATATCATAGTATCATAGTTTCTATAAATCATGCAGGCTCTATAAGATATGAATCTGAGACAAACTAAGGGCTCATTTCTTAAGTTCACTTTTTTTGCTCATTTCTGTGGCTGGAAGGATCCAGAAGTCTCTTTTTATTTAAAATACAACAATAATCCTTGCATTGATGTTAATATTTATTCCCAAATAACACAAAGCAAAAGTAAACTTAAAATGTCTAATTTCAGTGTACCATACTGGCTGCCAACATCTGAGATAGGGAGTGAGGTCAAGATTCTTAATAGGCTTGAGCCCATATGTCAAAGCAGGAGCACTGATCTACAAAACAGCCTCACTGACCAATCAAACCATCTTGAAAATGATATATTAAAGATAAATGAATGGCCCTGGACCAGTCCTGCTTTGGTAGAGTTCTTAAACTGGAGAGATGCTGTGAGAATTTAGCAGAGAACATACAGCTTATTCAGCCCATCATCTGCAAAGTTCCTCTCACAAGCCCATATCAAATAGAGCTGGAAAGATGATCTGATTCCACAGAGGATCTTATTTTTACTAGAGGCCAAAATCCAAGGATTTAAAACTTGGCTGGTTAAACTGGAGGGTTATTAAATAAACATGTAGCTATATGAATAAGCATACAACTTGGGACAGGGTTATTCTCATCAGGATGTGAGACATGGGCAAGGTTACAGCCTAACTTCACTAGTGTTCGTGCATACATGCATATGTTTTGGCATATATGTTTGAGAAAATATTTCTGTTAAAAAGACATGAAAGATGTGTGTGTTTTATTCAAAGAAATATATACCATTATCAAAAGCCTATGTACATGCTTAGGCTTTAGTGTTTAGCACAAACACACACACACACACACACACACACACACAAATCCTGACACCTGGTCTGGAATTTTAAAAAGGTAGAGCAAAACACCACACAAAAGCTCCACTTGCACACATATACTGAATTGGTGTGTATACTCAAGGCAGTTCTGAGTCTCTCTGAGCAGTGTAGGCATTTAAAGGCAGCCCAGAGGACCACTGGGCTTGGCAAAGTGGTAGTACAACCCTACAGTTGTGGCAGCCCCTACCTCAACCCAAACACACATTTAGTCACCCAACACTAAAGGACTACAAAATAAAGCTTTATTCCATTTTATCCACAATACTCATGGCTTGGCTCTCTTAACCCACCATATACATCATTTTGAAATAAAATAAATAAAATTACACTTAAATAAAATCCACCATCAAAAATTGTTTATATAAAATCTAGATACACGTTTGTACTCAGAGAGACACAGTAGAGTGATATAGTGACAAAGCTTCCAGGCAAGAATCACAAGGATTTTTATTATTTTAGACAATTCTGACTACAGTCCATGAAGTTGACTGTTGCAATTTGAGAAATTAGGAAGCTTTACAAGCTGTATAAGGACATATAATCTCTCAGTAATTAAAATAACATTGATCTCAGTTTTGCCTAGTTTGTGGAAACTGTACCTACTGTGAGTTATATAATGGGTAATATTCTTAATGCATTAGTATCCTGCTGTTTTTACCTCTCCGTGTCATTTCATTTCTCTTCCTGAACACGACACATATGAAGTGCCACAGTCGCCGTGCATATAAACTGCATGTCCTACTCTGTATGCTCTATTTCTTCCTTGGACAAGTAAGATAAGATAACACTTTATTAATTCTCACAGGGAAATTAAAGTGCTCCAGCAGCATACATACAAGAACAACATAGAATTCACAAGGGGTAGATGCATAAAAATGATAAAGGTGTCACTTTGCTTCATCTTTAAAAAGGTTTATGGTTGTCTAAAAACTGATGAGCTGCTGCAGAGAAGGTTTCAGATAGTCCTGCAATCATATAAACCAGCTTCACTGAAGCATATGAATGCAGAGTGCCAGCATTTAGTTGTTTACAGTATATATTGCCTGTACTTGTAAATGTATAGTGGAAATAATTCAGTACTGAAGATATTAGATGTGTGTTTTTTTATTCTTCTGTCAGTATGCTTGCTCATAATGCCTCTGCCCATTAACGCTGTGTAAAACCAGTATCATAGAAGCTGATCCTTTTTCTCAATTCCTCCTTCCTTTTAGTCTACTAATGTTTTATATTACTAAGTGTTTTCCTGATTGCTCACATTGTTATTGTAGGTTGGCACACAATTCTCAGTAGCAGACGCTCAGATTTCCTTTGCTTATAGCTTTGGCATAAACCATATTGACTACACATTTTTTTATAACACATTTCAGACATTTCTGTATCTCTAATAAACTCACATAATAAACACATGTCTAACTCTAAGGGTCAGAGACAATAAAACAAAAACTGCTAAATTTTTATATTATTCTATTTTATAATGTTGCAGCATGGGTACTTTGTCTTTACAGCAAATATTACCATGATTTGTGTAAGGAAGCAAATATTAAAAAGGAGAGTTGGATTTCTTTTTGGACATAGTGAGAGCTTAAAAATAATTTACCAATATACAATAACATTAAAAAGAGGCAAATGTTTTATGCTCATACTGTTTTGGAGTTTAGACATTTCTATCTCTAGGGGAATACATATTAAAGTGCAATTTTGGATCCTGTGCTTACAGTGTGCTCTGTAGATCATTTTATACAATTTATACACCTTTTAAACACAAAAAGCATAAAAGAAAAATAAATAAAATGCCATTTAATAATTAATTTCTAATCTTATTTATTCTAACCCATCTATTTGTTTTTTATATCCAAGCACTGTCACTAGCAAAGGTTTTGAAGCCAGTATTTTCTCTTGCTCACAGTAGTTAAGGATTTTCATGTGTGTATAACTTTGAGAAATTAGTTTAAAAAGGGGTACTTTTCTGAAATCTGTATAAGGAAATGAGAAAAAACATAATTAACTGTAATATCACAGATGTATCATGCCTTATCTAAAGATCATATGTGCACGTGTGCATTTTACAAATGGATTGTTTTAATCCAGCAATGTAAACTTGACAACATATATATATATATTGTCATTAGCAATAATTTATTATACTGTATTACAAATGCAGCCAAGTGCCCTGGTTCATTTTAATCTTTACCTATGTCATTTGAAAAAGATTCATTTGAGGAGCTATAATATATGAGAGGGCTAGTCCTCGTTTGTGATTTAGGTTATGAAATTTAGCTCTGCTCCTCTTTGCAGTTACTGCAGTGCTAACCCCATTTCATTTCCCGTCTAGCTTTAAATAGGTAATAGCTGCATGAAGCTGGAAGTTAAGCAACTCTTTCCTGACTGGCAATCCTCCACCACTGCTTATGATGAATGGGAAAGGTTGTGCTTCATAATACAAATTTAATTGTTTTAAATGATCATCTGTGGTTTCTGGGCAGTAGATCGCACACGCACGTGTGTGTGTGTGTGTGTGTGTGTGTGTGTGTGTGTGTGTGTGTGTGTGTGTGTGTATGTGTGTGTGTGTGTGTGTGTGTGTGTGTGTGTGTGTGTGTGTGTGTGTGTGTGTGTGAGTATGCACTCTATGTGAGCATAAAACATACATAATTATACACTTTATGTTGGCTAGGGCATTTGGCTAGATGTCAATATAAAATGTAGCAATCCCTACCTTTGTACATAATCAGCTGTTTCCGTGAGTAGTATACACAAAATGAATTTGAACACAAAATGAAAACTTGAAACTTCAGGTTTCAGATTGAAAGCTAAATCTGTTGGAACAGAGCAATGCTTGATTATCATAGCACAATACAATACTAACAGATCTATTTATAGAGATTAGAATGTTGATCTGATTCTTGAAACTCTTCACAGTCACAGCTCGGAACCAGCTGAATTCATAACATTGAACATTCCCAGTTATTTTGTTCTAGCAAAAGGATGGATTATAAAGAAACAAGTGTGTTAGAGTATACAGGGCAGTGTGTGTGTGTGTGTGTGTGTGTGTGTGTGTGTGTGTGTGTGTGTGTGTGTGTGTGTGTGTGTGTGTGTGTGTTTGGTTTATGTGTTTGTGTGTGTGTGTGTATGTGGGTGTGTGTGCCTAAAAGGTCTTCTAAAACATCTTATACATAAAGATGATAAAACATTGTGGTACATTCTTTTAAAAGAGGAAACTTTTTCAGTGGATTGGATCAAGTATTTTGTACCACTTGGGAATACATAATACCCAATTCAGACTCCAATCAGACAAAAAAAGCTTATTTTTCCTTCTGAGCTTTGCCCATTAAAACCATTTGAAGTTCCCACAGAGGTAGCCACTGCTGAAAGAACAAAACCTAAAGGAACGCTGTCATCACTTTGATAGTGAAATGTCCACAAACTAGACATGACCCCATGAGCTCTGATATGGGATATAACTGACACTATTACTGCATGGTATCATCTATGACTATAGAGTGCCTGATATATGAATTTGGATCAGTTAATGCCAATTTTTCTTAAACTTTTCTTTACCAAAATATTTTACAGTGTGGTAAAGTGAGTCAAACTTGATTTCAGGATGTAGATAAAAAATGCTGTGATCAGCAGTAACTTACTATCTAACTGACAGGCTTGGTGCTAGTGAAAATATCTCCTTTATGATAATGATTATATTTTACAGAATGTGGTACAGCTCAAACATCACCTAAAAACTTGCTCTGTTTAAATCTGCTTACTTAGAATGGGCCACTTTCCACTGGATCAGTTAAAGTAAAATACTATTGCAGTCAGCATTAACTTCTCATTCAGTCAAATGTAATTTATGTGGAGCCCTGACATACTTTAGAAAAAGAGGCTTAAAGAAACTTTTTAGAGACTTGTTTAGAGTGTTCTATTTCTACTATTTTAATTAAGTGAATGTACATTCATATACTGAGGGCAGTGCTGACTGAAATCATAGTCAGACCCAGGAAGAAGGCTCTAGTTGCTGGCATGGGTAGACGCTAGCTTGTGATAATTATTAGTTTTCTGTTATATAAAGTGTGTGTTTAGAACATGTCTTCATGAGCTGGAAAGTGAAACTAACCCAACCCACAGTTCCTATGCAGACCTACTTAACTGCCTTCATCAATGGTGGATAATAAACCAGTGGTTGTATGAGTCCTGGAACTTGGAGCTGGCATATGATGTAGCCCACTTGCTTCTATATCTATATTAATATTTCCAGTTCCAGTTCACAGGGGAGGGTGGATGACATGGGCCCAAGGTAGAAATCTCATGCAAGAGGATGTGGCCGATGTGGATGCTAATGTCTGAGGCACAGAGGGCCCATGGTGTGTGGGAGCAATGATAGATTTGTGCTCCCCTCAGCTACCATGTATAACTGGTTGGCTGCAGTTGGGGGACCCAGGGACTACTGACAGGTCACCTCGATCTGCAGCGTTCCCCGGTTCCTTGGAAGCTACCCACATCTAGTTCATGGCTGCAGCATCACCTGATACTTTAGAGGGTGACAGCAGCTAATTCCCTGCTGCAGTGCCACCTTGTGCCCTGGAGGCTGCCAATATGACACCTTTTGACAAAATGTGACCAGGTGCAAGGAAGGGTGGCAATGTGATGCTACAGCTGCAGCACTGCCTGATGCCACAGAGGACACCAACTCATTGCTGGCTACAGCATCACTTCCTGCTGCAAGAACACTTGTTTCATGGGCAATTAAGCAGCACTGTTCAGTGCAAAGGAGGGTGCCAACATGATTATTTTCCTATGAAGTATGTAGTCACCAGGGAAGAGATTACTGCCCAGAACCCCAGGTGGAGCTACCTAGAATGCCTGAGGATTCCCGAGCTCACTTCAAGGGCTGGCAGACAGGAGCAGTTTGGGAGGGAGAGTTTACAGCAGCACAGGCTCCCTGGCCAGGCCTCTGTGCTCTTGGCTTAGCCTCTCTGCCCTGCCGTCTGTTTGACCCAGATGGCTATGCACAAAGGGTGAGGGAGTGTTTTGACCTGAAGGCTGACCTGCTAACATGCTTCCAGGAATTAGCTGCCTCTCTATCATTATTGGAGACATGTGTGCCTGACTGGTGATCTTCTGTGACTTACTACTAAGAAAAATGCCTGATGTCTTGAGATCTAATCTGCTGCACAGAATGCCACAGTATTAGGCTTTGTGCTTTGCATATGTTACATTTATTTCAAATGACATTTATGGTATTCAGCAAACACTGTTATCCAGAGCAACTCACAAATGTTAAAGCCACAGCTAACAATAAATGGTTAATCATAGCTAACATATATAATTTCCATCTGTTGATTCAGCAATGGGAAGGTAGTTACTCATATAAAAAAAAATTAAAAATCTGAAAAATCCCTGACATGGTGTGAAAATGCACTAATCTTTCATACTATAGCTGTTGGTTTATTAATAGTTGCTCACATCCTGTGTCCTGTGCACACTGGACAAAGTGAACACTATGTTAACTAGGTTAATAATAATAGTGATCACTATCAGCATTATCACAAATATCCCATATTACAAGTCTACAAGCTAAAATATTGACCTAATCCACTTCCTTGGATGGAATCTACTTTTATAACTACTTACCTTATTATGTGATTAATGGGAGAACATTTATTACTTTTAAAGGGAACAATTACTTGGTGGTTTGTGCAAACCTGATTTAACATTTTGGATTTATGTAGCATCCAAGTGTCCAAGTTCATTGGTTCATTTGGACCAGAGGCGGTCATAGTAATTGTTTCCATATCAATTTAGTAAATGATTTAGGATGCAAAACACTTAACTTACAGCAAGATGTCGAATTGGAAAGCAGCAATAAACACTGCTCCAGAGGACAAATTGCTTGAATTTTGACAATTTTATACACTGATGGTGGAAAATTGGCTTGTACAATGTCGTTAGGACACACTAGATGAAGTATGATCCAGCACTATTTGGAAGGTGAAACTCACCTTGTTGTTGAAAAATAACGACAAAAATGCACCAAGGATCAAAGGACCATTAATGAATCGTTCAAGACAACTACAGCGAGCACTGAGACATGCCATTTAGCATCTATGGAACTCATCTATGGAACTCATTTGCTAGTGCACACATACAAATAGAAAAGTTTGCCATTCCAAAGCTACAGGACTGTTTAACGCTATGTACGTATGCATTATTTACTAGACTACTAACTTCTGCAGTTAACACGAAGTGTGGATTATTAACTGCCATAAAATCTATTACTTCTTTTGTAAAATCACTGAAATATTTTATTTTTGAAATTGGTCCATGAAATTAAGCAAATTTTCTCATGCTTTTATTAGTGCCCTATCTATTATGGTTGGTCTTGCGCTTGATCCTAGCTAAACATGAAAGAACATCATGTCAGGGCAATATGGACATGTCAGTACCTGTAGTTGTTTTTCTCGCTGTTGATGTGAAAGCGGTCATACTGGGAGAAGGCCTGTTGTCCGTCCCAGTCAGTGAGCTCCACCCGGAGGGTACACTGCCTCTGACTGGTCAGCATGTACACAAACTCGTTCCCCAGCCAGTGCTCAGCTGACACACTCCCAAAGCCCTGGAAGAAAGAATCCATCTAGGGTCACAGCAAGAATTCATCAGGGCTATGGGCAGGCCCTGGAGCAGGCCCTGGAGCAGGCCATGGGAAACACAGCTGTCCAAGAGAGCTTAACTATCCACAAATACAACCAGCCCCCACTGCTGTTTTTATTTTAATTGCATAGTTTTAGGATAAGCTGTCACATGATAGCATCAGTGTCCACTCACTCACTTCATATTTTAATGTATATGTTGCAGAATTTCCAAGCTCTGTGTGAATTGAGGGGAAATATTTAATGATACGTATAGAAATTTTATGTGTTACCATTGCATACTGGACTACATACATGCAATACTTTAGACTGTTTATTCAACCAGGCCTTTTTTCACTTTACAGTTCACTGCTCACTTTGTGTGTCATTGCTTTGTAATTACTCCTTATCTCTTAATATAACAGAAGGGACTCCCCTCCCAACAGGACTTCACTCATGGGTAATACACTGGTTCAGCTTGTTAAGATAGCTGGAAGGGCATCTGAACCATGTTTTAATACAGTACAGGTGCTTGCAGTTCAGCAGAACCTCAGCTATGCATGAACAGACTCTACCTGTTTATGGCACTCCAAATTAGCTCCATATGGCACTGAGACACACAGTGGTGGTCCTACATTGCCTCTTTTTCCAAATGAGAGCCCTCTCATCAAAGGCAATGGGAACAAGTTGCTCATATCATTTAAACAATGAGAGAGTTTATAAGAGTTTAAAATAATGCTAGGCACAGGCAAAATATGTTTGACAGTGGCGCCTTTTGATCCTGGTATCAGGCACGATGAGGGTTTTGCTATATTAAATGCTGGCCTGGTCTGTTATTAAGCACTGACTCTTGATTTTTGTGGACAGACCCGTGTGTTTATGCACTAACAGGGACTACAGGGTGAGTGGTTTATGATGTGGGCTCTGTGATTGGGTTTTAAAAGCCAGGCTTTACAGCACACATATGTAAGTGTGTAGAGTAGACCTTTCCTCACCTTCCAATGCTCACTCACTCTCACAGAGAAGTTCGCACGCAACTCCACATCATTCAACTCCATTTCTCATGTGAACCACATGAGTAAGCATAAGGACAGAGGGTCGTATGATTGATCTTTAATATTAGGAATTGGGCATTCTCCAGGGTATCGGTTATGGATAAAGCTTAGTTAGTTTGCTATGTTGCAACAAGTCTTGCAAAGCTTTCTTGCTAAGCATCACTTCACTAAGCATAAATAACCTTTCCAAAGTTGCTCTCCTACATGACTACAGATAATTCAAATGTGTCAGTAAATAACAATCTTTTCAAAGCTGCTGTTTCATAACTACAGATAAGTCAACAGTGTCAAACCCAAGAAATGTATTTCAACGTTTAACTAAGTTACACTGATGTAGTGTTCTTTAATCAGTCATGAAACAAAAAAAAGTGCCATGAGGCACACGAGATATTTACACATGGGTGCACTTAAAACCATCAACAAATTAACAGGTTTCATACTAGTGATGACTTCAGCTGTGTTCTTACATGGATGTAGGTGAAACACACATCTCTTTAAAATGAACTGTCAATCAAGATCATTGAGCAGGATATTTTTAAAAAATACTTAGCACATTAATATGATATGATATGATATCAATCATCAAATGCATATTTTGCAGCAGATATAAATGGCTCATGTATAAAAGTATTTCAGTATTTACAAATGCCATTCCCTGGGCAAGTCAGCCTCTAATGGCAGCTGTATTCCATCTTGTTCTGGAGGTCGGCCATGCTGTTTGATCCGACCTTGGAAGAGTTCTCCAACTCATGAGCTTTACTCCCTGTGCATTTATATTTGATTTGTGGAGTCTAGAACAAATGTCCTTTATAGAAACTTTTATGTGTACTCTATGTATATCTATGAAGCTTTCCAGCCTTGCACATTAAGTGTTTTTAATAATGTATTTCCTGCAGTCAAACACAAAACATAACATTGGCAATTTAACAATACTTCACAGCTCATTAAACTAGCAAGAGGAGCATCTGAACAATGTCATAATTCTAGCAGTAATTATTTACAGCAGATCAGAACCAAAGACCTGCATGAATTGTCTCCACCAGTTAATAAGCACCTTACATCCCATGACATTTGCTAACATCAAGCTTTGATAATAAAAACCCTCTAGATTTCTCAAAAGCTCACTAATGTCTATGTCATGTCTATACAACAAAATGGTGCATGTGAATAAGGGTCTGATATACAAAATAAACTGCTTTTTAACTTCATGATGTCATCCTTATTATATGCAAACATGCCTTATTATAAGCAAACATTCATCCAGAGATGTCAAAGATGTATGGTGCATGTGTACCAGTTCAGACAACCAAACCAACATTGCTGATTCAGGTAGTCATGATTCTTTCTTTTGCCTTTCCAGCTGCAATGTAGACACATGCATCTACTTACAAGCCTACTGGTCACCCCAGTCATTCTTCACCCTTTCACATGCTAAATCTAGGACTGCTGATGTTGGAGATATATGACCTATCAGTGGTGGGTGGAAGGGGGTGGATCAACATGCTGGTTGAAGCGATGGATCTGATAAAGCTAGGGTGGGGTTAGAGGTGAGGTTTTTGGCTGCATACCATCTTGTATTCCTTCCATGTCCTCTGGAAGTCAATGCTACCATCCTCTCGATGTTGGATTACTGTCCAGCCTCCACCAGCAGACTCCATGTTGCAGTATACCTGTTTGAAGATTTTGTGAGTGTTGATCTTTGGTGGGAAAGGAAAGATCTCTCAGTGTCACACACATACAGCTAAAGCCACACAGACCAGTTAGTTAAGGTAAAATTACCCAAGTAATCACTAACTAGCTTGACATGGACACATATGTGTACATAAACCTATACAAACAATCTAGTTCTTGCACTATTAAAGACTCATACACAGTTTTCCATGATGAGCTGCTGTAGAGGTGTAGTGCCTTATCAGAATATCCTGATCAATCTTAACCCAGTCACCGAATCTATGCCTAAATATCTTTAGAACTCCAGGAAACCATCCAATGTTTTCTGAACTACCAGCCAGGTCACTTTTCTGCTCTAGACCAGCTGTTAGCACACCTGGGCCTTAAATGGTATAACACCAGGGTTTGCAGTGCTATGTGCTGGAATAGAACAAAAACGTGGACTGCTGGTAGGTTTTGAGGTCTGGATTGTAAACCTATTATATAAATAAGCTCTAAGTATCTATGTATATTTGACACTATGCTGCAATGAATTGACACCAACTCCTCACACCCACCCCGTAACCCCAACTCTCCAACCCAACCTGAGGGACCTCAGTGGGCCAATTTATCCCACATTGGCCCTCAATGAACTTACCAAAGCACTGCCCTGCTATAATTATCCTAATCAATAATATGATAGTTCCCAGGCATAGAACATCTCTGTGCTGCACATTTGAAAGGTTTCTTTTCACCCATTTAGAACTTATGAAAGGTTTAGTTAGCCAATAACATGATGAGTTTAGGTGTAAGTTGTGACGTGAGGACAGAAGTTATTAAAATGCATAGTGTGGGTACTCCAAGACCAGGGTTAGTCCTAAAACATCTCAAACAAAATTGCATGATTTTAGCAGGTCAGCTGATCATACACGTGCACCACACAAAACACACCTTTTTGGTCTCTTGGGGGCTTATGTTGATGGTGTATACTCCATTCTTCCGGAAGCCTGTCTCATACAGATCAGCACAGTCCCGAAATTTTTTCTCTTCATCAGCTTGTTTGGTACTGTTGGGCACCACTGTAGACACAAGAGACATCACAAGATGTTGACAGGAATGTGAATAACATTGCTAGAATTGTGAGAGTCTGATGGAAAACAGTATTAAAACTAGTTGAATTGAAAGTGATTGTACACCCTATACAGTTGCAGCTGTACCAAATGTGTCACCTAGTCTTCCATTTCAGCAGGAGAGCATTATTCCATATGGCAAACTGACTGACATTTGTCTACATGCACTCTTACACTAAAAGCTCTACTGCATGACGCGAGTCATCATGATTTCAGTTATGTTACTTCTCAGTTGTTGCCTGAGAGGGTCTAATAGAGGGTTTAATGATGGAATGCTTTTGCCGTATGAGCAGAGAAAGTCTCTGAAATGATGTCCGGGGGGGGGGGTAAAATATATAGGGTTGTGATTGGCAGGGCGTGTGCTGGATTTATTGCTCCAGAGAATGGATTGGGTGGAATGTGTATAAAATCTTACACCACTGTTTCCATCTCAAGTTAGATATACACAGATCAATCACACTTACGACACTGAAAAAACACTGGTGAACTGGACTAAAATGGCAATTTGAAAATGCTTTCTCTATGAGACATTTTGCATTAAAGATCTATCCACTAATATAGGGCCAATAAAAGAAGCAATAATAATCACAGATGTGGAAAGTATAAAATACAGCATCATCTTTCATGATGAAACAGCCATAGTCAAGAGCAGTAAAGTATAGTGAAAGTGGGTGGAGATCATTGGAATGAGAAGGCAAGGGCAGCACGATGGTAGTGTATCACTAAGATCTTCCCACAGTGAGTGACATGTTTCAGTGTGAAAGGCCTCTAATCAAAGCACCGACCACTCTCTCCCTACTCGGAGACATCTCATTCTGGCAGGCTTCTCGTCACCAGCAGCTGGTTCGCCTTCCATCTGCACATAATTACCGCTGCCAGTATTTTGAAACTAAGCAAGGGTCTACGGACAAAATACTACAAGCTATAAATTTCAAGTTCCTGTTATAACAAGTGGTTTATATTTACATGCAGAGTCCCAGATTATGTCATTGAAAATTTCTTCCTATTCCCCTCTCTTGCACTCCTAAAGACTGTGGCTTGTCTTTCACATCAGTGTTTTTCACTATTTGGGCAATTTAGGGAGAAGAGATGATACCTCCAAGCAAGATATGTCTGGGGTGTTTAGGCCTGGCTTTCATGCCTGGCATGAGGCAGAGGAGGGGGGAGATGGGGGTGAGAGGGAGCCCCTCTGTTAGGGGCTATTATTCCAGCCTCTATCCTTAAAAGAACTGAGTGTCAGTCACAAGGATCTCCTGCAGTGACAGGTTCACTGAGTGGAAGCCAGCACTGCGGAGTCTAACACAACAAGAAGCCAAACCTGTCTGATGCCAATTGACTACCACCAGGAGCCAAGGCCTCTTGTCTCAAAAAAGGTAATGTAGGCAAGAGCATTCAGAGAGAATGAAGTCTGGAGGAGTTTTGGTCATTTTTAAACAGTATGGATGTACCTTAAACAACACCAAGTAATGAATTCTGTTAAATGAAGATTTACCTATGTATTAAATTAAGTTGGCTGAAATTATAACCATTGCATTATACTTATCAACATAGTTTACTGTAAATGTATAATCACTAAAACACCTATTTTGTTCTTCTGTTCTTTGAATATTCATCTGTAGATGAAGTTTCTAAGCATTAAGTTTATAGTATGGAATGAAGGCAGTAGCACAGACTTCTAGGGCTAAAGAATCTGCACTTTAAGCTGAGAAGTTGGAACAGGAACTACAGAACAGCTTGTATCCCAGTACCCAGAACCACTGAACAGCTGTGTCACAGTACTACAGAACCATATTCTTACATTTTTTAATGTATGAATACAAATTCTTCCTGGTTCAGTAGGGACTTGTGTTCGGTGGGGAGTTTATGTGAAAAGTCCAAACAAGCAAAGCTATTTCTAAAATCAGGAATTCAGACAAACAAACCTTCCAAAACTCAACAAACCCTCATTCAATGAGAATAAGCATAAAAAAATATGAAAGTGCTAAAAGTAAACTGTGGGACTACTGTAGGCTATGCACAAGCAAAGATCAATATCAACCAACAGTGACAGATTTTCACTTGGCATTAGAAAAGAGATAACAACATACCAGTAACTGCAATGACAATGGCCGTCAGGGTGGCCAGAAGTAATCAGTGGCAATAGAGCCAACTGGATCGTGAAGACCAAAACATTTCATAAGGCCCAAACAAATCACCATTATAATGAATTGTTCTGCAATGTAACAGGTTCATTTCAGACATATGTTTGGAAATGCATTATTGTGTCATACACAATGTATTCCTAGCAAACTAAATTCAGTAACTGAAAACAATACTTTACAGTACTGAGGCCATGTGATCATGGCTATAAAGATGATTGATGCTAATCATCATGTGAGATAATACAATACAGAGGAAGAAAATCATCTTTTGTAGCTAGGCATTTGTAACAGCTTCCCATAACTAGCTAGGGATTTGTAACAGCTTGTAACATGTTTGGAAATGCATTATTGTGTCATACACAATGTATTCCTAGCAAACTAAATTCAGTAACTGAAAACAATACTTTACAGTACTGAGGCCATGTGATCATGGCTATAAAGATGATTGATGCCAATCATTATGTGAGATAATACAATACAGAGGAAGAAAATCATCTTTTGTAGCTAGGCATTTGTAACAGCTTCCCATAACTATCTAGGGATTTGTAACAGCTTCCCATAACTAAGCTCAGTTATCATTAAAAACATGATTTAAGTTACTGATCTATAATATATTATATATGATAATTTGGTTACAAGGATGAGCTCATCATGGCAACATCAAAAACCCATAGGAATTTAGCCATAGGAACTTGTAGCTACACAAAACATTGAAAACATTAATATGACAGCCATGCTATAAACAACAAGTCTGCTTTCATTATTAAAACTTTATTTATGATCATCTGCCTACAGTAACACTCATTGATTAAACTAATAAACAAAGATTCAGGCAGCCCCCATATAATGGTATTACATACTCAACTTGTGTAATGACAAGCTCAATTAGTAAATGGTTCTTTACACACACTAAGAAGCCGATTTTAGAGTTGCAGACAAGGAACCATGATGGTGTGACAGGCAACCTCAGAACATTCCCTTTCACCTCCAGAGAACAAGCTGTCCCATTGGGCTCATTAAGGTTTGACTAATCCAGCAAGGGGTGAAGATGATGACCTCTGCTGTGGACCCAGAGCTCCACACTGCTACAGGAAACTACATACCAGTGGGGCCAGGTTTTTGATCACCGTTCCCACTGGTTTTTATTTTATTTTCTTCCTAATAGTAACCCAGAAACCCAGTAGTAGACCAAATTAAGTTATTTAAAAATGGAAAAATATGAATACATTCCTAGGAGAAAACCACATCTAAAGATCGTATATTCTTTTATTATTTATACTAAACAGGTGTAGCCAGAAATATTTAGAAAGTAACAGCAGATTTCATTTCATTTCAGTGTAGTGCACTGCAGACAATACCTGGCCACATTTGCATAAATTGTAAAACTGCTCATTGTACAATGAGTTGCTAATGAGAGCTTGAGGAGTAGTCCAGCAGATCATATGTTGTCATGATCTCTTTCACAATCTTCCAAGAATGTGAAGGACTGGTTAATGTGAAGAGACATTTGGGTGTCAGTTCAATGTCCTAATGACAGAAAGAGAAACAGGAAGTGGACTTGTTCATGGTGCCTTCCCAGCAGGCTGTGGGGCTTGTGCCCAGGCACCAGAGGTTTCTCCATACTAAGGCCAGTACCCATACAGACATTGAGGGGTGTGAGGTCACGAGGGCAAGCTGGGGTTACAAGAGGGAAACGGGTGTAATGAGTTCATGTCATTGGCCAGTGTGACCATGAGAGCAGCACTAAGGGCCAAGAGTCCCACACCACTCCAGTGGGGAGATATTATAGAGGTCCAGCCTGTAACTCAAACCAGTGACTGTTTGATATTGCAGTAAACTGGCAAAGCACAAGCAGTGTGTTGCAGCTTGAAGACCTCAATCCGTTAGAGCACAGTGGTCAGATGGACAGGAACGAGTACATACACCACTAGAAAGTACATTTATCAGTGATGTACAGTGGTACCATATGAGTTATTTCATTCATCCACTCAATGCACACAGTGCTATAACCTATATTAAAGATGAGAGCTGGTGCAACATGTTTTATTATCTGTGCAGATATTTCAGACCATTGTTGAATTATTTCTTTATTTATTCATCAGTGTAAATATTTGAATTGATGCTTCTCATTCAGACTCTGTAATGTTCTAGTGTTCTGGGCTGTCTCAGATATTCAGCTCCTTTGCAAATATTGCAATATCAAGCATATGTCATTGCAATACCAGTCTTCCTAGCAAGTATGTGATCATAATCACTTGCCTTGGAAAACATTTATTTCATGGAGATTAACTTAATCGCCATGATTTGCGCATGAACATAATCATATTTTCTTAAATTTTTATGCATTTATCCCAATTTGTAAGCACATATTAACCTAGTGGTATATGTGTGTACACAATTTAGTATATGCTTTGTATACATTTAGGTCAGTACAAAGCCCTGTGATATTTCTACTCTCTATTGGCTGCTTTCCATGTGAAGTTATAGCTCAGAGACATGAAGAGAGAGAAAGAGAGAGAAAGAGAGAAAGTGAGAGAGAGATAGAGACAGACAGAGAGAGAGAGAGAGAGAGAGAGAGAGAGAGAGAGAGAGAGAGAGAGAGAGAGAGAGAGAGATAATATTCTGTTGTACTTTTGCATGCAACAACCTTCCTAGTTACTTTACTGGCCAGTGACATAGAACACAGAAAATCTTTGAGAAACAGTGGATCATGTACTGTATACAGAAACTAATTGTAAATGTAAATTGCCAAATAAGATGTTTATATGTACTCAATTGGACGGACTGTAATAAGCTTATGTTATGTATTTCAAACCCAAAGCAGAACCAAAAGAAGAACAAGTCAAACATCTACACAATATTTCTAGTATTTAATATACACGCAAATGTGGTCATTGTTTTGTGTCACCCCAGTATTACAGGAAATCTGAAACTGAGAGATGGCGTGTGCTGTGTTAACCTACCACCATCCTTGGAGCAGAGGTTGAGCAGGCTATGCACAGTGTCCATAAGGTCCTGCTGCTGCCTGAACAGGGCCGTGCTGTTGCCCATGGCCCTGCCAAGCTGGGCCTCCAGCTCCCTTATCACTGCACTCTGCCTGGCCACCAAACCCTGGAGGCTGCCCTTCTCCTCCCGCAGCCCCTCCAGCTCCTCCCTGTGCCGGGCCTCCATCTCCTGCATCTTTTGCTCCAGAAACCTGAGAGAGAGAGAGAGAGAGAGAGAGAGAGAGAGAGAGAGAGAGAGAGAGAGTGTGTGTGTGTGTGTGTGTGTGGAGAGAGAGAGTAGAGGAAAAAATGGATAAAGAAAGACAGTGGGGAGCAGGCAAAAAAAAGGCAAAAGATAGAGGCAGCATGAAAACAGTAAAAAGGCAGAGTCCTGACTCTGTACAATAGGAGGTAAAATTGATTTGCCATGGATATAATGATTACATTTATGTGGATTTTTTTCACAGTATCCATAACTGGAACACTGGAAAAGACTAATTTTGTCATATACTTTTGGTTCCCTTTGCTGTATTATGTGTTTTTTGCTCATTTTAGGTTTAGTGCATGTTAATTTGCAGATTTTGGCTTTTTTTTAAAAAAAAATATTTATTTTTTTAAAATAAAAAAGCCCTTTCCCATAATGTGCAATGATAAATTGAAAGTTCAATTTGATGTAAGTTGGTTGATCTGGAAAATTAAACATCACTATGAGCAGCAAAACGCAAATCCAGCAAAACGTTTTTCTTCTGTATCTGTTTTTATGTTGGAATTCTCTCAGTTCAAGTGCTGATGAGTAGCTGTGCATTGGGAACTATTCACATATTGACATTGAGAGACAAGTCCCATCAGACAAATTAACAAACACCATGTTGGAATGCTATCCAAGCACTGTGTATTGCAAAATCATTAAACATGCAACAGTCCACCTAGAAAAATATGTCTTCCTCAGGGTTATATTTTTAATGGCCAGGACATCTTTTATCTCTTGGCAGGTTGAACTGCATTTCACAGTATGAGACCAAGTAACTGTCTTAGAACTAATTATGTTTTGCGTTATTGAGAACTGAAAGTTGCATTGCATAATGGCTCATTTTTGTGTTTTGTAATGTGGAGCATCTATTTCTAAACATCTAATTTAAACATACTGGGACATGTAGGTACAAAAGGTTGCAGTGAAATACAACTGCAGGGTGATGTTTGTGGGACTTTTTGTGATAATCTAGGTTACCTCTGTGAAGTAATGCTCAGTGCATGTTGGTAGGTTTACCCATTTTTGTCATGGAGTTTGGTGATCTCATTGGTCTGCAAAATGAGCTGCTTCTCCAGTTTGTTGGTGGACAGTGAATTCTCCAGCAGCTGAATCTCCAGCCTGGATGTCTGATTCAAAACCTAAACCCAAACCCAAAAACAGCCAGACTGAAAATGCAACAATAATACAGAACTCATAAACAGAACTACAGATCATTTAGTGTCAGTGTTATTGTCAGTGTTAAAATCAGTGGCTCCTCTACAGAGGTCATATACTGCAGAACAGGAGCTACAGCTGTGAGCCTTGGCCATGGTCTAACACTTAATAACAGTGACTCCTTCAAGCAAACCCTTAATTTGACAAATTGGCAAAAACACCATACCATATTCCTATGTGTCTCATTCAAATTCACATTAGACATCTTGAGTGGTGGGAACACAAATGTGCAGTGTGCTTAAAAGGAGTACAACAGGCTTGCTATGGAGTTCAAGTATTTACCTTGGCTTTTTAGTGGTGACCCTGCAGAGATAATTAGAACAGGACTAGTTTTATAAGTGATGTGTGGAATGGATCCTGAGAGGGTGATACCTGAGTCTCCACATCGGTAAGTTTGCGGGTCTGCTCAGCAGTCTGGGAGAGAAGGTTGGTGCCCATTTCCAACATAGCTGCTGTGTGGTTGTGGACTGCACTCTGTTGTAACTGAGCCATCTCTGCCTTCATGCTCTCTTTGATGTAGTTCTCAATCTGTGAAAACAAAAAGGACAAAATCAGCCAAGATCTCAAAAGTTACTTAAAGCCAATAATAGCTAAAATGCTACTATGAATGCCAGAATTTGTGAAAATACACTGTAAATGTATAGTTAATATACTGTATTCATTACTCTGTAAAGTTCAGGATAATAGTCATTCTTGGTCAGAATAAAAAATGTATAGGTTTAAAATAAAAAAGGACATCAATTGGATATAAGGACAATGGGGAAATTGGCCCTATCACAACCTCTCGGAAGCAGGACTGTAGCTGAGGCCACTTAAAACCACACTCATCCTTTAATCAATGGATTTGTCCAGGCAGGCATAATTTCAAAGGAGCTGCTTATCCACAGTATGTTTCTTCTGCAGTGAATAGGACTGGTTCACTCTGCTATGAGCCCATACTCTACAACAGTTCCAAGCAATACGGCAACTGCCTAAACAGCCAAGTCTGTAGGTGGTAGCAGATGTGGCTTTATTTGTAAGGGAAGGAAGTGATGGAGATGTGTAAATAATGGAGAAGTTGAGGTCTTATCTTTAAAGTACTCTTTCATCCTAATCATCTGGCTGGGGAGATGACAAGGATAGGTTTACAAACACAAAGGCTACTTATATGGAGAAAACCGCCTGAGCAGCTCACCCACTTACATCCCCATGGACCCAAATCAGAGTTTGACCATTCAGAGAGATTCATTAGCTGGGCTTGTCTCTGGTCGCTGGGCTTTGGTTGAGCTCTGTCAGTTTTGGAGGGCATTCAAAGACATATCACTCATTGTCCAACATTCCAGTGTCTCATGGCCTGACGGTCCAACTAAGCAAGTTGCTGTGCAGCAACTGTTTCATATACACACTATGACACATCACCAGTGAAATGCACTGGAGTGTGACGGGAAATATTTTTCCAAGAGAAGCTTAGGCAAATTAATAATGACAACAGAGTCGCCCACTCCATACTTTTCCATGATTCCACCAGGCCATATTGTTCTTCTGATTACATGAGTAATCTCACAAGATTTCATTTGACTACACACTCAGAAGAATCTTATCATACAGAACTCACTGCAGAACTGCAATGTATGGCAGTTATACCATGACTACAGGGTCTGATCTTCCTTTCATGTCTGAGCCAATTTAATCTTAAATTTATGAATTTTGCCATGCATGCAGGAATCATAGGCATTGGGGCACAGGTGTAGAGTAGTTTTATTTGGACTTTTCCAGGAATTTTCCAAGGATCACACCTGAAATACACAGAATGGTCAAGAATGCCTGGGGATACACTGGTCAGTAAAGCTAGCAAACACATGGCAAACCTTGCAAATTCAAGGGAGAAAATGGGACATATGAGATGTAATGAGTCCATACTCTGAGTCCATACTTTTAGTTTATACATTGTGTCCATTCGTTGAGTCTATACTTTGAGTCAATTCTCTGAGAACAGGTATCGACTCAATAGTAATGAGAAGAATGTGCAACAGTGGAACCAGAGCAGAAGAGTATAAGTCATGAATGAACTTTATGGCACTATTTTTTCATTTTTCATTTTTGTCTTAATTATTATGAAATAGACTGACAACAAGCTGTCCATTTATTGATGCTTCTCATTTAGTGGTATATTGAATTCATACTATACTAGATAGGTTCTTATTGACCAATCCATTTTCATACACATACCACAAGGCTATAACTGAAAGTGTCAAGACATCTTTTATGATCTCCTGATTTGGCTAGGCAAATATTTGCTCCATAGGTAAAATTTAGCAAGCTGCGCTATTATATATGTGATTCAGCTGAGCTGCTTAACTACAAGGATAACACATTGTAGAAGTTGCTAATAGTGCCTGTTGGTCTTAGTAGCCAAACCCTCTAATAGGACCTGTTTGGATCAGGTGATGTCCAAGAATATGGTTGCAGGAGCATTTCCTGGAAGGCAGTGATCGTATCTGGCTTTCATATTCTAAATGTGGTTATGAACAAAGGTTGCAGGGGTGAAATGAGGTCACTCTGTGATGTGTACCCAGAATCACAAGAAACTGATTTAAAATTGTATCCTATAGGAAAGGAAATGAAAAGCGGTTACTTCACTTGTGTGAAGGATAGATTTCTGTACCACGATTGACAAGGGAATTAGCAGAAAACAACATAGGCTAAACAAAGAGAGTTTCTTACCAATTTACTGCTTTTCAGTTACTGCTATAGCCTTCAGCAAATGCCTGCAGTAAATAATTAAATCTGTAGTTCAGTATAAATCACAGACTTTTTGCCTGTGCTTACAAAGTCAGCCATTTATGTTATTTCACAAACACGTATAGAGGTAGTGAACATCCCTCTTTGTGAAGCATGTTAAACTTAAGTAACACATGTCTATATTTTTTCACATGTGGGAAGTAATTTTAGGAATTCTTTGTTCAAGAAGGTATTAGAATTTATTAAGCTGGGATACAATTTGTCTAGTCAAATTAATTCCAGTATGAAATGATATTAATTTCACACTTTGCTATAACTGTTTTGAAATTTGTCCTCAGGCAAATTAGTTCAGGGGACTTGAGGTTTTTGTTTCAAGGTTATACAGTTGTACCAGGTGGAAAACATTTCGTATTAAATGATCAAAGTCTGTTTCTTGTGGAACAGAATGCTGGACAAAGCTGAGAGTACTACAGGTCACCTTGAGAGTGCTTTTGCTAGCTTACAGCCCCAAAGAAACATTAGCTTAGAAATCCTTTGCTGAGTCTCTCCCTGGGAATGCGACTGGTGAATCATGGCCTGTGGGTGTCACTAACAGAAAGTACCAAGGAGATACAAGATTAGACAAATACACACTTCACATAAAACAAAACTACAAATACACACTTCACATAAAACACAAATACAAAAACACATTTCACATAAAAACACAGCTACAAAAACACACTTCACATGAAAACACAACTGAGGAAACAGTGAAATGGTCCAAAGGGTGCATCCAATTATTTTCCACTTTCAAACACAAAACAGACAGATCATCCAAAGACATCCAAAAGATGTGGTTGAGCAAGAGAAACAACATTAGCTCATATTTATCATGATCAGTGGTCACAGAGCAACTCTGAAATGCTTCCAGTGGAAAACACGCAACCCCATTACATTTATTATTAGTGTGTAAAAAAAATCAGCCTTAACCTCTTAAACTTCACACTTTTCATTTCGTTATCAATCTTAAGGCACAATATACGGTAACTACTGTGAATTATTCTTTAGCTGCAGTGAAACTAGTATAAAAGACAAGTAGGTAGAAGAGTTTAGAAAGAAAATCTGGACCAACCAGTAGGTCACTGGAGTGTAAGGGGTTAAACCAGAATGGAGAACACTGCCACCAAAGAAAATCAAAAGGGAGTATGTTTTCAGCAAATCAAGCATTCAAACTCTATTTCTTCTCACAGTTATTTCGGAATTTGGTATAATCAAGTCTAGCCAAGTAGAGTGTCCCATCAGACATGGCTACAATGCACCTGGGAGAGTTGGCTTACATCTCTCCGCTGCCCACCAATTGAGGGTCATGCTAAATGAGACAAGGTCAGTACTATCAGTGCTCTAAGATCTGACCTCATGGAACCGCTGTCTAGATCAATATCACTAGCCTTAAACCACAAGAGTTTAGCACTTGACTTGAAAATTGATTGTGTTTATTTGCAAAGTGTACAAACGTGAGGAGGTTAAAGGGGTATCTTCTCTGGAGTGAGGCTTCACAGGAGCATGGGGTATGTGCAGCATCAAGTGTTTGTAGATTACATCAGGGCCATGTGCAAACGTAACTCTACCTCTATGATCAGTTCAAACAAATATAGACTCTCACTACCGTCTACTGGAAACAGTTGTGAGACATTTCCTCACATCTCTGACTTCTGTAGCGGTTTATAACTGCTGGAAGCAGTGTAATAGCAAAACAACCTGTTGGAGCTGCCCTGTACTGCATGATGAGCACACACAAATTAGGACACCACATCAGAAGGAACTCAATGTAGAAAAATAAATTATAGTATTAATTGAATCACTCTAGTAAACTGAGAGATTTTTCAATTAAATGCATAAGCAACATTCATGTAAATGTAAAAGGAAGTGCTTATTAATTCATAATAATACAGCAAAATTTCAAAATGGACCACTACAAAACATTTTGTTTATGTTACAAAAATGTACATATACGTCTTGTGACATTTGACTTTTGGGAACTCCTTATTACATCAGAATGTAAGGGGAAAAAATCCCTGAAATTTTAAGCACTTTAACAACTTGAGCTATACCAGTGGGGCACCATATCCAAGCTGATGACTTTCCACTCTCACTTACAGGCTACGAGTGTTCTATAGCAGGTTATTTGTGTTCTTTATCAGACTATGTGTGTTCCTTAACATGTGGTCGAACACCAGCCTGGAGAGCTACGTTTCTACATGCAGTGACACATGTCATGTAATGGTTATTCTCAACCTCTGCACCCTGACATATGTGGGTGACCTCTGCTGAACAGCATGGACCTTTGAAAAAATGCTAATGGATACAAGAAATCACAGCTAGCCAACACATGGGGGTAAAGAGGGTAAAAATAATAAAAAAAGAAATGGAATGTATTCTTGTTATGAAAATAACACACCTAAAGGTGGTTGTTATGCTAACTGTAAACAAATGAACTAACCACTATCAGCACTTACAAGGCCTAGATTTACTGGAACACTTGCAAAAGCATTTTAAGCCTATTTATTACAGACCTACAATTCACAAGACCCATGTAAAGTTCACATTGAACATAACTCATGTGGTATTTCCAAACTTCCAAGGCAGGACAGGCTGTATTTTAATCATCTTTTGTTTTGTGAGGTCCTAAAAGACCTGTTTTGTGAGAGGCTATATATTTTACTCTGGGTCTGTGACTGACATGGCGTACATGAGGATTAGTGGAGTAACACTCAAACTGGGACTGCAGTTAACCTTTATGACCTGAATCCTACAAGCTAGCTCCCAGGAACTGTGTGTGTGTGTGTGTGTGTGTGTGTGTGTGTGTGTGTGTGTGTGTGTGTGTGTGTGTGTGTGTGTGTGTGTGTGCATTCATGCAAGTTTCACACTTTAAGAAACATACTCAGACAGGAGTGTATGTGATCTCTTCACAGTTCTTGATCATTCATTCATTCATTCATTGAAGTCTATCAAATTGAAACACATACATACACACAAATATATACACACAGATGAACATAAACTGATGTGGCGTCATTAATATCCATCCTCATGTCTTGGAATACTGGTATATGCTTGGACGTGAAGCTTCCAGTGTGTGTAATTGCATTAGTGACATACAGATCTACTCAATCTATCCACAAAATGTGGAACCACCATTCAGCAGCCTAATGCCAGAGAAAGTGAGCACTGTGTTAAAGACACCACTTGGGTAATTTCACATCATGACATATTCCAGCATTCTTTCAATGAGGGTAATCCAAAAACACAATGCAAAACTAAACCAACCATCTACAAAATTACAAAGATTTAAACAGACGCCTACATCTCAATGGCAGAACAAGTCATGTTGCAGGATTAACTTGTCAATGATTTTTTACAATTGTAAATATTCTGGAACATTTTTTTTCTTAATGGAAGGCTGTTTTATTTTGAATTCACAAGCCCTGAAATTCAGGAGATTGATAGTGTTTAAAAAGCTGACAATAAACTAGATCCACATTTTATTGAAAAACGTTTCATATACATGCAGGACAATATATTAAGATGTTTTAATCTTAATGGCTGGTATCTGATCTGGATAGCATTAAAACATAAAAAAAACATAAAATTCCTTGCACTGCTTGAGGGCTACTGTTCAAAAGAATGCAATAGCAAGCTTGTGCATTTTGGGCCGAGTGGTATAATATCTCCATGTAATATTTAAAGGAGAGTGCCCTTTTAAAGTAGTATGCTGCACCATACTACATAAGATATAAAATGTTGTTTTATAAATCATGGACTGCTCCCAAGCTTAACTCTGTCATACACTATAGTTGTTTATAGAAAATGAGTTCACAAAATGGTATTACATTAAGCATTATCATTTAGATTTATATTTTCAAAATTACTATATTTATGAGAACAGAGTGAGGTCAGACAATGTTAAGGAGCGCTCAGCTTCCAGTAGAAATTAACCAGTATTTACATAAGTCTCTGCCCACACATATTTAAACCGCTGCAGGGAGACTAGACTCCTTTCCAAAAAGCAAATATACTGCTCAATGTAGAGCATTAGTGTATCTCATAAATCCACATCTTCACCACTGATCACCTTTCAGAAGACCTCAGTGTTTTCATCCTTTCATCTCACACTCATCCCAAGAGAATCAGTGGCCTCCATAATGTGTGGCATTGACGTCAATAAAGAAAGAGAATAACAAAAACAACAAGCAATTAATATTTGATATCCCGCTTTAAAATATTAAGTTCTTTCAAAACTTAACAAAGAACACCAGGAAAGTGTTTGTTTTGATTTAGTACCCCTTTCTCAGAAGGGAGAAGAAAGAATCCAAAAGAAATGTTTACTTTTGTCTTTTTATTTTAGTAGTGTTACAGGGACATTTGCTTATTATTCTTATCGGTATTTTCTAAACAGCATTTTATAGCTAGTCTAGGCAGGGATTAGTTACCCAATGTTACTGTGGGTTTAATATTTCAAAATACAAAACATTAGTCCAGTCCAGAGCAAGTGAAACAAATATTCTGTACAGTATTATCCAATACACCAATCTGTGTAGTTTGTTAAGTCAAGATAAATGCTTTTCCCTTTTTGCATCATTCACATGTAATCATGTAGGCAGTAGACAAATACTTAGGGAACCAGAGTGTGTATGGCTGTATATTTGCTCAAATCCTCCAATTACAAGAGCTCTCTAATGCCCCTTATATCCAACCATGCCAGGCTTGGCTCTTTAAATGACTCTGATTACACTGATTAATTATGTCTAGTATGGAGGATGGAATGCTAGCATCCACAATGTAGAGGGAAAATAACAAATATAATGAACTGGAAGTCAGCCTTACCCTCTGAACCAGTCAAAAAAACGCTTTCTAGATGTTTTCGGACAAGGGGAATTTTCAGTAGGGAATCAGCCCCACAGGAATGTGCATGTTAATATTAATGACTTGGTAATTCCTTTGGCAGTGCTACCACATTTTGGATAGTCCACGATCACATAGGAACATTAGGGACACTGGCTGGGACATCCCTGGTCTTACTCTGGGGAGATTTCATCCATTATCAAGTTAGGTTCCTAGAGGATTATTTCCTTATAAGGGTATTCAATCTTTTTTTTCCAGACAATAACTGTTTGCATTCAAGACTATTCAAACTTTTTGCGTGTAGTTGGACAAGGGTATGCATTGTAGTGTTGATTCAGTATTGCTGCCTACTGCATTAAATTAGACTTGTGCTAGTCTAAGCAATACCAATCAACTTAAATAAACTCAACTCAAATAAACTTACCAATAAACTCACATCAATAATAGGATATGAAAACCTGAAACTTAAAACTACAAAGTGCTGCATGGACTATTTCCCTTTTTTGTTCAAGTACCTCACAATCACATCATCAGTCTCTGACATCAGAATTTGGCTAAGAAACCTTGCTTGTCTCATCCTAAACAGTGGGTCAGCGTTGCACCACTGTTTTCCTCCTGAGTCTGGACAAAGCTCTCTAAAGGAGACAACACTAACCAGAAACATCACCTAAGCACAGGCCAGGCCAGAACAGGAAGATACTCCTGTAGAGCATTTCACTATATATTATATGAATATAGAATTTATATGTATATTGTAAAGAAAATCTTTACTATGTACATTGTAAAGAGAGTTTCCCTATGCACATTTGCACATTTAGTCAAACAGTTTATGTCATTTTGTACAAAGCCACATTTGGACATTAAAATGGACAACATCACATCAATGTTTGGATTCAGTTTGTTGGAAATGTAGCTAAAGCCAAATCCTTGAAAGATTACTGGCAGATTGCAGTGTCTTCTTCACAATTTCTGACGTATGAAAGTACGACAGGACTGCTGAGTCAGACAAGCCACCTTGGCAAACATCGGACTGGATTGAAAGCAGTCTTGAGGTGCTTTAAAGCCCCACCATCAAATTCCCATGGAAATACATGGCAGCTGTTTTGAACGCTGTGCAAAATTATAATCATTACTGTGACCAAGTATTCTGCAAGATGTGGCACAGAATTGGAGAAGAAGAAAAAAAGATCGCAAAGGGCAGACTCTCTGGATCTTATTTGTCTGCTTACAGTACTACAATACCAAACTCCAGTTGGAGAAAAAAACATAACAGAAATGTTTGCTTTCTGGGAAATGAAAGCTATCATGTTTCGAGTGTTTTAGCTTTTATGTTGCAGTAAAAATATTTAGAATTTGTCTAGTTTTGGCTCAGTTACATCAAATACAGTATGGTTAACCATTACTCAGTTTGTTTTTAGCTTCAACTTCCAATAGTTTCCACTGTATTGCACTTAGCAGCTGCCAGTTAGGTGTTGCTTCGAATCTAATATTAGACAGTGTGTCTCTGGATGCAGGAGTGTGTGTCTGCATGAAATGAACACAAAGCTTACATAAATGGTCATGCAGAAGTGTGCCAGTGCTGTCCCTACAGTGGAACTCTTGGGGCCAGCTCGGCCCTAGGGCCGTCTCCTTTCATGTACTTCCACTCGTGTTTATTTTTGCTTTCGGAGACTGAAAGTGCTGCAGAAGTGTGTGTACACACAGTGACAAGTAGGACAGAGATCAAATGAGCTAAGGCAGGCCAGCAATGGCAGACTGCATGGCTGCAATGTCCACTCAGATGGCAGCAGAACCAGACCAAGAGGTGAATCTCAGAACTGCTTTTGGTACTATGTGGTCATAACAAACTACATGCATATTACATTAGTCTCATTAAAATTGACCTTACTTGATGGGAGATGTAGTTTTGGAGAAGAAGAAAAGAAAAATGGATGGATGGAATGATATTAAAAAGTTAGGAAGAATTCACGAAACAGGAAAATGATTTGATATAGCATTCAACATATACAAATGCAACCATAATTCACTAGTCCTGTGTCCTGTCAGAACTGCCAATCAGGCCTCATAGAAAAATGAGTGTATCTTCAAATAGCACCTTCTTCCCACTCACTGCACACGAAAGTTTAAATGTAGTTGCGGCAGCTTGGCAGGAGGTTGACCTCACAGACACTGCACAGAGATCCATTCACAAACACACTCCTTTTGCTGACAGGCTCTGTGGGAAAATGTTGCCTTCCCAACCCCTGAGCTGCATTTGCATTATCAGGAGGAATACCATCCAAGATTTAGAGACTGTGATAGGAAATTTGACAACTGTGTTCTAAAAAAAAATCATTTTATGTAAGATTTTTTTAAGTTAATTATCAATAGCTTCATTCTTCACTCAGAAACGGTTAGGAAGTGACAGAATGAAGGATAGAAGCTCTCAAGTTTAATTGGAACAGAGTCTGATGCTTAACTCTACTGCTAAAAGTGTAACCCAGACCATTACTATAAAAAGCCCCTTTTATGATGGCAATTGAGCAGAAATTACCAACAGCTACAGCCTTTTTGAAGCTGCAGTTATTTTCTCACTCTGATAGGATAATGTGGGTTGACCTTTGACCCTCCCCCATTACACAGGAATCATGCTCTTTGTGCTGAGAGCGAGAGAACAGGAGGAGGTGTGAGGGCCACCTTTCCATTTTCAACAATTATCTTGGTCCTGCCCACCATGCCACTGCTAGCATGTGGAATGTGAGAAGGTTGGACGAGGGCCCAGCCAAGGCAAATACAATGCTGGCTAGGATTTAGATGCACTTCTGTGCCAGGGCGGCAGTGTGAGGGTGTTTCTCAGCTCACAGCCTCAGCTACAGCACAGAAGCAACACCTCAACCCCAGCAACACTGAGTCATGTGACTGTGTGCTGGGCATTAAAGCCTAGTTGCAGGACAGAAGAGCTGAATCAGAGCCATGCATAGTTTAATGCACACAGCCTAGTCAACTCATTCTTGCAGGAGATGGTAATATTAATATGTAACTCCAGCAGCAGACCAGAGTGGTTTACAACCAGAATTGTTATACTAGGCTACAACTTAGACCATATTTTTATCAGTATAGGGAATATCCATATAAAAATGCAAGTTTAAACACATACAGGGTGCATTTAAACCTCATTTAAATCTGACCACTTATCCGATCTGAGTTGCATTTAAGTCAGATGTTATACATGTGTATCCATCTCTCTGATCCAGGTTTGACAACCAGGAAATTTATGGTCAGGTTGTTTGTGTGGATTAGCATTTTTTAGGCTAAACTGCAATCAATCTGACTAACCATTTGACTATGCATTTACAATGCATATGGTTAAAATCTTAGCAGGATACAGCCCCGATATAAGATGCTTGTAATGACCATGTGAAATAAAAGGATTTAATGTTCTCATCTGAACTGCCTTGTTATTTACACCACAGAGATGGTTTTGTCTTTCCATATAAATGACAAATATTATCCTACTGCATCCCATAGACTAGTTGTTGTTGGATTCCCTCAAGTGTTGTTTCGTAAACCAGTAAATCTTTTATATTATTTATTTATTTAATAATGCATTTTCCTTATTGCAAACTAGTTTTTGCTGTTGTTTTATGCTTCACCATGGAGTCCTTGAAGAATATCACAAACTACACCCAAAGCTCTATTAGAATTTGTACTGGTAAGACACAAATCCTGTAGCTCACAAGTGTTACTCAAACAGAAACATGATTAGAATATTATCAATTTATTACTCATAGGGAGTAACAAATCATTTATACACTTTCTTCTTGTCTCTCTCTCTCTTTCTTTTTCTTTCTCTCTTTCTCTCTCTCTCTCTTGCTCTCTCTCTCTCTCTCTCTCTCTCTCTCTCTCTCTCTCTCTCTCTCTCTCTCACACACACACACACACACACACACAAATATACATGAGCACATGCACATACTCAGCCTGGCTCCCCCTCCTTCTCCGCTAGCTCCTCATATGTTTTCCCACAGGCAGGGTTACATATTTTCTCATTATTTATCAGCCTCTCTTTCTTCAGCGACTTTGCTGTTTGGCCCGAGAGTCTTCCATCCCTCCCTTTTATCCACAAAAGTGATGTTTTGATTTGAGTTGTAGAAAAGTTGAAGAAGCTGAACCCTAGATAAGGTAAAAACATATACCCCCAAAACACATTCTCTCTCTCTCTCTCTCTCTCTCTCTCTCTCACACACACACACACACACACAACACACTCTCAACTCAAAGAAAAAAAAATTCTAGGTCAAGCATGGTCTCAGACAGATGAAGACAGACACTCCAAGCAAGTGGAACATCTGTCTGAGGAGTTCGCAATGGGACAGATCTCCACAGCAGCTCTCAAGAAGTGTCACAGTAATTCTTGTCCCCTGGAGTCCCTGTCCCTGCATGTGATTAATGAATGTTAGCGGGTGCTGTTCTGATGGAGTAGAGAAAACACTTATATAAGAGGATAGCTGTGACTCTCAAAAGAGATTAATATGTACAAACTCCAAGCCTTTGTCCAATGTATGTGCCACATATAGACAGCCTACTTGTTTTGCTGAGACTTCAGTCTGTAGTGGTTTGAGAAATGACAGCTGAGACTTTTGTTTAAGGGCATGATGTTTATAGAGGTTAAGATCAGCTTTTCACCATTTGCAAATTGAGCCCATCATTGGAATTTGACTTTATGTGTGCATTAATAACTTTCCAGTGACTTGAAACATGAATGTAATGTCAAAACTGTTTTCAACTTTCCTCTGTGTAACAGAAGGACTTGAAGTCAATATGTTTTGATATTTCAGTATCTACTGATATTCTTTATTTGAAGTAGTCACCCATTTCTCAGTACCAATATTAAATAATGAATGCAAAATTATATTATACATCAAATACTGAAGAACACAGAAATAAATTAACATAGCTCAATGAGCCACTTTAAGACAAAAGATGGGTAATGCATGAAGAGAGATGTTAATCTTCACTGATGTTAATCTTTGCTACAAATAGTGTAAAGTCTACAAGCTTAGATTTGGACACACTGCCCTAGTTCAAATCATGTCCACTTCATTGCCCAAAACAATACTCTTTATGTTCATGTCAAAGTAAGGAATTTCAATCCAAAGCAGTTAACAATAAGAACAGGTATTAATGCGATTGAAAATGAAAACATCTAGGTTAGTAATGCTGTTATGTTGATAGCAAGGATTAATATTTCTTGGTTGTCACTTTGCACTTTTATTTTTAATACCTCTGGTAACACCAGGAAGACACATTTGGACCATTACTCCAATGCACCAGGAAAGTTAAAGGTATTTCAGGAAATTCTATTTTTTTCAACACACATTCTGGTTTGGCCTTGAGCAAAATGTCATAAAGGTATAAGCAAAAAGCTGGAAGCACCTAAAAATAGCTGCAATTAAATCCCAATAAATGCTGAACAAAGCAAGCACATGTGGTTGATTAAGTGATTCAAGACATATATCTGTGCAAACGTCTGATGCTGCTTGCATAAGAAAGTCTGGAGACAGCCTGAGTCTGGTGTAAAACAAACGGAAATGAAACCTCATTCCTCCAGAGCAGTCTCTGTGTCTCAGTGCTTGCTCAACTCCATATCAGCAATATGACCCGAAACGAGCCTATAGACTCTGATGACATACAATTTCTTGGAAAATGATTTTAAAAAGGGTGACCTGCCTACCGGGCTGAAAAATTTGTGCTAAACATGCCCCTATTCTTTCTAAATGACTGAGAAGCCTACAACCCTGGCTTCAATTTTCACATCCATTTCAAAAGGGGTTGACAGTGTTGTAATGTATTTTCTTACATATTCCCCTGACATGCTAAGTAGAGTGTTCTGTTTTGCTTTCACCTTCTGTGAGGAAGGACTCTGAGGCAGAGATGCATTTCACTGAAATTGTGATGAATATGCCGCTATTCTGTTCCCTTTTGAAAAACAGGAAGGAAGAGCTTCTCAATCTGCCGAATGGCCATAAGCACTCATTCCTTCAGTATGTTGGTTTTGGCCAGCACTATCAGCAAAAACAAACTCTGATACAAAGGAAGTCACCCCTAAAATAGGTCCTATGTTTACTCTGTAGACATGCTGTGTGGGCTTCGGACAATGAAGAAGACAGCAAAAATGACTCAGTACAGGAGAACATGGAAGCAAAATTTCTTGAGCTCTCAGGTTAACCTCTCAGCTCTATGATAGCTATGTCCAGGAAGAAGCAGAACAATGTGAATTTCAGATGGCCAAGGACTGAATGTGTGATTTAAAATCAAGAGCACAGTTTGGCAAGAGGCACATCCTTTAGGCACATGAGCTTATAAAATGTTTTCTCTGAACACACAGAGTGAAGATCTATCATTTAACCTCCACTGAGGACTTCCACATGTCCTCATGGCAGACACTTTCCCTTGGCCCAGAATGGAGCTTGCACTCCAGTGTCTCACTGAATTCCTTTCACTTGAGACAAACTCTGACTGGACATGCTTGCTTTAAAGTCCAGTCTCACTGCAGGATTAGATATCCTAACATCTATTTTAAGAACATAGCTCCATTTTATTTTACTTTGGCCAACAAAGGTGTCCCTTCACAACAGATCAGATAGTGAGACTCAGAACCTCTGAAGGGCCACTGGGATTGGTTGGGGTTGTGGAGACGTGGGGTTGGGAGGAGGCAGAGTTGGGGCAGCAAGCAATGTCCATAAGTGGCTAGGTTCTTGTAACAAGTGACAAAACATCATTTAATCCATAAGACGCCTTCAGTATCCGACCCCTCCTTTTGCTGCAGTAATCCTTGGACAAACAGAAGCCATCTATTACAGGGCCAAAATGTTATCAGGTCTTCTCCTTCCCCCAGCACAACAGAATTCCACAGAGTGATCAATGCCCCCTGACGAGGCATCCTGACCTGGCCGCACGCAGAGCACTCAGCATGTCCACCAGCACACCCGCCACTATCTGCTGTCTTTCATCAGGCCAGAGATGTGGAGGCATTGGGACCACCTTGGCCATCCACCAGGAGTCAGGACTTACATGATTAAGACAGATAGGCTTGCCGGGGACACTTAATCTGCTGTGATTAAGCATGTTAACTGAAATATGTTAACTGCATCCTCATGTTCCACTTGCACAATTAGACTGAATTAGCAGTGTGGTTTAGTTTACTATAATACACCATGTAGTTGTGCAATTGCTCCCATGAAACAATTACTTTGAGAAATGTTTACTTTAAACTCAAAAGAGCAAAGATGTGCAATTGAGCATGTGATACTATCACTCTTATTGCCTGTTAACATGTAACAAAGTAGAGGTTTAATTTCACACATAAGAAAATGCTTTTGTAAAACGAAGCTTTTAATTAAAAGAAATTATATAAGAGCCAAAAAATATTTTCCTGCCTTACTGACATAAATGCTAGGATTAGATTTAGAAAGGGCAGTGTTTAGGTACAGTAATATGTAGTTCATCTGTCCATAAATACTGTGAAACAATTGTTTGTGCGTGCGTGTGTGTGTGTGTGTGTGTGTGTGTGTGTGTGTGTGTGTGTGTATGTGTGTGTTATAAGCCAGACATTTAGAAATGAAAAATAAAGGTAGAGGTCTTCCCTGGTTCATGGTATCATTAAAGAAGCATTATAGCATTCCTGCTGTTGGCAACTCCCATATCTGAAGAAAAGTCTCTCATTAGAGTAGAATCCAGTCCATAGTTACTCTCAGTTTGATAAGGACTAATGGACAACTAAAGGGTCCTGCTCATTCATTCTAGAGATAATCCCAAATGAAATGGGCTGCATGTACTTTTAAAGTCATTGTTAGACATCATATATTAAATGGGTTTTGTTACAACACTTCAATGTAAAATTCATGTAACATGAACATGATATTTTAACAATTAAATATGGTGAAAATAAATAGTAACAGTTATAGTTATAGTAACAGTGAATATAGTTATAAGGTAATTCTGAATCACTTCATTATCAAAATGTTAAGTTCAATGAGTCAATGAGTCAAATTCTCAAAAAGATTAAATAAAGCTGGAGACACTGAGATAAGTGTAAGGGATTAGTGTGAAGGCTATATGACCTCTCATGCTTTGTATAATTACAGCACATTTTACTAAAGATCATGTCATGCACATTAAATATGTTACTTATTCTCCAGGACAATCTGTTTTTTAAAAAGATCATTTTTAAACATGCATTTTACATTGGTTTTCTGATTCAGTCCACAAACAACGTGTATCACCATGGGGACAGACTATGAAAACAGCCACTTCATCTACTGCTCTTCAATACTTACACACCGTTCATAATAAGTACAGGCACAGTCTACTATCAAATAGCTAAATGTAACACATGCTGTCACAAAAAAACAGTGCTAGTGTTAAGGGCAATTAATTGTAATATCCACAAACAATCCATCATACATTATGTACATTTGTTTGGCCGCTATAGACTAGTGGTTTACAAAAATAAACTAATACATTTGAGCAATTAATCATGGCATGTATCTGGCACCTTTATAGAAACTTTAATACACACTGTAACATGCAATTAGATAGTCAAAGGCCACAGTTTGTTTGTCTAATTCATGACTATATTTTAGAAGCAATTTACTCTCTCTGAGAACTCCGAAGAAGTAGTTCAGTGGTTTGTCAGCAAATAAGGGTTATTTTTAATAAGTAATTGCTGTTAAATACAACCCTTGCAATTTTATTAAGCACAGCGATCACTGTAACCGAACAACATCCATGATTTTTACATTTTTAGATTGGTTTCAGATTCATCTACTGAGGCCAAACACGCAGCTAGAAAATGAAAAGGATTTCTTACTCACAGCCATTTAAAAGTATGTTTTTGTTAAATGCTTTCATTTATCTTGTTATTAAACATTTAATCTTCACACTCATTCCAGATTTACACTGAATGGAATTTGAAATATAAATGATCTGTAATGTGTAGTATGCAAACTCAGCCTTCCATCATATTCCAACAGTTTCATTTGAATGTTGGACAGGCATCTTTGAGGAGGAAGTTTAATAGGAGGCCATAGTCCCCAAACTCTTCTCCCCATGTCTCCCAGGGCTCTCCCTCACTTCCTGTCATTACAGAGACAGCTTACGCATGCCTTCCATGGTGAATGACCCACAATGTGTGGCAATCACCTGGACATCTGTGAAAGCAGGCACTGCTGAAGCGAAACCCCCTTGCCAGGTGGTCACACAGTCCACAAGAAGCAATGGGGGATAGTATAGTGCTACTCTGATACAACAGGGGGTGGATTGGTTCATATCACAAGTGTAATGCTGTTAAAAACAAGGAGCCTTCCACTGCAATGTTTGCCATAGCATGGTGACAGTTTCTAAAGCCTTCATGCTGGTAGTTTGTGCTAATTCACAAGCAGTAACCAGGCATATCAGACACAATATATGTTCTGTCAACACTGGAAAGATCAAAAAGGAGGGGAAAAAAACTTACATAACCAGAGGATGGTGCAGACAGTTAAAACCCTTGGTAATGGTATGTGCTTGCTGAAACAAACTGGTATTGTTATAGTTTTGTTTAGTCTAAGGTTATGTTCTTTATAATTTACTTTTATTTTGGCCGGCAGCCGCACATATTAGGCACTAATTCTGGAACACTGGAACACAGATGACCTTACCTTCTGCAACCACTGTGTGTAGTTCTCCATGATGTGTTCCAACTGCTGGATCTTCTGGCTGGAGAAGTCAGACTCGGGTGGAGGGGCGTCTCTCTGCAATGCGTTGACATTGTACTGAGCACCCGTATTCGGTTCCCGGCAGGACGCGCCACCTGTGCCGTCGCCCTCCGGAAGGATGAATGTGTAGGTGCACTGGCCGTGCTGGAGACGGTGGTACTTGCGGCCAGGTGCTGTGCTGCTGCTCGCCTTTGCCGCTGAGCTCCGTGCCGCCTCATCTGATCCTCTCTTCTGATCGCTCCCAACACAGCTGGTCACTACCAGCAGAGCTGCCAAACACAGAGTGCGGCAGACGCACCTCTGCAGGAGCATGGCAGCGCCAGGGGAAAGGCGGCTGGAGCAGGGCTGTTGAGCTGGGCTGTTGAGCTCTCTCAGGGCTTCTTTACTTATCGCTTGTTGATCTCTCTGGGTAGCCCTGAATCAGGCAATATTAGAAACTGACAAGAGTGTCCAGTGACCCAGTGCATATAGCAGTTATGTCCATAGTGCACCTCCCTGGGTAAGGACTTGTGGAGAACATTGCTGGTCCAATCGTTCTCTAACACCCCTGGAGTGGATTATTGCTGTGCAGTTGGTTTTCCTGGAGAAGCAGCCAGTCTCTCGGAGAGCTCTGTGCACATGTTGCGCATTGACTGCATTTATGTGGACTCAGCAGTCAGGTTGATTTTCTAAAGCAATGCTTCCATGACGATGCAGTGCACACAGAATACAAACTGTGTCGTCAGACCTCCTCTCTCACTTCTTCTCCCTTTCGTTCTCTCTCTCTCATACTCTCTCTTTCTCTCTCTCACTCTCTCACTTTCTCTCTCTCACTCTCTCTCTCTCTCTCTCTCTCTCTCTCTCTCTCGCTCTCCCTCCCTCTGTGTCTCTGACCAAGCAACTGCACAAGATCATTTGCTGTAGGCTTCTAGCACGCTCTGTGCCTGCCCCTTAGAGTGACTGGAGAGGAATGTGTGTGCGTGCGTGTGTGTGTGTGTGTGTGTGTGTGTGTGTGTGTGTGTGTGTGTGTGTGTGTGTGTGTGTGTGCGCGCGCGCGCACGCGTGAGTGTGTGTGTTTGTGTGAGAGAGGGAGAGAGAGAAAGGGAGAGTGCACCAGAGCGGGACCCCAGCACAGAGGATGTTCTCAGAGTATAAGGATCATTTTACAGGCTCTCTGACCCTGGGCTTGTGTGGTAGCCCTGCCTCTTTTACACTAGGCCTGCACACACACACACACACACACACACACACACATATGACCTTGCATATAAAGTCTTATATGACCTTATCACCACATGCTCAATTCATTTTAAGTGGGTTGTTTTTGCATTTATAACACAATTTGTCACTTTGCATTAGTTTTTTACTTTGCTGTAACTATATGTATTGCCACTTAAAGAAAAAAAAACATTTAGAGCAGTTAATCTATCTGACTTCATTTTCACCCTCAGAAATTAGGAGAGAGTACTGAACACTGCATGGAATGTGACATTCTGGAAATTCTGCTCCTATCAAACACACCAACTGGAGAATTGCTCTATTCCCCCAAACCCCCACCCCCTTTTTTTTACTGCACTATTTTCAGAAAGACAAAAGCAACATGCTGTTCTGGCCTAATGGAGGTACAGCAACATCGGAGCAGACAGCTTGTAGCCAGCTTTTCCTCAGAGACGTACTGCAGTTCCTCTATGAATGGTTACGTTTGGATTTGTTTTGTCTCCAGAACAGTGCAAAGACTTGGAAACAGTAACAGTCAGGACACCTTGGTGAAAGATGAGGGGTCAATGGTCAAGTTCCAATTAAAGCGTCTCTCCTCCAGAGTCCTCATCTCTCTCTCCTCAAGAATCTGCTGCTCAGATAAAGGGTGAATGCTTCTCAGCGATGTGTTGTCTACTGAGGCGAGACTCAGTGCATTCATTCACACCACCCTCCTCACACTCTCCATCTCACGAGGAGGCAGTAGGCCGAGATAGCAGGTCCAGAATTCCCCTGGGCCCACCTCGGGCTGAACGCATGTGTAAACATCTCCCTGAAGTCTGGTGCCCCACACCATGCCCTTGTGACCAGATGACTGTCTCATGCTTCAGTATCTGTAATAAAATACTGATTTTGGAACTGTTACGTAAATGGTGCAAAAATGGCCAAATTCCAAATATTATGACAATATGTCACTGATGGTGTAAAATCTTAAAGATTACAAACTTATTCATCATGTACTTAGGGCAGAATTAAAAGGCTAAACATTCGCGGCACAGTAAGGTTTTACTGTAGCTCATAACTTAGCCTTAACTTGAAGCTTGACACCCCAGAGTACAGTGCTGCAGTTTGTTTCACAGTCTGATAAGCGGCAGAGGTGGTTCGGGAAATGCCAAAGCTGTCCATATTTACACTGTCTTAATTGACTTGAATAATGTAGTACCCAAGAATGTAAACATAGAAATTGCCGGAAAGCCTTATTTATGCTCTTGGTTTAGCTGTTGTGGTGCCAAAGGGTTATGTTAGAGATCAAAGGAGGACACATTAGTATTTCAAAATTGCCATTATTCACACTAGTATTGTCCATTGTGGATTCTTGAATCTTAATATAAATATTTTTCTCCAATGTGAATATGTAGGCTATTATATAACAGTGAAAAGTTATTTATAGTTATTTTTAATAATATTAACCTCTTTCCATGAATAACTATAAATGTTCATTAGTCTTAAAATTAATGAAACTACATTGTGAGCAGACATTAATAACAGATATATATATATATATATTACATAGTACAGATATATATATATTACAAAATAGGTTTTGCAACCAACATCTGCTAGTTTTATATTAAGAAGGCCAATTTAAATGAATTACATGGTACTGTGCTCCATTCAAAGCTTAGCTGTTCTGATACAGTAAAGACATAGCATAACATTACATTTCAGGGCATTTCTTAGTCAGTTTCAGAGCTGAGCCAGCGCAAGTTCACCATTGAAGCATTTCTTTGAGTAGTTAGCAAGCATTAATATCCACCACCAATTTCTCCAAAATTCAATAGGCCAGTTCATCCATGTCATAGACCAAGTTTCTCAGCTGTAAGTCCCTCAGTTCACTTCATCAAGTTCCAAAGGAACTGCACACATTCCAAAAACAGCTTCATTCAACAGCAGTCATTCTTAAAGCACTTAACATCTCATTTGATAGTCTACCAAGCATGGAAAACGAATGGCATTAAGTTGTGTGTGGTTTTTTAAGTGCTGTGACAAACGTTGCATGTTCAATCGGGAGGATACTAAGCAGATTCTACACAACAACATTTATTAAAATTGTATAGACAAGACACATGGGTGTCTAAGATGGTTAAATTACATTTAAAATAGCAATCTGCAGGGTCCAGGAAAATTATAGAGTTTTTTTGGTGAAAATAGTATAGTCATTAATTGAATAAATGAATGGCCCTTGATAAATTAGTGTCAATCACTTCCACAATCTATGTCATAAAATGTATACATCCTCCTATCTATATTATTAATCTCCTATGGCCAAAACTTCCTGTTTCTCTGAAAATCTTGTGTACACCACTGCAATTTTGACACACTCTTTCTCTCTCTCTCTCTCTCTCTCTGTGTGTGTGTGTGTGTGTGTGTGTGTGTGTGTGTATTTAAAAAGACCTTTTTAAATGGCCCTTTGATAAATCTAAGGCAGAAGCAAAATTAAGAGAACACTAAGAAAAAGCATATGTCATGTAACAGACTAGAAACATAGATAGCATGTCTCTTATGTTAAAAGGAATTAAAGAAAACTGAGAATACAAATGACATGTTTAGTCTGTTCCATCGCACCTCACACTAATTCCTGGTGTCAGAAGACATGATTAATTCTTTTAAGAAGCTCAGCATGACACACGTCTCACAGTGTAATTTCATGCAGCTGAGACAGCTGACCATTACCCACAAACCACCATTATGCTTAAGTCCTTCCATGCAGGATTAGCCACAGGTCCAGCCCCTCAAGCAAACCCAACACCAAAGGCTGAGGTCTGGCTGCAGTCAAAGCAACCTTCCCTTCCCTGCAGTGGTGGCAAAGTTCAGGTCAAGTGCACGGAAAAGGTACGTGGGCATCTGTCTGACAAAAACCTTTCCTTTTTGAAAGCAGTTTCTTAATTAGTGCCTTATCACCCATGACCCCTTTTCTGATATCAGCGTGCCCACATGCAATGACATTACAGAAAGGGGTAGCAAAGGACTTCTGTCAGTAAGATGCATGTTACTATGACATTATAAAAAGACCAAATTTACAATTTGTATACATCATTATGCATTTATTGTAAACTGTGTTAGTTACATACGCACAACATTTTTGTATTTACTGTGCCCTTCTGGAATTTTGATTATTTTGAAAAACACACAAAAAAGACTTCTCACTTTGTTGAATGTTAACATATGTGTGTAACCTGTCTGGCAAAGATGTCATGTCTATTAACTCTGCTGAAGCAAAATCTCATGTTTAAAAACAGATGGAGAGGGTGTGTTTATAGAATGATATTGCACTTCAGGGTCTTCCAAGAGATGACCTGTTAGAACAAATAAAGTAGATGCATTTCAAAATCTATTTCCATTTCCTTGTGTATAACCATCGTCTTGTGCATGTTAACCAATCAGCTGGTATTTCCTCAGCACTTCTCTTATTACATCACCTACCTAACAACACCATCAGTCATAGAAGTATAAATCTAATCACATTCACAGGGTCTGTTAGTATTTTTGAAGCCTTAAATTTGCTTTAATCTGTGATCAACAAGTTCAACACCAAAGTGCAAATAAAGGCATAAAAAATGTTATCACTGAGGAAATAAAATAAGATTTTTAATGTAATCTACATGTTTGAAGAATTACTGCGATTATGGGTTGTTCTACAGTATCTTAATGTCCTTCACATGTGTCGGTTTGCTTTCCTGAATTCATTCCAGGTGCTGTGTTGATATATGCATAATCACTAGGCTAACTGCCTATTCAGAGCCTACATGTTAAAGTTCTTGGTCCTGTTAGTATTTCTAATCTATCAGATCAGGAGTGTTCTTGGTAGCGGCTGTGCATTTCTTATCTCTCCAGGCCATGGAAGGAGCTTCCCTTCACAAAAGTGTTTACAAAGGACTTGGCAACATACTTTATCTGACCCCCTGCCCTGAGGTCAGCATACACTTCCTCTCCTTAGCAGAGCCAGAAGGCTATAATTCTTGAACTGGCAAGGGCATCTTGCTGTTAATATTTGCAGACAGGAGATAAATGTAAAGCAACAGCACAGAGGCCTAATTACCTCAGTGAAAGGGTCACTTTTACTCAGCTGCTTGATGTGTGGGGATCAGGGATTTGCACTTTACCAACAAGGCAAGAAAGTCTGTCCTCCAGGAAACATACTTGCCAGATGCTTGGCAGTTTGTGACCGAACTAATGTGATCATCACAGTCCCATCTGTTAGAAAATAAGTAATGGCCATTGCATTCTGTCTTTCAGAGAGAGTGGAACAGCACTCTGGACTGAGACCTATGTGTAGGCCCAAACCTACAGTGCACTGAACTGTCACTAGGTAAAGCCAGAATGACAAGACTCACTGTCCCTGCCCATATCCCATAATTCAAAGTCACAGCATTTTTACAGCATCGTAAAAGTACAGCACCCTACAATCTGTTTGTAACTAGAAAGCATTCCACCTTTCTGTGATTACAGTCCTAACCCTATATGAGCACTCAGAACCAGCAGAATGATGCACAACTATGGCCAGCTGACACTGAGGCAACCATCCATATCATTACATGCATATATGCAGCTGAAGCAGTTATGCCTGAAACACAGTTTTACATAAGAGCAGACATAGAACTCCCTGACCAACTGACGAGGTTATTCTGGGAGGAATGGATTTTATGTCATGTACTAGATGATGTATTAGGAGCCCCCAGCTACCCAGCTATCTTCTTACTCAAATTTTACCATTGGCTGGACCATTTGTGCCCTGATTTGTAAATGCTCAAAACATGCCATTTATCAGGAGGGATTTGCTTCACTTGTAATACTAGTTGTAACCTTAAATGAAAAAAAACATTACTGTGCCATTACTTTTAAAGGCTTTGAAAATGACATTATGTAAATGACAGAATGCTGATTGCTGAAACTTTGTCTTTCAGATCACACACATAGAGGGGGTAAGAATATCACTAACGTCATGCCATTAACATGTAGATATTAAACAAGGAATATAAACACAATCCTAAATGATATACGTTTTCTGAACATCAGTGGAGGACTAAGAACTGAAAAAGGATGTCAAGCTGACTTGTTTCCAAGAAGCATGGATGTCCTTTAATACTAAGATTTAATACTATGATTTTCTGCATTCTGTTACACTCTTACCTACTTTCCACAGTTGGGCTGGTGTGCCACACAAACCATGGCCTAAGCCCCGGTATTGTCAGAAGTAATTATAAGGAAATACAGCATGGCACTGGGTGTTTAAAACTGCGGGGAGGGTCAGACTTCCCAAGACCACTCAGTCACCACTGCTTAAATACTTGGCTGAAAAAGGTTTCAGCAAGTTGTGGGAAACACCATGGTGTAGGAACTGAGAGAACCCCTTGGCTGGATAAAGAGTAACATATACAGGATAACAGTGATCTGTTAGTAAAGGACAGATGCATTTTGATTTTAGAGACAAGTTAACATAAGACAATATGGAAGAGAAGGTTTCAAGCACATGCAGCATTAGTACAGCCAAGCAATGGCAAGCAAATTAACTGAAAGATCTCAGTATTTGTGTCATGTACTGATGATCATTAGAAATTCTGTGTATCATTTCCATGTCCTGGTTTAGTTCTGACCAGCCAGGATTTCTCTTCTTGCAGTTTAGTCATCTTAACTCTAATGTATTGGTTGTGAGAATATGCAGTGTTTTCTTAGTGCTACACAGTTGGATGATGAATCAGCTTGGCTAACTCATTCACATAACCCCCCCTTCCCAGCTCCTGACATGAGGTGCAAGTGGGGGATCTGAAAAGGCTGTTAAACAAGGCCATTTATGTCTCTTCTTCTGGATCAAATGGTTAATAGTGTTTCTAGTATTAGACATTTTTAACACACTGTAAGCATAGCAAATTCCAAGACAGGGTTTTCTCCATTGCTAAGCTCTGAATGGTAGATCTCAGAGGCTGAGAACACGTAATTCATCAAGCAAGCCACAGGATACATTAAAGCACTTCTTCACAAAAGAGAGAAATGCAATGAACTTTGTGAATGTTAGCGAACACAAACAGACCTGTTCTGATTAGCTTTTCTGAGCATATAGTTTAACAATGTGTCAAAACATTTTACATTTGACACAAAATTATTAGTGAGACACTGCATTAAAAAGTAGGTATCCAAAAAAAGTTTAAAATTACCTTAATTACTGAAATCATTAAGTTTTTCTGCTCTTAAGATATAGTTTTCTGAACACAAATACTGCATGGTGATAAGTGAATCTAAAAACCCTCCTGGTCATTGTAATTTTTCATGCACGATGTGAGAATAAATCACCCAGTTTAGATGTAGTGTATATTTAAAAATGGTCTAGTCCATGACAAATGTATATTCCAGTCATATGTCCCAGTGTGCAGGGCAAACCACACTGTGCACATACACCTTCTAATGTTACTCATCATGTTTGCTTTTTACCAAAATTATTTTTGGTAAGTCTTTGAAAAACCCTAAGTGGGTCACTCATGGCAGTACAGAGAGCCCCTACACACAAATGCTCATTATATGATTATGGTAACAAAAAATAATCATCACCAAGGGGAAAGGCAAATATAAGCACCTGTGCAGAATTAAAACACAAGTATGATAAATGTGCACTTAAACCCTTCAGCATGTGTTATATCATCACATGCTGTAAAGGTAAATATTTATCTTAGAAAAAAGCCCCTGTTCACAGCCGCCACATCCCATCTGGTGTGCAGCATGCAAGTCTGCTCTGCTTTTCATGTTTCACCCACCCAAGTGCAAGATGATGAAACATTTGTGAATCCCGTGTTCATTTACTGTTCAAACGTGTGGGGTTCCCAGCAAGCTGCTGGCCTTGCTATAATATGTGACCCCCTCCAAAGTGCTGAGCTGAGAGAACACGGAGAGGCAACAGGGAGGGTATTGGCTGAATGTAGAGGAGAAGTGGGATTTGTAGATCTGGGTTCTGTATTTTTTTTCTTTTTGGAATGGCCATTATAATGTGTTATTTCTGTTATTTATGTTAATAAACAGGATGGGATGGAAACAAATACACAAACAGTAAATATCCACAGTGGTAGGTGAACTCCAGGAAAGTTTATAGGAGCCACTGTTTGGAATTTAGTATTTTGATTTCACTGTGTTTGTACATATATGTTACATTAATAACTAAAGCAATCTTTTGTTTTCTATAGTTGTAGTTTTCTAAAATAAGGCACACTTGCAATAACACTCCTACATTTTGTGAAGTTTTTATTTATTATCACTAATTCATTTCATCTGACCAAATCTTCAGATCTTCAGTTCAAGGGTCAACCAGTGCATGTTTTTATAAATCATTGTCACCAATTTGCAGTATTATGACATATCATCATTACATGAGCCATTGCACATTTTTTGCACAATCTTTATTCATTTGATTTGTTTTTGCATTTGCTTTCGTTCTTTCACTTCAAGTGTATTGACCCTAACAGGAAATCCAATGTTTTCATGAAATCATTTTCGATGTATAATGTGTTTTGCCAGTGAGGATTTAATGCGTATTTGTACTTGGCACTTAGCTGCAAGAAAAGAGAGGAAAAGAGAACAGCCAGTGCCTCTCTAACAATCAGCCCTTTAAATTCCTGAAAAAATTACAATGAAAGTAATTACAGTCAATATACAAAGAAGAAGTAGAAGAATGACAACGAAAAATGCTCGGTTGAATCACTGCTTAGAGTGCAAAGCACACTTGCTTGCAATTTGAACTTAAATTTGAACAAAAAAATTTAAAACGTGCTTGATGTGGATGTTAAATTCTTGACAGGACAAGTTGAAATAACTTTGATTTTGCCTTTGTGTCTTGGCATTGGTGGCAGTGGTGGTGCATGGGAGGACACTCCTAAAGGACTATGATTAGGAACTCCAGAATGAATTTATAAATTGTTCAGTGGCTCTAGAGCAGAAGGATCCACTTCAGACCTCTGACACACACAAAAGCAAAGGTCGACAAATGCATCAGATTAATGCTTGTGCATAGATATATTGCACAATGCATAACAGTGCAGAATAAATTGGTTGCTGTGATATTTTATAGACCTAAACTTTCAAGCTTTGAGATTGTCAGACGCTTGTAAAAAGTAGCCACCCATCAGCCATGATACACTGGGGTCTCTCAAACAGACCTGGGCCCAGGCCAAGCAGACCACTCAAATGCACTGAACCATTTATCAGCCAAACATATTTCTGTGAGAGGACTCCCATGTAAAAGCTCTTGATAACACACCATTTTAGTCATTTCTCAGGAAGAACTAAAAATATGGTCAAAAGAATGCCCTTGTTTTGGGTAAAAATCTTACATTTGAATACAGTGCACAGTCTGTACTATAAACTGTTCATGGACTATGTTGAAATCTGCTGCTCCTCTTGGCTTGAAAAGACATGCTTGTTACTCGAGACATTTACGTTCCCTTGCATACAATATGAAAGAGGAAAGATGAGGAAATAGAACCCAAGTGTATTGTGAGTATTTCTGCACTGAACAGCAGGGAGGCTTGGTTTGGGAACACAGCTAATGTCAGCAAGCTGATTGCATCAGCACTGTCAAGGTGTCTTGATTGCACAGTGACATAAGCGGTTCACATTTCTGCAAGATCCTTGAAAAACATAAAATAATTAAAACCAAGAGCCTCACAGCCAAGCACACAATGTATGATTAAACAACATGTCTTAGAGTTGACAAAATAATCTGTATTGTGATTTTATAGGATATAAAGCAGTCATTGCCTGTCCAGAGTATTAGGTATCCAGCAAAGACTGATAACATTTTGTTTTTAAAGTCTATGATTGCCTAGACTTCTCCAAAATCATATTTTGGCCTTATGTCATTAGTATATAGCTATGTTAAATGCATTGAATTATTTAAAACACTGACTTTTGCAATAAAGCTAACCTGGTATCAGTCTGATATGATGAACTTGCACTGTATCAAACTCCACAAATAACTAATTTTGCAGGAGAAGCTTGAAGGTTACTAGTTTGACCTCACAAAGAGCCTTTAAACTGATGACATCTAGACATAAGTACATTTGTGGTTTCTTGCATATAGGTGTCAGACCACTGTCTATACACGTGTCACGCACTGATGGCACAGTTAGTGAGTAAAAATAAATGAAAACTGATTTGGCAAAAAATGCAACAAAGGCTCCAACACATGGTACATGACCCATTGACCTCCAGGCTGACTGTCTAACAAGTCTGGCTGCTTGTATTTGTTGATCTTAGTTTTCTAACAGTTTACAGAACAGGAAGGTTGTTAGAGTGAGTATTTCCTAGTTTTCACAGATGGGCAAGCACACAGTTGTGTAAAATACCTGTGTAACTCTTTGTGATATGGTAGCTCTGAAGCAACAAGATCCAACAAGATTTATTTTTATTATTTGACAAAAGCAATGGCTACTTCCTTTGCTCAACAAATTAACACATATTGCCCCTAAACAAATTGCAATAACAATTTTGTTAAATAATACTTACCATCAGGACAATAATTAGCTGTGAGCTCTCAGAGATTCAGACCCTCAGTAGTTTCAAAAGGTTTTTCACCTGCATATCTCCATTTATTAAACTGAAAATGGAAACAACACCATTTTGATAATGTTATGGCAGAGTGTATGTATGTGTGTGTATATGTGTGTGTATATATATATATATATATATATATATATATATATATATATATATATATATATATATATATATATATATATATATATATATGTGTGTGTGTGTGTGTGTGTGTGTGTGTGTGTGTGTGTGTCTGTGTGTGTGTGTGTGTGCAAAGCTACACTGCATAAAAGCTTGCATTCTAAGGCTACCTAACCTAACAGCAACATGATTTGTTCTCAACTAACCTCAGAGCAGCTAGTAGCCAAAGACTTATCCAGTCTTAAAATTATAATGCATTTTCTGTTTTATGTGTCTGCTAAATGATAACTAGAGCTGTATGTGACATTTTTCACCTTTAAAAAAGCTTATTCAGTAAGGATGGGTAATATTAATTTTCTTTTTGATCCAATACCAAGTCATGGAAAATTTGGCTGTGTGGTTTATTAAGATACACTATACATTTGATCTTGCTTACGGCTCTGCTAATTATGTATTACTTACTGTATTGCAAGGTTCTGTGTCATTAAAAGTAGATTGCTGGGCAAACATTGAATCAACCTGTATGGAACACAGAGTAACAATAACACACAGATAGCAGGGACAAAAACCTCTGGTTCTAACTTGTTTGGGTTACTGGTAATGCTTGTGATATTCTGTCTCTACATATAAAGACTAATACATACTGCCCAGCCATAAGGCTTTGCTACAATTCAAATGTTTGTGAAATTGTTTCGGTGTAAAGTTGCTGAATTCCAGAAATTTTAGTCTATTCATAAGTGAAAAAAGATACAGCTGAGGAACATTTCTAGGTTGGAGCAAAATACAAAGAATGTATTCTAAAGGAGAGACCTTTTGTCTTGTAATAAAGCAGTCTCCAAGATTTAATGGCAGACCAAAAAATGCTAATAATTACAATTACATACACAAAATTGTGAAGGTTTTGTGAAGTCAGCCAAAAATCAGAGTTTGTCACTGTGTTTGTTACTATGACAAATATGTGGGCCCAGGCCCATATTCCTAAAACGCTAATGATGCACAACTATAAAGCACAACAAACATCTCACACCAATGTTTCTACATACATTATGAAACAGATTCCCCAGTTGATGTGGTATAATGATCTCTTTTCATCATATCACTTGATGCAGTTCCATGGGAGTATGGATTTTAGGGTGACTCCCAGTTCTGGCCTAAAATATGCTAAAAGACTGTGCTCAAGAAGGAATCAAAATAAGATTAATGATGATATTCACTATCTATTGAGAGAGCAGTTAAAGAGAATTTAAACGAATTCCTCCCTGGGTCATAGGTAAACTCTGCTTAAATAGAGTGCTAATAAAAAGGTGAAAGGTCAAGACTACTGTGCTTCTCTGTTTATCACTCCCAGGCCTGCATCAGATTTAAAAACACTCATCTTTGAAGTGAGGAAGACACTTGATTTGTCATGGAATCTGAAATATGTAAGGAAGCCTTTACCTTTCTTTCTTGCTTGCTCTCTCCCTCTGTGTCTACAGCACAAAGGTGCAGGCAGGTCACAGGCTAAAAGGCTGGAAGCCATGTTACTGCAAATTTTTGATCCTACTGAAGAAATACTTTCCCTGTTTGTCTTCTCCCATTTGATAATATTTGCACACAGTGTTGCTGAAAAGAACACTAGCACAGGCTTTATGGGTTTTTGGAACCACAGTGTATTCAGAACCATAACACTACAAGGATAGCAGTCAAAAAGCGTAACCAACTGGGTCAACATGTTTGAGCTTAGTTCGCAACTTTGGCTAATGAGACAATGATGCCAGAAACTGTTCAAACAAGAGCTCAACATATTTGTATGCAAATTCACTTTTGTTTCCAAAGTCAGCCAGTCAACTCAAATAAAACTCATAACTATGTCTGTTTTAAATCTTTCTTAAAATCAAAACAAATAATACCTTCTTGGAGGCAACCCAACTCAAAATCCATCCCCAACTGATTTTAACATAATTCTACTTTTCTCTTTATTTCCCTCAGATTCCATATATAGAGATCTCTTCTCTAAGCATCTTCGTATGTTTTCTGTTCCCTGCCAAAAAAGCTCTCAACAGGTCTGAGGACACTGATGTTCTCACATCCAGGCTATCTCTACCTCTGTAATACAGCTCATTAGTGATGACTGGCAGATGGGTGACAAGGAGAACCAACTCCTGTCTCCAGTTTACTCTCTATGTAAAACTGAAGGCTAAGGGAGGTGCCGCACTAGCAGAGCCTCCACTGTCATTGCAACATCAGGGGTCTTGTGGGATCACAGGCCCTTGGGCATGTCCAGACGTGCATTTGATTACTGCAGTAAAGTCCTCTACAGGGAATTGTGCCAATAAACACCCATAAATCCAGAAAAGAACACACTGTCAGTAGCAGCTAAAATAGGTCTTAATGGCTTTCTCTTTGGACGTTTACTTTCTGAAAAATTCTAGCTGGGAACTGGCTTCACAAAGGCCACTATATAAGATCTCAGCCACAAAGCAGTGAAACAGTGATTCTATAAGCAATATGTACTCAGATGTGGTTCAGATCTGATTACTATTGGTATTAAAACATAGCAATAATTTTTGCTCTTTGCTATTGCTATAACATCAGGTAACAGTTCAGATATATTATAATCTTCGCACTATTCATGCACAATAATTCCCCCTTGATTTTAACTGATTTCATTGATTTTTAATTGATATAATTCCCACTTATACACATCAATCTATATGTAATCATCCATAATGACAAAGTGAAAACGTGTTTTAAAGAGTTTTGAAATTGTATTTTAAAACCAAAAACTGAAATATTTTATTCATAAATGTATTAAGACCCTTTAATCAATCATTTTCTGAAACCCCTTTAGCAGCATTTAGAGCTGTAAGTGTTCTTAGATATGCCTCTACAAGCTTTGTACACCTGGATTAGAGCATTTAACCCATTCCTCATGGCAGATCCTTTCAAGTTTGGATGGCAAACTTGTGAACTGCTATCTTCATGTCCCTACACATATATTAGATGGGGTTTAAGTCTGGGATTTGGCTGGGCCATTCAAAGACATTCAGAGACTTACTCAGAAGTTCCTCAACTGTTGTTTAGACTGTAGGTTTCAGGTCATTGTTGTGTTGAAAGGTAAACTGTTGAACCAGAGTTTGCGTGCACTCTGGAAGAGGTTTTTTCAAGGATGTTCCTGTGTTTGGCTGCATTCATCCGCATCTCCATTTATTGTCCCTGCTTCTGAGAAGCACACTCGTAATATTATGTTATTGTATGTGATATCCTCCCTGACAAATAAGACCACTTCCCAAAAAGGGGAATAAGGTACTTTTTTAAAAATCATCAAACCATTCAATGACTTCTCATACCTTGTGGATGGGGGCGTTTGTAAACTTGAAGAGACCACTCTATGGACAAAAATCTGCATGGTAATGTCATCATGTGATAAAAGTGATCAGTGACCTATCTCTCTAGTATTATGAGTGGACCCAAAACAGAACATCCTCTCAAGGGGTCATGCATTCAGGCTTGTTCAGGATCTCTTGGTTCTCTTCTCCATACACACTTTACTAATGCACAAACATTGCATCTATTGAATGTCCTCGGCCACAATTTTGCAATTCATTCATGTGTTTCCTATACATCTAAATGCAGATGCCATTATAGTCACTGTTCCAACTGAAATACGAACAAACTGAGTAGCCTTTCTGACTGAGGCTCCTGCCCCCTGATCCTGCTCCTGCACTTTCAAAATCATTTTGATCTTTTCCCATCGCTGTCTTGCTTCAGAATTTTAGTCAACTGGGCCTGCTAAGCATTTACATATAAATTCTGAGAAACTATAGTGCATATCAGAAGACACAACATGGAAACCACATATACCTTGAAGCGAGCAATCTGCAGAGAAATTACAGAAAATTGCATATACTACTGAAGGATAAGACTTGCAATAAAACATTGCAAATCAATTAGCATTTGAGCAATACATGTCATCTATTGATTTGTAATGCTTAGAAACAATTGTGCCATGAAAAATGGTATATTAAGCCATAGAACAATAATCTGACAATAATTTAGCAATTTGATAATAATTTAGCTTCATAATACTGGAGCATATTTTGCATGCAAGCAGGCTGTCCTCTTGGATTGGACCCTTGCATCATCCCACTAGTCTGCAGAGCTGTTGCACAGAAGAACTGAGGTCAGGCAGAAGGAACAGATTGCACCTGCATGAGAGGACACTCACGATCCAATGAATAAAATGTCAAGAGAGCTACATAAACAGCTGTGTGAAAGTGATGAGATATAGCGCATATCAACAGTAGGTGAGTGTCTGGATGTCAGTATAAAAGATATGGAGTTGAGAGTGGCTACTAATGAGCTCAGCCTGCCGTCACACACACACAAATACAATAGAGCTTTCAGTATTTTTAATGTCATGTGTGTTTGACACCAAGATTGACAAATAACTAAACAGGTAAATGGTAAAATGATCATCACACAGAACAATCTCTCATTTAATATGATCTTAACACTATGATGCTTTTGGGAACCGGGGCCAAGGTATGAAAATAGAATTTATTTTGATATTTAAATATTTAATATTAAATATGTACATATTTCAATAATATATAAGTATTTAATATGTAAATTATATATATAAATATTTTTTTTAATTTAAATGTAGATTTTTATCTAAAATAAACTCCTATGCTTCTGTTAACTTTCACATAATGTTTCTATATGTTTGTAACAAAACAACAAAAGAGAAACAGATAAAACATATGAGTGAACATATGAGTCAAATGACTATTCACTATGGGTCTTTTCTATGGATGTATGGGCTGTGTCTGCTGCTATAGGAGGGTTTCCAGAATAGGGGGCGTGTCCTGAGTAGTGCACCCTTAAAGGAGTTCCTAAAGCTAAAGCCATGGTACTGCAGGGGGCCTAGGAGATGTGGAGCTAGGCTTTTGTGCTGGGATCATATAACCTACCGCTCTCTCACCCAGTTGGCAGCAAATCACATTTCTTGTTCTCAGCCTCACCTCCTCAAAGCTGAGAGGCCTTGAGTGACAGTCCCCTGAATAGCTATTTGTGACTGACTTCTCCTCGTGTCTCATTCAGCCTTAAGCTTAATCTAACTGAGGGTTGGGTTCAAAAAGCCACATTCCTGTCCCTATTAGTTGCTGAGAAATTGCTTATCATGATAATGAGCTATTCTCAAGCTGGTCTGTCAAAAAATATTTTAGAAACTCTCAATGAGAAGGTGTATTTTCAACTCACCAATGATTCACTTGCTGATTGTTATAGACAGAAATAGTTACACAGGCAGAATTGTTATATAAGGATAATAAATTGTAATAATCTGTTAATAGTCTGCAAATACCATATTAATCGTTCAAAAGACAGATGAATGGTGAAAATGAACAAAGGTTTATTTGGGATGCATGTTTAGCATTTTATTTGCATTTTGCTGTGTATATCTAAACAAGCCTTTTATGCTAAAAATCGAGCTCTTCCACCCATCCTCTGAGACATTGATTTCTGGAACGTCTGGGACCAGGCCACAGCAGTGAGACTGCTTGTGTATGGTAAGATGGACTGTATGATCTTAAAAGTGATCACAGCACAGTTTTTATGTTTGATCATGAGTAAACATAAAAGTGAGTATGCTTTTGTCAAGAAAAAAAACATTTAAGAATTTAGTAATGGCAATGAGCCACCATTTTATGTGTGACCTAAGCCACAAATCAGAGATCCCTAAGAATGTTTCACTTTGTAGGCAGAAAATAAAGAACACAGACTACATAAAATTTATACTACAGTAGATATCATTACAGAATTTGCTAAGACATGGAAGAAACACTTGTTGTTAATATTGGCAAACAGTGTGTAAGATTAAGCAATGGATTCAATGAGAAAGGAGTGAACCCACTGTGATCCCACAGTGCCTCGCTCTATGATAAGATAAATCAAAAATAGGTATACAGTATATAGATAGAGGCTAAGGGTTTGCCTTTGGCCATAAAACCCCCTCTTTAAAACCTGCAAGAGGCCCAGTCAGATAAACACATATGCCACCTGCCCTTGTAAGAGGTTAATTCCATAATGGAAGAAACACTCAATTAATTTTAAGTGTCTTAAAGGTGCCGGGTGGGATATTTGATGGGAAATTTGATTCCTTTTCATCATTGGCACAAGCTCAGTTTTACACATTCTACTTTAGTCCCTTTTGACAGCTGCTTACAATACTGGGCTAGGTAGATTTTTTTTTGTCTGAAATGACAGGATAAATGACAGCATACTCACAGTAATCAAGGTATGTAGGACTATGAGCTAAAACACTTTGAAATAGTGATGTAGTGATGGTCGACACCTCATATATCAAAAACGTAAACTCCTTGTCTGACTGAGAGTCATTTCTGATCGCACCCCTGAGAGGTAAACCCTCATTTCAAATGGCAGAAAAACTGCACTCACAATGAATAAGTTGTGATCAAATCACACCTCCAAAAAATTCAGTAACCAATTTATAGAAATTAATGGGTGATTGCTTAACAGAACCTCTGTCACTAATACTGAACAAATACAGGAAACAATATGTCTTCATTTATCAGCAATTATGCAGTATTACTACCAGCTGTTCTGTACTACAGGCAATTCATGCAGAGTTCTTCCAAGAGACCTGGGTTCTCCTGTCCTGCAATGCCATTGTGGACCCATAGTTACCTACTGTTTGCTTTGGCCACATTGAGCCCACAACTGTCTGCTTGACATCACTAATGTGAGGCAGAATAGCATGGGCCATTAGTGGGTAAGGGTGCATACATTAGTGTATGCTCATGTTAGCCTAACACCTCTCACTGCAACCCAGAATCAACATGGTTAAGTGGAATGGCATGCATGCAGGCCTATCCAATCCCATTTATTAATCTGGGTTAACACCCATTAAAACTGCCGAAGCTGATTTGCACATGTCATTTCTCAGAGAGAATGCCCAGGTGCCTGCAGGGTGCCTGAAGTCTTTCCATCCACCTGCGCATACCTGAACAGTTCCTCCAGGGGGCAGCCTTTGGGCAGTTGCATGTCATCACATCTCCCCCATCATCCAGCAGGCATAGCGAGCCTTGGCATCTGCCTGCAAGCAGCCCTGCTCTGAATGAAACCATTGTAAGGCACAGTGGAACCTGGTCTCTGTGAAGTGTCACCAGAGCAAGGCTTGTGTTGTTATCTGAAGCAGAAATGGTTTCCAGACTCCTGCAGCTTTTTAGGGTAGAGTAGAAGGTGATCTATAAACATGTCTTCCACTTAAGAGACTCAATGTAAATGAGGATCCTCCGTTTTGCCAATTTTTCACCATTGACAGCTCAAAGTTCCTTACACTTGTCTGAATGTAACATTCTGACTTACAGTCAATGAACCTGATAATTATTATACTAAGTACTCTTAAAAGTGGGGCATCAAGATGCCCTGCCTGTGATGATTGACTAGATGGGCAACACTGTACTTATCCGCTTCTAATCTAGATTAGGTCTAGTAACTTTTTTTTTTTTTTTAAGAAAAACTCATTGTTACTTCCAATAAATGTGTATAGCTGCTGCAGATTGATAAATGCTAGGGACACCATTGAATTTAAAACACAAATAAACACCCTTCACGTCAGTACACAATACACAGATCAATATAGAACACAGTTATCAGTTCCTTAAGTAGGGACGTTCAGTAGTGCATCTTTCACTGAAATAGATAGTAGTACTAGCTACTACTTATGTGAGTTAGTACACCTCCTCAGTATTCACTTACACATTTTTATTTAAAAAATATTATATATGTTCCTGTGTATCAAGCTTCAACTTCTTTCTTGTAACATCTCATTCTCATTGATGCTTTGTGATCAGTGTTCTCATTGTGAAAACATTAATACAAACTCAACAGGATAAGGGTTTCTCAGGCTGTACTGGCATGGTGAGTGTACTTCTCTCCTTCTTAGCTTATTGACAGGAATGTGGTGGCCGACAGCATGTTCACGGGATGAGCAAGCCCAGACTCCACTATCACTTAAGCTTACAGAGCTCCATTTAACAAATAGCATATTGCCTGGGCCTGCAATAAGCATCAGTCTAACAGAGGAACCTGCCTGTTTGATCCTCTATTAACCTCCTCTTTATGTGACACCTTTCTAATCTGACAGAAGGTTTATGCAATTTTATTCAAATTCCATATTGTAAGATAATTTTATATCAATCACTCTATTCTAATAACAACAATGGCTCTCTTTAAGATGATAGCATAGTAAAATAAAGCAGATATGTACTGCTCTGGGTGAATTTCAGAATAAGGTTTATGATACAGTGGTAACACAAAAACTAAAGGGGTGTATTACTGACCCATGAATGGTCCTGTGGCTTTGCTGGTCATGTAACATTACACAGTGTAGGCCACTCATGAGACCATACCTATACTGTGCAGTAACACTTAGCAATGCTGGTGTGCCACTGGCTGGAGAGCTCTGTTCTTGTTAAGATTGATTAATCCAGGCTTTATCATATGCAGTTCATAGTGGAATATGTTCATATTGGGACTGAAGTATAAAAATAACCCTAGTCTGGAGTCACAGATTTAATTTTTCTCTCTAGCTCTTCCCCAGACACATACAAAGACACCCATGTAAATGCAGATGTGACCACACAAAAATGTACAGACACACACACACACACACACACACACACACACACACACACACACACACACACACACACATACACACACACACACACACACACACACACACACACAAAACAAACAGAATTTTGTGCAGAATCACAGGGTTCCGATACAGTTTGCATGCATATGGGTCAAAACGTATTCTGCACTTTAGCAAATGAGTAAACGCAGCAGCAAATTCCATAACAATAATACTGACTAAACTGCAAGGAAATGTAGAAATCAATCTCCAAGACAAAATATTTAAGGAGAAGTATAAAAAACAAATATCATCTGTGATATTAAGACAAATGCAGCCTGACACAAATTAGAAAACGATAAGCAGGATATCATGCCATCACTACTGCAACTTTGGATGAGCACCATTATTGCAAATGGGGTCAAATATTGATATGTAGAAGCAGGCTAGATTAAAGACCCTGGAGATTAAGGATTAGGTGGTGCATGGCTGAGCCTGACGTAATGGGCTAGACAATCTTCTTTATCAGTGCTGCACTGTTCTTCATGCAGACGCAACTCATCCTCCATCTGTAATTTAAACCTGAAGTTCGTGAAGACTATTCATCAGCCAGCCATGCAAGTGCCCCATGCATTCCCCCTGGGGTAGGGAAACAGCATACGGTGGAATCACTTTATAGACCCTGCATGAACCCATACAACATCCTTGCATAGTTCTTAGCCAAATTATGCAAATCATAGTGGTATCTAATCTGCACATGAGTGCTCTGTTGGGATCAAAGCAGGTAGTGTGGCTCCCCGTGACCCCGCCTCTTATCCAGACAGCCACTGGTGACCCCAACAGGATCATTGATCATCCCTCTGCTTTATCTAGGAGAAGGTGATGGTGAAGCTAAACACAGATGACAGCCCCTAAATGGAGTGGGTCTTCAAACGTGAGCAATAAAAGCAAAAAGCAGAACATCCAGCACCTCTGTCTGTGGTTCTTGGTTGTCATCCTAGTGAAGAGTACAATTTGATTGTCCATTTGTTCAGAAACCTTTTAATTTAATTGTGTGGCAATAATAATGCCAGGGACAAATTATTTGTTTTACAGTAATTAGTTCATAACCCTATAAAGATCTGTAGCACAGGCAGAGGGCTATGTGACAGAGAGCATCACCTCCTGAATGAGAAGGTACCACCACTCAGGAGCGAGTAAACTGTGTTCTGGCTGCCATGCCATGTCTTTATTCTGGAGGTCAGCACACATATGGGTCCAGAACTGGGTGTAGTTGATGCCCTCTGCCTTTGCTACAAATGGTGTCAGAAGTAGGATGGTATCAGGAGGCCACTGAGAGCACATGGATAATGGAACACCCCCTGCTGTGAGGGGATAGTGTAAAGTACTGTGCAAACTTTGGGTAAGGGGCATGGTTGTAACCCTGCATGAAGGGTGTATATTTGAGGGCATTGTGATGAAGACTGTCACTCAGAAGAGTTAAATTTGTGGTTTCTGCCAGTGAGCTGGTGCTTTGGTCTGTTGGTCAGCACACATATCACTTGGAAGACCTGCATGATAAATTCCCTCTGCATTTGGGATTTTCTTACTGGGTTCTCTACCTGAAGAGAAGAACCTAAACCCCATTCAAGCATGCTAGCAGACCTATAGGTTCACCACCTCATTCTTTCTTTCTGTTCACAACCATGGCTCATAGCAAGCCCACCCACAGCAAAATGCAGGGCAAAATGCATTCTGCAGGTGAATCTTTATAATGCCATATCATCTTTCTCTCTCTCTTCTCTAGAAACAGCTGGATATGGGCACAGGAAACAATGGGGATTAGGTTGTAGGATTGGGAATAGTGTTGAGATAAAGTGTAATTGAGAAAGACAGAGTTCTGATATGTTGATTTATCAGACACGAGGAAAGCATCCCAACAGACTGGGCCTTAGCTCATGGGGATCACTAGTATCAGCTGAGCCAAAAGATAATAAGATGGATTCTAACTCCTTCAACAGGGCTCAGGAAACGCCTGAGGCTATATACCCTCTGCTACAGTTAGTTGTTAGTTGTAACAACAGTGTGTCATGAGGACACATTATGAATTATTGTAGGTTTTATTTTCATATGACTGAAAATATAACCTTGGGGAGGTATTTGGCAAGCTATATGCAGGAAATTCTTTTACATTTTTTTCTCAGTAAATTCTCTGTGGAAGTATTTTGTCATTGTAAGCTTGGGCCAAGTATAAATATTACTGATAAAAGGAAAAGGTGTGAACAAGGTCTAGTATCTATAGCCTTATGTTAATTAAAATTCATAAATACTGTGTTCCGTGTTTGGAGGCCAAAACAATGTGTGCTGTGTGCTGCACATTATGACATATGGTTGAATCTGTGCCACAACACACATATTTGCATGTAGTATGATGTATCATTGTACTGCTCTCTACTGGTGAGACATAAAACAACAACACAGTTTTAATTTAATGCACATGCACTTTTGTGCCTAGTGGGCACGCTGTAAGAACTATATTAAAACTTGTTTTAAATTATATGTTCATCTAAGTAGTAATCTGAATACACGGCTGCTAAAGGATGGCATTGCCATGAGCTTGTGACAGTGCTGTAATGTGAGAACAAGCGTGTTTGTCCGATCTACAGCAAGGTATATTGAGGATGCAGACGTTGCGTCTGCTGGAGGGGGCTGTTGTCACTCAGCACCAGGGCTAGGGCTCACTTGGGAGTCTGGGGGAGGGCGCCTGCTTCATAGCAGGCGGGGTAAGGTGATATGGGGACATGTCTGCTGATTCCCTTAGGTCCGGGCATCAGCCTCTAAGCAGAGAAAACCAGAAGTCTGTAGAGCACACTGAAGTGTTGGGATGGAATGTTGACTGAGTTGGTGCCGTGTGTGTGTGTGTGTGTGTGTGTGTGTGTGTGTGTGTGTGTGTGTGTGTGTGTGTGTGTGTGTGTGTGTGTGTGTGTGTGCGCGTGTGCACATTTGTGTGTGTAAATAAAAGACCAAGAAAGACAGGAGCAGGGAACAAGAGGCATGATGTGTATCCGGGGACTTCTGCACTCATTACACAGGCATTCCTAAACAAGGTTTTTTAGGTTTAATCCCTAAAGCAGAACTCTTCCTAGAAGATTCAGGAAATAGCACTGCTTTTCAGACCTCACAAACTTTACTCACACATTCGTTTACACCTTTTTTTACTTTCCTGCCTTTGTTCCATGCCCAAAATGTATTTATGAATTGCCCATAGTAATATGTGCATAGAAATTTCAAGCAATACTTTATTTTTGTAAAATGACTTGTATCTGACTTGCAACAAATCAATTAATAGGTGTGTGGTTTGAGTGCTTCTAGTTGTGACGTTTATCTAAATGTTTCATACCAGATTAGTATATTGGCTATGCCAGTATTTCCTCTTTTGATGATATGATTATTAATTTAGAATTGGTAGACCTGTTTTAATAATGTAAGAAATTAGAATAGGGAAACTCAGCTACTTTGCAGGCAAAAAAGACAACATAAGCAAAGACAAGCTAAGTTAAGCTAAAATTCATGTTGTCCTCTAGTGTTGCCACCATCTTCTCTGTCTCTGTTTCCACTGAGTCCATCATCAGTCCTGTGACAGAATTGTCTGTAACATTTCAGATAAAGTCAATAAAGGACAACTCAACATGGTAGTCAAAACAGGCAAGGGTCAGAACCAGCACTTTGAAATTAACAGAGCCAGGGATCATCACAAACAGAGTAGTAGGCAATACAGAAAGACAATAGGATAGAATGCTCGGTATGCGCTTTTGAAAACAGTGGCGAATCTAGAATCAGGGTGTGGTCCAAGGTCAATGTACCAACACAAAGAGATTCAGTACACATGATGACAAAGCAAAACACAAAATGCAAAAGGATAAATGGACAGGCTAACACAAAAAATAGAACAAGAACAAAGCTAGAAATAAAACAAAGGCTAGAACAAAACAATGCTAAATACAAACTCCAGAACACAACACAGGTTAGGATAAACAAGGGCAGAGCAAAAATGACAAACAAGGCGTAGAATATCCAATGACCAGTGAAGTAAAACAGAAAACACAAGGACAGGATATATATAGACATACAAATTATACAGAATACATATAAATGTACAAATGAGAACTAAACAAGAGGCAGGTGATCCAAATGATGGGCAGAGAAAATGAAACTAAGGAAGAACCAAAAAATGGAAGCAAAACAAAGAAATGAGATAGGGTAACTAAGGAGACAAGACACTAATAGAGGTCAATCGTGACACTCTCTTCCCTGATCATCTTATTCAGACACAGCATCTCCTGCAGACCACTGTAATGAGTGGTTTTCTGCCATAATTGTAAGTTGCTTTGGATGAAAGTAAAAGCTGTAAATATAAATGCTGCATTTGTGGTGGAGAGGTCATTTACAGGTGAAACAATAGCATGTTAAAACTCCCATGGTCAGTAATATGACAGCAGTCAGGATTTCTGTGTCAGGGATACAAACCTATGCTTTAACACTTATATGTATTGGGTTTCACCATTTCTCATTTTCACTTTTTTGACAGGAAAATCATAAATGAATGTTTTCAGAATGCAGTGAAAATCATTAACTAATGGAAAATTGTACTTTCTGATTTATTTTAATGCATCCATGCATAACACCCTTCTTAAGAAGGCAACAACATAATTGTACTAAAATAAAACACTAACTACTGACTGTAACTCCTTAACTTGCCTTCCTATTCCTGACAAGGTTGCTCCCATAGACAGTATGTACAGTCTATGGCTGTTATCTGCACCCAAAAATCTTGTTCTGCTTGAATTCTACCAGTAGAGGGCCTCATTGCAAAAGACATTTTCTCATGCTGCCTTTCAGCCCACCAGTAGCACAGACTTGGTCCAAGCATTTTCAATCTCATCCTACCCCGCCCAGCCCCAGTAGCTCCAAATACATGTTCAGTCTAGTGATTACCCAAAACCTGGCAGCCAAGCTATTGCCACAAAGCTTCTATAATTAGCTGCAACCATAAGAGTCCTTACTATTCAAATTCAAATGACTTGAACATTATCTGTATATTAAAAAATGTCTGACTTAGACCTTAAACAATAAGTGTTTGACTGAAGGCAAAACCTGTATGGGCTGCATAGTTAGGATAGCCAAGAGTAGCCATGGGTATTTTTATATGCATTTTAATAGATCCTAACTGGAAAATAGAATAGCCTTACCACCCACTCAAATCACTTTCCAAAGCAGCTCAGAGCACCCTATCAATACATGCCTTATCAGGCATTAATCACGAAGACACATTTAATGGCCACCTGAGTCTTCCATGTATAATAAAGGATGATATAGCAGTGGCTAACTTAACAGAAGATTATACATTGAATCCCATATGGGAATTGATGCTGTATTGTTCATGGTTTGTTGTTTGTGGTTTTAGCCTTGAGAGAAGTTAGGCAATAATTGAGAAATTTTAAATTCCCTTGAAACTGTGGTTGCATATGCAGCATTTTCTGTTTTGTCAATTCAATAAACATAAATATAATTTGACAGATAATAGCACTGAGCTTTCATAACTGGACAGCATATATGTAGAATCACAATAACATGTATAGTAAGTTTTGTATGAAACTAATGTACTGAATAAAACCTCTTGTACACAGGAATGTATAAGATGACAGCAACAAAAAGCAATTTCTGAACATAAAGAAAGAAACTACAAAATTGATTTATAAACATCATCTCATCTTAGAGCCCCATTGTTTCCAGCAGTATAAACTAGGCTCAAATTATTATATCAGTGAAGTATTCCATTGCTCTCTCAGTCAAGACCTTTGGCAGTGGACAGTATCATAAAAGCACATTACACACCCAAACCTTTCCCCATATGAATCCTGCAGCACACTACTTAATCAGAATTACATGGACCGGGACAGGCAGTCCAGGCTTTCATATTTGACATACAAATTAATTTCCCAGTGTTTGCATATGTCTGTCTTGTGCTTGGCCAGTGGGAGCCCTGTGATGAAAAAAGCCCTGGAAACATTTGTGTTCACTTGCTGCCTGGTCATCTTAGTCTGGACATCTTAGCCTGCAGTGAGGCCAGAACTGCCAGAGTTATGCTCATTATACCACCTGTGTTGCACCAGTCCTAACAGCTTTTTTCCTGCTCCCATGGCATCTGGGAGGTTGGCTGAATGACTCTGACTCAGGTGTCGACATAGACATATGGCCCACCATGACAAAGACACACCAGAGTAAACAAAAGTTTTTCAGATGCTTTGAATGAATTCCTTGTAAAGGAAGACATGGATGACATGAACTCTGGCAGACTGCAAAACCCATATAGCCTAATGATGCAGGTGAAGATAACAGTAAACCAGCAATTTAAAAACAGTCACAGCTTCTCTATACCAAATACATCCATGATGCCTTTTTCACTATGAACCCTTAGCATTTCTGTGACATACATCAGTAGAACCTCTACAGAAATGACAAATTTAGGCCTCAGTCATTGACCAATCCAATCATTCCAGGTTCCTCAGGTTTATTAACAGTAAATGGTCAGCATGAGGGTGGCTCCATAATTGAGTAGCTTTAGTGATTAGGATCTTGTTTTCATTCCCACAGTGGAAATAAAGGATAATTTGATTATAGTCCAAGATGCTTCAGAAACATTACATTCTTAGTGAATGGGTTGACTGAATATTCCTTTGTGAACAGCTTCAAGAAAAATCCTTATTAAGTTAAGAATTACCACCCTCATCCTATTCCATAAGTTGTTTATTTTCTTGGTGGGGAGTGGCTATGCTTGAACGAAGACAAGCAAAGTCCTCTTTGACTCTTTTGTAAAATGAAGGATTGATATGACTCATGTACATGGACAGGTGAACATAAAGATGTGATAAAGTGGTGAGACAGACTAGGATAAGGACACGTTGACAGCATGAGCATGACAGCAGGAATCCATAACGACACTCCGAAGAACTTTATGGTTACATATGTGAACCTTTGGAGTGCCTGAGGAGGAGGGTGAGAGGCAGAGAGTACACAGGGAAATTCTTGCGTGGGAATTTCTGTGGTGCAAGGAGGAACAGGAAACATTGCTTACAAACCTGCAGAAGGGCATGGGGGAGGGAGCATACGAATTCTCATTTGTCAGGATGGAATCATTCCAAGGTTCTAGAAAATGAGGGAGGCTGCCCCTTTCCATTTGGCTATCTGTCTCATTTATCACTACAGTGATTCTAGGAAAGCCCCATAGACTAGTAGCTGCTCTCACTTCTTTTCCCTCTGGCCCACACTGCCTCCCAGAGAGGCATGGCTTCCTCTCCCCAAACCTTCCTATTACAGTGGGATAAAGAAGAATGTACCAGTGAGCCTCCAATTGAGGTGGACCAAACAGTAGCATTGTGATCTGTATCCCTGGGGCTCTGCTGCCAGCACTGAGACACACATGGATAGTCTCGAGCAAAGATTTAGATTTCATTCCCACATTTGAGAAGTATATGTGGGTCAAACAAATGATCAGGAAAGAATTTTCAGAAAATTGCATTCATTCATGATAAACTCAGAGATGTGTTTCTGACTGCTTGGACATGAAGCTAGTAAGCCAAAACAGATGGTTAACATGTCCCCAAAGACATGAAAGTACTAAAAAATCTAGAGCTATCAAGTTGAGACACGGCATATTATGAGCCAGGAGAAATACGCTTCCCAATTGTTGTGTCCTTTGCTGAACCTCTTTTTCTTCATTCAGAGCCTCAGGTCTGTTCATTCCTGCTTTCTCTCTGCTGGTTCTCCCTCCTACTCTGCAGTCATCTGCAAAGACGTGGTAAGGAGCCAGCTATGGTAGGAAAAATTGTCTATGACAGGTGATAGTTATCACCCTGAGTCCATCAACACTGTCATTCTGTACTTCACTACACGCCCAGACTGCAAACCTGCAATGTCAGGCTGCCTTGGTGGTCTTATATTAAGGTTGTGATACTTTTGTTGAAATGAAAAAATAAGCAATGCTTAGTTCATAAGTGAATAAATGATTAAGTGCTTTAAGAGGTTTTTAAACATAACACTTTCTGCGCTTCACTGCTGTACACATTTTCAGTGATTAGACAAATCCATATTGGTTTTACTCATTGTTCAGACTGCCAGCTGTCTGAAAGTGAAAATGATCATTATAATGTCTAGGCTGTTAAAAGTGAATGGAATCAGACATGCTACAAATCACCTTGGAGGACATGGGGACTGGTACCCACCTAAAGAGCACAGCGCTCGAAGGAAAATAATTTCCTTTGGCACTCTATCCTGGGGGACTGATATTTTACAGTCCATGCCCTTAGAAATTTGGAAGTGATAGATTAGAGGTTGCCATTAAAACTACACCATTATGCTGACTTAACTCACTGATTGTTCTCTACAGTACTGTGGTTTTCTGTTTTTCTAGAGCTACTGGTAGCTTGAAGTGGTACCTGCAGCCCATTCAAGTTGCACAGCTCTTCCAGGATGGCACAGCCACACGTGCCACCACAAAAAGATTTGTTGTGGCTCTAAGCACAGTCTCAAGAGCATGGAAGAGATACCACAACATGGACCATTACATGTGGAGAAATGAACAGCGCTGTAGAAAGGCATCAACCCAGCAGCAGGAGCAGTAAATATTTCTTTGTGTAAGGAGGAACAGGAGCACTGCCAGAGCCCTACAAAATGACTTCCAATGGACTACTGGTGCATGTTTTTGTCCAGACTGTCAGAAACAGACTGCATGTGTTTGACATGAAGGCCCAATGTCCTGGATTGGCATTCATTTGATTGGCATTCACCAGAGAATCCAGTTGCGAATCAGAATTGGCCGGTCTGCCACTGGTGCCCCATTCTCTTCACAGATGACAGCCGGTTCACATTGTTCACAGAGTGTAGAGATGCTGTGGTGAACGTTATGCTGCCTGCAATATCATGCAGCATGACCCGTTTGGTGGAGGGTCAGCGAAGGTCTAGGGAGGCATACCCCTGCAGGGTTGCACAACCCTCCACATGATAGACTATGGTACCCTGACTGCTGAAGTGAATCAATATGAAATCCATAGAGCCAATGTCAAACCTTACGCAGGTAGAGTGGTTCCCCTGGGTTTCTTCTGGTGCAGGACAATGCCTGACGTCATGTGGTTAGAGTGTCTAGGCAGTTCCTGGAAAATGAAGGCACTGATGCCATTGACAAGCCTTCACATTCCCCAGACTTGAATTCAGTTGAGAACCCCTGGGATGTTATGCCCCAGGACACTATCCACAATCCACCATCTCATAAGGAGTATGTTCTGACATTGTAGGGAGTGCATACAGGCATCTTGAGATAACACACACTACTAATTTATATTGTAATTAGGTGGTGATAAAATTGAATCAGCCTGTAATTTCAATTATTTCATTAAATTTTTGGTGTGATTTTGAATCCAACCCTCAATGGGGTGATGGTTTTGGTTTCTATTGAGCAATGAAGTAAACAATTTATATCAGTAAAAATGCTAAACTTGAATCTTTTGTTTATCCATACCCAATGTGTGATTTAAATGTTCCCTTAATTTTTTTGAGCAGTGTATTATGTAGGTAATCAGATAAACTCTAACTCTAACCCTAACCCTAACTATAACCCTAACATTTTCTCTGTCACAAGTATTCTAGAGCAAGAAGTATATCAAGACGTTACAAATACATCTAGCTACAATCTATTGATTAGCTTCTAAGCACAATTAGATGTCCTAATCTACTTCATAGTGATATATACTGGCAAAAAAAATATTTTCTAGGGTGTTAGGGTTAGGTTTACATAAATGTTGTCTAGGATATAGGGCTTGGGTTATGAATAAGTTGAAATGTGTTTATTAAATATTTAAATATCTTTTAAACAATTCATGACAGGAAGAGTTGAGCCTTTTGAGTGTAACAGAACAATCAACATACATTTAATAGCCGTAGAAACATTATTTATGTCACAGTGATTGTCAACTGGCACGTAACTGAGAATAAAAATGCACAAATCACATGATATCAAGGATTATGTAAGGTTTGTCGCTTTATTTCCATGGATCAAATATCCATTAAAGGGCTGAAATACCGTTTGGAAAGAGAGTTTGACATTAACTACGATGACAACTAAAAGAATTTTTCTGCACTCTAGTTAAATGAGAAAAAAACACAACTCCAGAACTGCTGATGTTACAAATGTCTAGCATTTTATTATAGCTATGGTTGCTCCCTGGCAACATTTATCTGTAATCAAAATTGACTGCAAATGTTTTCTCCCACATTGGAAATTATGCAATTAACATAGTATTCATTAGCATATTTTAATGTGAGAATGCATGGCTTTACTTGGCTTCACTATGGACAAATTGTCATGACTCTAGAGACAATTGTCTAGACTATTGTGTGGTTCAATGTTTTACTGTCTAGTGAATAGTCAATATGGATTAAGACTGATCTGCTAGTAGCATTGCTTCCAATCAATAAAGAGTTAATAATTCATATGATTCACAGCTTCATGATATTTATGAAAAGAGAGGCTGACACAGTTCAGTCCTTTTTACAAAAAATTCAGAAATCCTAGTATTTGTTGGAAACACTGTTGCAGGACACTGACACACACACACACACACACAAACAAAATATGGAATAGATAGGGAAATGTCTGAACCCCGGAAAGCTAAACTCTTAAAGACTACCAGTTTAGGCATGAATAAGTGCCTCAATCAAACAGAATTGTTCTCAAAAATGAGCAAATGTAGACGAGAACTGTTATAATCATCATTAGCACTTATGTAACAGTTGGAATAGGCCGTCATCTGGAGGCTAGCCTCCCAGTGCCTGTATGCAGTACCCTAAACAAGCTGACCAATCAGAATCCATCCCCTGATTGCTGCAGTGATTGAAGTGGATTGCATCCTGTGGTTAATGAAACAATGGTTTTATGTTTTGATGACCTCACAAGAGAAAGAGACAATCTGGAGCAACTGGCACCTACTAAAAGCCTTTACTAAGTTACACTTAGCTATTGCTCGGACAACAGATACTGGCCATTAAAAGTAAAAGGGGAAGCTGACAGTTTTGTTAGTCATACCACTGACTGGGTGAGATTAGCTGTCAGTGGCTTCTTGCACTCCTGAAGGAAGTGTCAGTGGCCTTGTGGAAAGAACACTCTCTGCACACTAATCCTATCACTTTACCCAGTACTGAGTTTCCACAGCTTGAAAGAGACAAGACACTACACACTCATAAAAAAAAGTATGCATAAACCATCCTATGGGTTGACAAAAAGTCTGGTTTTACCAACTGGGTATGTATAAATATGCCAGGATCAAAGGCTTGCTTAGTTTTGAAAAGATTGTTTTCAAAACTGTTTCATTACCAGGCTGTCATACATGCTACAGTTTACTTTGAGTCTGCACCTTCAGGGAAGATTTTGCTCATAACAGTAACAGTAACATATTCATGGCTTAAGACAAACACAAACATTTGGAAAGGAAAAACATTATTTTCTCTGAATGAATGTAAATGTTCAAAATATTATTCCTAACTGGAGCCCTCCTCAAGCGTCAACTGGCTCTGGGTTACCAGACTGGATCAGTGCTTTCACCAGACCCCGAGGACAGATGTATACACACACACACACACACACACATACACACATCATATGCAAAACCGCCACCAGTGAGGGTTCTCTATGCATTTTAAACTGGGTTTAAAACTGGGCTTGTTTGTTTTTTGTTTGCTTTGCCTTGATTCAGTGCAAATCACAGTATATACAGTGAAATCAAAGATTCAGCTATGCAGCTCAGATGAGTACCTTTATTTAAAAAGGCCAAATGAAAAAATACCATGTTACTAAAGATGAATGACGTGGGCCAATAACATTCTTCCCTGCTACACAGTGTGCATCCTAGCAACAAAAACATTTGGACTTGTGGATTTGCAGAAATCCTCCATCATTTTGATGCATTCTACATGAGTTGTAACTGATTGCCTTGAGTGAACTAGTTCAACATAATTCATTTGCTTGTATTGGAGATAACTGAAGTTGTTTTTTGTCCCTCTGCATAATGTTTTGGCAAGACTTTATAATCAAACCTGGAAAGCAACAGACACCTTAACAATACTGACTACCTTACTGCTCATTATGGTATTTCATCACAGCAATCATCCACATCATATGGATTTCCAGAATTAGATTTGGCTGTATAATTGTGAGAGAAAATGAAATGCAGAGATGTTGTTTCCATTTTGTGCCTAGCCTTGACTTAATTTTGGAAATCAGATAACCTCTTTATGTTTCACACAGAAACATACTGCAGAATGGTGGCAGGAAAACTAATGGATACTTTAATGGTGTGTGAGAAGCTTTCTTGTTTGATATTGATAACATACCCAGTGCACTCCTTAATTAACATCATCTCACAATTGCATATTTGTAAGAATTTACATACCAAGCTCGCACGAAAATTAACGAATACTTAAGGTCAGGGCTTCATTTGCATGAAATCCAATGATGTCTATCTGGTTTATTGTAATTTATATACATTTTTAGAGAGATCACGCTCATATACATACATACATTCAGAGCACTCTTACATGCAACTACATCATACATGCATGATGCAGAAAACCTTTGTCTCAAGTCACAAACTCTGATTTTAGCCTTTTGAAATATGATAAAACTGGCTGTCAGTATTGTTGCCTTGAAGCTTCTCCTTTTATTTTCTTACTTTGACAACAATGGCAGGATACATTGTGTATCACCACCTGGGAACTGTGATATGTAGTTTGTCTAAATACATAGCATAAATGTAATTGAACTCAAATCCAACCTACAAGAATTACTGCCTACAACAGAGTATTTTCCAATGACAAGTTAATTCATACATATTCATTTACTTTACATTATATTCTCTAATTCAGATTAATGATCCCCAAACCAAAAAACAGACTGAAAGAAGGCATGTCAGAATTCACAGTGTCTTAGGAATGGAGTATTGATATGATGTGGGGAAAAGATAACTTGTTGTCCCTGTCTCTGTGCCTGCTTAGATGAAACCACAGAACCCAGCCCCAAGTTACTGTGTCCCTCTGTCTTCACATTTCAGATGACGAAATGCTGATGTTCAGTGAGCCAGTACACCCAAGAAACAAGATATTTTAATTTCTACAGTATCATGAAAATTCATTGTTTCAAGGCCATACATCAGTAGCATTACAGCCCTTTTTGTGATTAAAGCCTCCTATACATCACACTAAAATCACAAAAAGGTGATTAGGCAGAACAAAGAGGCATTATAGACCTTCATCTGAGGCATATCTATTCAAAGATTTTATGAGGAAATTTTATGACCTATTAAAACAAGCTGTAAAACCATTGTTTATTATCAAAAACTATGGAGCAAAACCACATGCTGCTATACCTTGAAATTATTTTGTACAGCACAATTATTGTTAGTAGAGGATTGCTGAAATGCTTTTGTGTATGGTAGCCGCTGGCCCGAGTGCCGATGGGCGTGGAGCAGGACGCACAGACTCCCTCGATATCGTGATACATTTATTAACATAAGACACGAACGACAACAGTGACACTCTTACACACCATTAACGAAGGACATGACTTATACGTTTAATTACACACAGGCTACAGTAATTAACAATGAATACACACACGTTTTACATACATCAGCGAACAGACAATGACCAACACGATGCTCACACTATCAGAGGTTTAAAAGGACAGACAAAACACAAGACATTAACCCCGTACACGGAGCGCGTGGCTACAAATAGGGTGAACCCCCCCCCCCCCCCCCCCCCCCCTTGGCAGCACCAAGTGACTCGTTGAGGGGAACTTCCGGTGACAGTTGTAGCATGATACGTGTGACGGACACCCACATTTGAATTCTCTGTCCAAGACAGAGTTTTAATTCCAGACATTTTTAAAAACAAGCCAATCTTATTTTGTTGAACGAATTTAACTCCACTGAAAAAAAAACTGATGCTACAATGCATTCAGTCTGACAGCAGATGCCCTTATCAAAAAGTAGTGCAGTACGAATAAATTATAGCTACTCAAGTGACTTTAATGATTAGTATAATAATGATGACGTATTCAATTAGCATTAACAAGTAACATAAACATAATAAAATACCTCACATTTAAAATGTCTGCAGAGATACAACAATTTTTGTAGTCCTTGAGCAGCAGTGTGATCTAAAAGGCTGCTGGTACAAGTGATCCTGTGTGTTGACTGAAAACCTCATGCAGGAAAGTGAAGTTGAATGCATCAGTCCTCTTTTACACTCTCATGGAAACTGTATGCTTGCCATGCTCTGTTGCAACCCCAGAGGTTAAGTGGACATATACCCATGGCTATAGTCTACCACATCTAGGATGTGCAATAGCAAAGGTACATACGGCTTTTGTTTATAGAAACACAGTTTAAAAGTACTATAGTGTGTCCCCTTTCATTTCACAGAATCAAATGTTCTGATCTGAAGCCACCTAGAAAAAAACCTCAGTATATCATCAAGGCTTACTGGATTCCACTGGATTCTGCAGATGCTCAATAATCCTTCTTCTGTTGCTCAGAAGAATAATCTTCTGAGCTGACAAAGCACCTCACACTACCACTCTCCATCCTCACAGTAACAGTCCAACCTGCTGCACCTGGATATGCCTCACATCAGCTATGGCACGCGTGCAGTGCAACACATCCACAACCTTGTACTTAGCAAGAAGAGTGTACATATCCATGCCATTTGGATGTCTGAAATTAAATGTTTCTCTTAGAAATTATGTCTGGAAAAACATTTGGAGCAATGAAAAAAACGTCATGGTATGTTTCCACAGTTAAGCAGGCATGTTGAACTCCTCCCTTTCCCCTCATCACTGAACTAGTGACATGATTGAATGTTCTCAGAATCTAAATGGCCTGGGGAATAAATGTCTACTCCTCTTGGCAAAACTCCTGATGGAGAATGTCACTGTAACCGAACATTACATTTTCAAACAAGAGATATAAAAAGATTCTGAGAGTATTACTCCACAACCAAATTGCTTATGTCATTCTGGAAGTATTTGGAGTAAGTAATAAAATAAGGATCAGAAGTGGCACATTAAAAAAAGTGTGTCAGAAAAAAAAACAGGTCACTAAGGCAGGAGGGTTGGGATACATGTTCTCTGGGTAGATGAAGTTTTAATTCAAACACAAAAGCACTCCAATTCAGAGTACCTGTACTGGAAAGCATACACACCACATACAATTAAAACTCTTATTTGAAACAAAATCTCCAGCTTGAAATGCATTTCAAACAGGCTTTAGGCTTATTTAGGCTTGTTCTTCAGTAGTGGGCTGTGAAAAAGTGGATATCTGGATGCAGTAAAATTGCACATCTGCTAACAGTTAGGTCTGCATATTTAGATTTTTCAACAGTAGTAGAAAATGCTTCAGAGGATTACTTTCTCTTTCTGCCTCTCCCTTTCTCCTTTTCATTATCTCTATGGCTCTATAGGAAGTAACAAGTGCTTTTCTGGTTCTTTCAGATCCTGACCTCTTGATAATTACTAAGAGAGGTTGGGAAGAGAATTCCCTACTGCAGTGATTTCACTCAACCTGCTCTCTGCACAGAACTTGTCTGTGGCCTCAGAGGAAAGGAGGATGTGATAGAGGGGACAACTGTGAGAGACAGAATAGGAGGACCGGGCAGGGAGGAAAACAGAGAGATAAAGAGAGAAAGAGAGACATAGACAGAGAGACAGAGAGAAAGAGAGACAGAGAAAGAGGGACAGAGAAAAATGCAGACAGAGACAAAGAATAAAAATAAAACAAAAAAAACAAAAGAAAAAAGTAAATGTTACATTTAAAAATGTGTCAGAGGTTTAAAATCCCATATTTTTGGAAGACAGTTTGTTTTCAATTCATCCCTGCAGCTCTGGAAACATGTGTTCATAAGGGTCTTGGTCTCCATGGTAAAAGGTGAACTAACACAGTTTCTGTGCCATTCGTAGGTTAGTGGAAAAATTGCTCCCAGCTCTCAACCGTGTGAGCAGTAAGAACTGTTTGTACAGCTGCCCTATTTCTTGCACCTCTAATGCAACTGGCAGGCACCCTGCTACCACCACTGCTTGTCCTCCTGCTCTGCTGGATTCAGATGCAGTTCTCAAAAGGTTTTCCAATCCAAGAAGCATTTACTGTGTGTAACAGTCTAGTAAATTATGCTGGATAGTAATAGGTTGATAAAGTAATAATGCCAGAGGCAGGAATAATCCTGATAATAATCCTTTCACTTTTTTCTATGAGATGTATTTTTTATTCTATTAGCAGAATACTGAGACCATATCAGCGCTGATAAATAGCCTATTACTTTTTTTACATGGTTATTCAATGGTTAAATAATGACACCAATACTCCACTATGTGTAGATCCCTGTAATGTCCAGAAGGGGACATCATGTTCAAGGTGCACTTGTGGACATAAGACACTGATACATGGACAACATGTTGAGGTACTCAAAGCCCCAATATTTGTCCTAAATATGACATCATTTTACCGCATAATCACTTAAAGTATTATACTAACAGACATTCATGACAATGAGCACAAGAGTTTCCCATAGAAGAGAAAATATTCCCTACTTGAAACCAAGTAACTCATATGTGGTACTTAGAGGAAGACCTGAACAAATTAGGCTGTTTGAGAACAAACCTGGCCCCAGGTCACCTGACAGAATGAAAGGGTAAGAGCAGAAACTTCTCAAGGTATTATTTAAAAATTTGATTTAAAACAGAAAAGACAGAATGTAAGTTCATTAAACTGATATGTATGTGCTCAAATTACAAAAGCAAAAATACACTTGTACACAACATGATCTCTCTCTTACACACACACACACACACACACACACACACACACACACACACACACACACACACACACACATACAACCACAAAGTTCTATAAATTGCTTCTCCAGGTCTCTGCTGGGAAATCATTTTTTGTTTTTCCCCTATAGTAGCAGTTTAAATCAAGCATTTCAACCTTTGACTCCCTGTTGATTTAATCAAAATTCATAGTGAGCTTCATATTAACATTCAAGCTTCAGCACTATGGTGCAAAGTGCATCTTGCTTTTGTAGAAGTAATCAGCCATATGTTCCCAGTCAAGCAGAAGAAGAGCAGTTTTACTCAGCTTTCAGTAATGTTGAAATGACTTGTGACACTGAGCCATTCTGAGATGCTCCACTGCAGTCATGTGACTCAGCAATGAGGCAATCAGCATAGTATTGATATGGTATGAATTAGCAAAACTCAGACATCAAGGTTTTTCTAAATACACATCTATCTCCATTTTAAGGTTTCATTCCAAAAATTCATTCAGACGCTTTACACAAAGCACGAGTTATTCATGTATGCTGTCAGTCATGGCAATGAGCTCAAATCCTCCACTGCCACAGATTACGAAGTGTGGGGAGAGTAACCTACCTTCAGTAAATCTCTCTCTAGGGCTTGTTCTGCACATCCTATCTGTGTATCTGCTTTTGCTTTTACTGTGCAAAATGTCATAAAAGTGTCAATGATGTCAAGCTTGACCTTTTGTTTATAACAGAGTTGAAATCCCTATTGAAATATTACCTATTCATTTTCCCTGCTGGAGAGATTTGTTTCTAGTTCATAATCAAAACAAGATCCACATTATAAAACCTAAAGGTATCTGGCTCTCAAAAGCATGAGAACATCATGCAACCACATAAAAATATATATGAAATATGTCTGAATTGCCACTGTATTACAGCAAATCTTGCTCACTTTAGCTTTCACATGTGCACTCACCTGAGTAAAGTTCTGTACTCTGAATAGCTGGATTAAGATAGAAATGTAAAGTTAGGTAAAGACAACCCAGTGCTGAGATTGGCCCATACTAGGTAAAAATGCAAGCTGACTTGGATACATAACCATGGGCACATTGTGATATTAGTATGTATGTTTGCAGCACTATCATATAAGCTATGTTTATATCACTATATTGTAAGGTCAAGATGACTAGTGTTAAGAGTGTGTGGGAGGAGCCAAACTCCCCTGCCAAGATCTGCTATACTGTATGCAATACAAACAAGAAGACACTAAATTAATGACTTAACATCAAAACACATTTACAAAAATTTAAAGACAGATTTCATATTTAGCTCTTTTTCTACACAGATTTTCATACCTCTCCTGTTAAATCAAGCCATTGGGAGTGCTAGGAATTGATTACTTGTTATTTTTATACTGCAATTAGATGGCAGTCTAGTTCCCACTATTGCCTTTTGTTGTCATTACAAATGGCAGTGAAATACAAAATCAATAAAATGCCGACAGGCTGAACTGAGAACAGCCCAGACAGATTTATAGACTGCAGTACAAAACAGACTTGATTTATGACTGTTCAGTGTCTTTCAGATCGACATACCTTCCTGGGTGTATGGCTGTTTCTATTATGCTTAATAAGGCCAGTATTTATGACCTGAAATGGCTCCATCTGGAGTAATGAGGAAAACAGAGCCAACACCAGCTCAGAAATGTAAGAAACTGGTGATCAGGAAAGAAAGAGGGAGAAAGTGGGAGAGAGGGAGAGAGAAGGAAAGGGAGAGAGAGAAGGAGAGAGAGGGAGAGGAAGAAAGAGCATATGTATATGTATGGGTGAGTGCACGTGTGTGCAGCTGACACTATAAAACCTGTTGGTGGTGTTTCTGGATCTAAAAAGTCCCTGGCCTGGTCGTTCACCACAGGACACTTTTTATCATCATTAATATTCTTGGCCCATCTATTCTCTCCCCACACTCTACCTAAGGTCTAGAAACCAGAAACCTGCTCACATTACCAAATCACTTAATGGCCACTATCAAATCACCTTAACAACCCTCATCCAACTAATGTAACTATAGTCATTCAGCTAGCCAATAATTATCACTTGTTCTTAACCTTGTTTTATGTGTCCTTAATGCAGGAATGACTGCACAGGGTATGAATTATTACACATGCCTAGCCATAAATAGTTCGCTGCTCACATACTATCATGCCCACCACCTGTGGCCATGCGATCGCAGCATGCGATCGCAGCATTTATGCACCACAGTAATGGCTCAAGAGAAAAATGACAGTGATTATCTGGGGCTAGGCCGAGATCTTGGCCCACCACAGTATAATTAGAACCTTTCTCGGCTTGTTTTTTGACATTTCGACTGGAACAAGTCAGGAGATGGGGCTGTTTGAGCCAAAGTAAATGCGCCCTGTCTAATTTCAGGGCAATTTGAAACTCTAATGTCAGCCTCTATGCTGGTACCTTTTAAGAAAATGCAGCACTCACTCTGACATTAGTGTGTGTTATGTTTAAAAACAGAACTCAAATACTCCAAAGCTGGGGGAGCATGCTGCACTGCAAGCCCAGGAGATGAACCGCAGTCATCCAGCTGGCTTGATGGAAGCTGAGGTCATACTGCTGTCATAATGGCACAGGACTTGACACCTGCTCATACTGTTCACTCCAGAAGCAAACTTCAGCCATCAACCATACTTCAGACACATGGCAGGAATGACAAGGAAGTAAAACTCACAACAGGCAGACAAAAATGCCCACACGCAAAACATGATACTGAAGCTGTTCATCAAGCTTTATTTGAGTCCACTGCTTTCTTAAGGTGGATTCTGGATAATTCTGAATTTGATTAAGCACATTTTTTAAAGGATTATAAATCAGAGATTCTTATCATTAGCTTAGATTGTCTTTCAGCACTCTGATGGTAGAGGAATCTGATGTTAAGTCCACTAAGTTCAAAGTAACATTTGGATGTAAACTGTGACTAACCATATTAAAAACAAAAATCCTCAACATCTTTGTAAAATATAGCACTAAAGCTATTAAGTCCAAGAGAACCTTTGAATGCACAGATTTGAACATTTTCAGAAGTCATCCTTTCAAAAAGCAATTTTGAAGAAATGTAAGGCAGGATTTAAACAAAGGGTAGGGGGTTTCCAACACCAAAAGGATTTCTCAGTTAGTGCATCAAAACAAAGGATCATGGGATTCCTTTGGATCTGGAACCTGCACTCCTCACCCTGAGAGAGGCCATACACTAGCTTCTTAATGATGTTTGTGAAAAAAGAAAACATCTGCAAATGTACCACAGAGCTTTATATACTGGGATCATTTTTCAAGGCAGTTTTGAGGTAAAAGGAGCAATGCTTCACGAAGCCTTCATTAGCTTTCTTTTTCCCACCCTCCATCCAAACCCATAAATGTCAGGGAGGTTTGCTCCAATAAAATCCATTCCATTTGCCATAAGAGTATGAAACAGCCATAATAGTATGAAACTCATCTGTACTCTTACAGTAACTCATATGAATGTAAGATTAGAATGTTTTGTCTGTTGTTGCTGTTTGTTTGTTTTTTCCTTGAAATGTGTGGCTTTGACTCAGGCTGTTGCTATGTTTGGTAAACATCGATTTATCTATGGTGAAATAATCTATGACATTTGGCTAAATGGCAAAGACTGGTTATGCTGGCTAGTTGACTTCTGGGTTTATTGGTGATGCTAGAGTGGCTGAGGTTCATTTATACTGGATGCACACTATATTACTGATCTCGGCCTGCTGCCTTTCACCTTTTTCTATGAGATGTATTTTGATTCTATTAGCAGAATACTGAGACCATATCAGTGCTGCTAAATAGCCTATTACTCTTTTTACATGGTTATTCAATGGTTAAATAATGACACCAATACTCCACTATGTGTAGATCCCTGTAATGTCCAGAAGGGGACATCATGTTCAAGGTGCACTTGTGGACATAAGACACTGATACATGGACAAAATGTTGAGGTACTCAAAGCCCCAATATTTGTCCTAAATATGACATCATTTTACCACATATTCACTTAAAGTATTATACTAACACACATTCATGACAATGAGCACAAGAGTTTCCCATAGAAGAGAAAATATTCCCTACTTGAAACCAAGTAATTCATATGTGGTACTTAGAGGAAGACCTGAACAAATTAGGCTGTTTGAGAACAAACCTGGCCCCAGGTCACCTGACAGAATGAAAGGGTAAGAGCAGAAACTTTCCTCTTCCAAACAGATTAGTTACACAGAAGGCATACAAATCCCATAATCAGCAGAAGATTAAACTTTTTATTTTAGCAGCACATCCTATAGCAGACAGACAAGAGACAGATTAGACTGACTGAATTAGTCAAGCCAAAACACTCTGAAAAACTAATGTCCCAGAAGAAAAGTAGTGTTGAAGAGACAAAAAAAAACAAAAAACTATGACAAAACTAATCGATTACTTAAAGTGGTTTCATTGTACTTTGGACTTGAGGTGATTTATACAGGCCTCCAAATTTGTAGTGATTCAAAGCCTCTCTCCTCTCAACTAATAAACAGGCTGGAAAATGCCACCATTAGTTCTCTTAAAAGCAACTCATCGCTTTTATCTCACTTTTATTTGTATTTAATTTCCTTTTTTTATCTTCCCTCAAATAAATAAATGTCCAAGCAACCTGCTTGTTTAGCAAAAGCAAGCACTATTAACAACCGGAGAAGGTCCCAAAGAACAACCCACTTTGGAGATAAAGCTCAAAGCAATTGTTTACAGAGACTGTTCAAGAGAACTTCAGTTTTGATATAAGGTGAGCTAGGGTGAGTCCACAGAGCTCCTGCATACATGCCAAACACTTATTTCACCTCATACACCGTGAATTACCCATGAATACTGAACAAAAGCACATCTGATACATGCTCATTTAACAGAGAGAGAGAGTGAGAGTGCAAAACCTTTCATCAATATGAAGTTCCACCTCCTGAGTGCTTCTAAAATGTAAAACACTAAAAAAAGTCCATCCAGAGGTTGTCAAACACCACACACACACACACACACACACACACAGACACACAGACACACACACACACACACACACACACACACACACACACACACATATATATATATATATATATATATATATATATATATATATATATATATATATATATATATATATATAAAACACATGCATTAAATGTTTAGCACTGTGCAAACGCTCCTTTAAAATAGTAGGTTATCATTACAAGTAAAATAGGTCTGGTCAGGCTCTACTGGTTTTACGTTGTGTGAACATCAATCATAGATTTTTGAGTAGGTTTACCTAAATTGAATTAAAACTCAACTGGAGGCATTTGAAATAAATATTTAGTATTTGTAGTGGTCAACTCTTGTCTCTAGAATGCAAGTGTTCTTAGTCCAAGCATCCAATCGTGGCAGTCTATATCACTCAAGGCTCTCTTCTGATTGATAACAGTATTTGTATTTAATTTATCGGTACTTTTAAAACATATTATAACAACAGTATGTTGAGAGTCCATTATATATGCTTTCCTACAGTCGACCAATCTCTTCAAGTGAAAATTACTATATATCACCATACAATATCTACTACACATTGTAATATTAAAAAGGTAATGTGCAACATACAAAACAATAAAAAGTAACACTATACAGAAGTATACTATAAAGTATAAGCATTTCAAAGTATTTTGGTATTTATAATGTTCATAAATCCCCAAATATTTTGAAATGTCCTGTACTTGACTGTTCAACTGACATATTGTCTGCTACATGATGCTTTGAATCAACATTAAGCCCCTTCTCCATAGATCTGAATGGGCGTATTGCCCTTTTAACTGTATGCAGTGGTGTGTGAGTTTATTCTTATTGTTAAAGTCTGTTAGTCCAAGAGTTTTGCTGCATTACAGGTATTAGCATAAATAAATCACTCAGAGGGTGAATTCCCATTGAACTCACCGAGGTCAAATCACTTTCCCAAAAGAAGACACTACTCCAAATACATGATCATGACTTAACTTAGTTTCAAAGAGTTTTTCAAAGTTAGGTGGAAATCTGGGACAATTTCTCAGATGCTTTCCATTAAGCTTTAAATTGTGAAAAGGATGGGGATGATTGGGGAGATTACTTAAGAATTAATCCTGTTAGTGCAAAGAATATACACTTTATGCAGCTGTGTTCATGGTCATCTACAGCAGCAGACAGAAGGGAAAATTCAAAGCACTGGAATACACTAATTGCTTTGATCTTGTATCTTTTTTGCAGTCATGTTATGAACATAATGATGGTTCTGACTGACTTATTGTTGTGCCATTGTGTACAATAGTAGGAAACAGGAGAAGGAGGAAAAGAAGACATAACTTGAGGTAAATGTCTTAATTATTAAAATGATTTAAGGGAGAACAGGTTTGTAATATACAGTGTTATGAAAAAGTGTTTGCCCCCTTCCTGATATCTTTTTTTTTGCATGTTTGTCACACTTAAATGTGTCAGATCATCAAACAAATTTAAATATTAGACAAAGATAACACATATTAGACAAAGATAACACAAGTAAACACAAAATGCAGTTTTTAAATTAAGATTTTTATTATTAAGGGGGAAAAAATCCAAACCTACAAGGCCCTGTGTGAAAAAGTGATTGCCTTGCCCTCTTAAAATGTTTATAGCATTTAGCTGATGCTTTTATCCAAAGCAATTTACAATTATGACTGAGAACATCTTGAGGGTTAAGGGCCTTGCTCAGGGGCCCAACATTAGCACCTTAGCAGTGGTGGGGCTTGAACCAGCAACCTTTCAATCATAAGTCAAGTACCTTAACCACTGATAAAGCATAGTTTAACCACAGCCACACATGTTCTCAATCAAGAAATCACTTAAATAGGACCTGCCAGACAAAATGAAGTAGACCAAAAGATCCTCAAAAGCTAGATGACATGCTGCGATACAAAGAAATTCAGGAAAAAATGAGATACAAAGTAATTGAGATCTATCAGTCTGAAAAATGTTATAAAGCCATTTCTAACACTTTGGGATTCCATTGAACCAGAGTGAGAGCCATTATCCACAAATGGCAAAAACATGGAACAGTGGTGAACCTTCCCAAGATTGGCCAGCTGACCAGCATTACTCCAACAGTGCAGCTACGACTCATTCAAGAGGTCACAACAGACCCCATAACAACATCCAAAGAACTGCAGGCCTCATTTGCCACAGTTAAAGTCAGTGTTCATGACTTCACCATAAGAAAGAGACTGGGCAAAAATGGCCTGCATGGCAGAGTTCCAAGACAAAAAATCACTGCTGTGCAAAAAGAACATAAAGGCTTGTCTCAGTTTTGCCAGAAAACATCTTAATGATCCCCAAGACTATTGGGGGAAATACTCTGTGGACTGAGAAGACAAAAGTTGAACTTTTTGGAAGGTGTATGTCCCACTACATCTGGCATAAAAGTAGCACAGCATTTCAGAAAAGGAACATCATACCAACAGTAAAATATGGGGGTCATAGTGTGATGGTCTGGGGCTGTTTTGCTGCTTCAGGACCTGGAAGACTTGCTGTGGTAAATGGAACCATGAATTCTACTGTCTACCAAAAAATCCTGAAGCAGAATGTCCGGCCATCTCTTCGTGACCTCTAGCTGAAGCGCACTTGGGTTCTGCAGGAGGACAATGATCCAAAACACAGCAGCAAGTCCACCTCTGAATGGCTTAAAAAAAACAAAATGAAGACTTGGGTGGCCTAGTCAAAGTCCTGACCTGAATCCAATTGAGATGCTGTGGCATGACCTTAAAAAGGCAGTTTATGCTCAAAAACCCCTATATGGCTGAATGACAACAATTCTGCAAAGATGAATGGGCCAAAATTCCTCCATAGTGCTGTAAAAGACTCATTGCCAGTTATCATAAATGCTTGATTGCAGTAGTTGCTGTTAAGCATGGCACAACCAGTTATTAGGTTTAGGGGGCAATCACTTTTTCACACAAGGCCATGTAGGTTTGGATTTTTTTCCATTAATTTCCATTTTTTCCACCTTCATTTAAAAACTGCATTTTTTTTGCTTGTGTTATCTTTGTCTAATATTTAAATTAGTTTGATCTGAAACATTTAAGTGTGACAAACATGCAAAAAAAATATCAGGAAGGGGGCAAACACTTTCACAGCACTGTATGTTTGATGAACAAGGAATTAAAGTTCCATGACAAGTCTCTTAATTAACTGATGAGAATATCAAGAGGGGCATGTGTGAGAGTTAAACAGAGCAAAGAAACTGTGCTACCCAATAACTAAGTTCGTCATACTATCTCTGTGTGTGTGTGTGTGTGTGTGTGTGTGTGTGTATGTATATATATACACACACACACACACACACACACACACACACACACACACAGAGATAGTATGACGAACTTAGTTATTGGGTAGCACAGTTTCTTTGCTCTGTTTAACTCTATAATGCTCTCAGTTTGGGGGTCACAGCCCCTAGTGGTCAAATTACCATGGGAGCTGCTGTCGCTTTTACTTTCAATATCTTTTCCAGCTCTTCTCTCATCTGTTCTTGAGCTTTTCATGTTCCTTGGTCCTGATGTTGCAATCACTATGGATCTTCTGCTCTTTCTCCATTACTACAATGTCTGGCTGGTTAGCCATTACCATTTTGTCAGTCTGAATCAGGAAGTCTTGGGATCATAGGATCTTAGCTTGGTCATTCTCCATCTTCAAGGGTGGGTCCCACTTTGACCTTGGAACTTCAAGCCCATACTCCAACATAAATGTATATCTACGCGTGTGTGTAATGCTGAGAGGGAAAGATAGTGTGATAAGGGAAAGACAGTGAAAATCTTCACATATGCATATGACATGACAGAACATTGTCTTCATTAGGCTCACACGCATTAATGATTCTTTAATATCCAGCATTTTTCATTTTTGTTCCAATGGCTCCACATAATATCATCTCAGGGTTTTAGGTCCTGTATAGCAGAACCACCAGAGGGAGATGACAGTGGAATGTCTGCACTGAAAAAACCTGAGGAACTACTTAAAAACCATGATGCTCAACATTCATAGTCATAAAACTGACTGTTATCAGGAGCATTCTGTGTTGTAAACTCTAAATTGGAAGCTTTTTCAAAATATCTTTTCTCATTACCTAAACAATTTGTAGTATATTCTCACTGCAACTTCCACCGAGTCAAGTGCTGAAAGGCAGTTGTTAATATGGTGCATTCCATCACAAAGCCAGTGGTAACCCTTCTTGCACTGGGGAGAGTAGAGGCCTTATGGTAGTGAATCTCTCTGAGGGAGCAGAGCAGAAGCATCTCCAGATGTTGGCTGACAATAACTTGCAGCCCACTGTTGCAAGTATGTGGGTGTTGGAAATTGTTCCATTTTCTTTATTTAGTCTGGAGGATAACTCTACTCAGAGATCTAGTGCCCACTTCCTGGGGAAGGATGTACCATGTTCTGTTTTCCAACTGTTACCATTACAAATACATAAAGGCTATGGAAGTGAGAGGTGAGAAGACCCATTCCTATTTTCTATCTTGCTGATTTCTAATTAGGTTTTTTAATTAGTTACCTGTGCATGTTTTTTGGGTTTTGTCTTATAAACATATCTTTACTAAAGCTTGTTAAGACAACACTCTTAAACAATTGTGGTCAGAAAACTATGCTTAATGATTTCAATTTCTCTCTCTCTCTCTCTCTCTCTCTCTCTCTCTCTCTCTCTCTCTCTTCCTCTCTCTCAATAAAGATTAAATTGAAAGAGTTTGCTGAATGAGGCTAAATAGAGCTAAAAATAATCAGTCAATCTATCAGTCAATCAAGCTGCAAGAGTACTAATCATACATGGCCCTAAAACCACTAATTCACTACTGGTTTGCCTTCCAGATGCAGGGCCTGTCGAATATAGGTTAAATGGACTCAAATGTGTGGAGGAGATTGCTGATAATTTAACATTTCATGATTCCCAAGGCCACAAGCTATGGCTAGACATCTCTAAAGTTTTAAAAGTCCTACTTATGTGGCTTTTTATAATATCCTTAAATAGCGGAAATTAACTAACCTGCCCTGTTTGAAAATGTTGGCAGAAATGTTGAAATGCTAAAATGTCCCATAATCTATCTCAGTGTTGCCTAGAGAATGATTAGACTGAACAGGGTGGGTTTAAAGATCCTCTTTAACAATACATGGGAAGAAATAAATGGAGTGATGTCCCCGTCAATCAATTCTCTATCCCACAGTGAGCCTGATAGGCTCCAGCAGACCCACTGTTACAGCAATTTGCCTTGTCAGTCAAACAAAATCAGCTATTTGCATGCTCAAATTTCTTCAAGTCAGTGACTACTGACCATGACTTGACAGTCAGGTTGAATTCTGCTAGCTGTGTTAACTGCTGTGTAGAACAGCTGTGAAACTGCATCAGAAATCACCCCATAGTCACTAACAAACTATCTGAAATGGTAAAAGTAGTCTTACAGATTTAAAACAAAACATCTGTTTTTCCAAGAATAAACATATTACTATGACCCTTTACATCTTTATGCTGAATTCAGTCATTACAATGTAAAGATCAGATTACTGCTGGGTTTAGTTTTACACGTTCCTCTAGTGTCCTGCTTCATGTCGTTTGAGTACGTAGCCATTGAATTCAATGCATATAGCACTGTGACCCTCACTGTGTCTCATATACTCACTTTAGTAGATACACCTATATCTTATACGTGCTTTTCATAAGCATACAATTACAGCTTGGATCCCATCTGTCACATGCACAGTTTGCCTGCCATGCTCCTCCCCAGTGATCACTGGTTGGTTTCAAACCATATAGCCTCACTGATGACCAAATATAATTTGAGTTGGGGGCCTTTCCCAGAACAGTAGTGAAAATGACATAGCATTGGGTGCTATTATAAGAGTATCAGGCACAGCAGTGTTTGCTGGAGGTTTTATATTCACAAATTAAATACTGGATTTTTGGGTGGAGTTTCCTTTCATAATAAGGCCACTACAGTTTGGTTGTTCTGTATAACTTGCAACAGATCATGTGAACTCCATATCAAAAGCAAATTTCATTAAAATTTGCCATAATGCTGATGAAGGACAGAGGTCTGTTTTAAAAGTATGCTTTGTTTGGCACTCAGGGAGGGTATGCTGTCTGTGTCACGGTTGGCCCCACCTAGCGTCCTGTTTCTGTGGTAACCCTGGTTTTGGTTTGGTTTTTTTGCATACCGGTTGCGTTTGTTCCACCTCTCATTTGGTTTTCCCACCATTAGCTTCACATGTTCAAATCTTCCTTGTCGTTAGCCTGTGTGTATATTCCCTTTGCCCTCTTAGTTATGTCGGTGGTTATTGTTGTTCTCAGCCTGTTCTCTGCCCGTCCTGTGCTCTCTTAGCCTGTTTATATTGTTTTTTTCTCCAGTTTTATTGTTCTCTGATTTCTGAGTTTTTGTTTTCTATTAAGATGTTTTCCAGATCTGTTCACATAATTTGACTCTGGACCATTCTATGGACTCTTGATTCTGTATATGCCCTTAATAAATGACTGGAAGCATACAATCTACCCCTACTGGTGCGTCCTGGTGAAAAAACAATTAGCGTACCACAGCTTGCCACTTCCTGTAAAAAATGACTAAAAGGGAAAACAATAGGGAGGGGAATTTAAAAGGCTAATTAAAAAGGCATTTTTCAATGGTAGGAAAAAATGCAGATTAGCACTGTTTGCACTGAACTGGCACCAGGGTAGCCACTAAAACTCTAGTACTGGTCTATAGTGTAGTAACGTTTTACAGGGTTTCTGATACCAGTGGAATGCTGGCTGAGTGCAGTGAGCACAGCATAATGGATGAGCAAAAGTTTAAAATGAAGTGGCAAATGTGATACACTGAAAAATTTGTCTGCTTCCTTGACAACTGAGGCAATGAGGCTTCATGTCAGGAACATGTATCAGCCATGGAAATGGTATGTTATTGAAAGGAAAAGCAGAGCTCTTCCAGCATTGTTGGACTTGTTGCAGCAGGTCCTGTGTGCCAGAGCAACACAGCAGCAAGATATGAGATCCCTACTGCTGCAATAACAAGTTCAGATTACAGTAAATGTTGAATGAGGTATGCGTCTGTTATTATTCTTAATTTAGTTTTTTAAATATAGCACTGGAATGCCTTAGTTTTGCCAGGCATAACATGCAAAGCAGAAAATATCAGTGTGACCAAATACCATTATTTGGTAAAGAGAATAAGAATTACAGAAATCTTCCTGAACTTGCACGACTACTCAGTGGTATCCAAAGGCATGAAACGGGCATCAGGTAAAGGCCCAGTGCACTCTGGTGTATACATTTAGAAATTGAACTACCTGGGAATTGGCTTGTTACCAATCACTTTGTAAGAGGCTTTACTGTTTTGATCCATCTTAAAGCCTTTGAGACAGCATGCTTTTGTCAGGCACACGTTAGGAGCACTGCCCTCTCCTTGAGTTGAGAGCAAGCATCTTCCTTGTGTCACCATGTTTGCTTGAAGAGGTGTGTGTTTTCTCTCACACAGCATTTCACTGGCTGTCCTAGCAAATCACACCTCCCTCATAGGTCCCTCCATGTGTGTGTGTAGCATTTGTACCCATGGTTTCTTGCTGAAGGGTAACCAAAAGAGCCAGGCACACAAAGATTTCCTGTCTTCCGTAGCAGCCAGCATACAGGAAATGTTTCAAGTCTACTTGCTTTAGGCTATTTTGTCTCTTTGTGCTACTTTGGGATGTATTAAAACAACATTAAAAATTAAAACAACAGCGATAACACTGCATCTCCCATGCCCAGTACTCAGACATATGTGAAGTACTTTTTAACATATGAATATGTCATATGACATTATTCAATTACAGCCCTTTATTATAATTATAGCAATAGCTGCTATACATATTGTACACAGAAGAGACTGGGAGATGCCATGATACTAACAGTGTAGCATTTGCATTGCTTCTTCACATTTGTCCATGGACATCTTATCACAACTTCCAGAAAGTGTCAAAGGTGTCCTGGCGAAATTATAAGCACCTACCAGAATTTTTCAGAACTTGTCCATGTGAAAATGATTTTTTTTTCCTCATAAAGATATTCACATTCACAACAGTTGAGTAATGGGCTTCACAATTTGCTTTACACAAATTAATATAGAGGACATTTAATCAACTGATAAAATGCTTTTTTTTTTCTTAGACATACAATCAAATCATTGCAATTAAATAGTGTTTTTTTTTTAAGTGGTCTGTTGAATTATTATTTGTTTTTATATTAAAATAATGTATTATTATAATCACATCTAGGACTAGTGTCATGTATTTGTTTACTTGCCTGCATAAGGTTGGCTCTCACAGGGACTTTTTGAGATCCTTGGCCCAATTCAAATGTAGCACACAGTAAAAACCAAAGCTTCTGGGTGGGGTTATTGGACTGCAGAACACATTTTTTCCACACTTTTCTGACATTCTGGCAGCAAATGTAGTGTTTTGGATCATCTCTATATAAAGACCCAGTCAGAGGCTTTGGGGAAAATCTGGCAGAAAATATTTTGCAAAATGAAAGTGGTGATGTTCCACTGTCCAAACAGTTGTCCATTTGGGTGTTGTCTCCTCTTTGTGGCTAGACTTCTGGAAAAGTATTTGCAGGTTTACAGTGACATTTTGCTATTTCTTTAATACTTGTTATTAATGCCTAGGTTTTGATTATTCACTATCTAGAGTGAGATATTCCACTGCTAAGCATTCAACCTGCTGTATTTTGTTTACAAATCCATATTTATGGAACATTTTCATTAGTAACAGTACAGAATATCACAGGAAAATCCATTACATTGCAGATGACCAAAACAGATGTAATCAACTGAAAAATGTTTTTCACATTAATGCATCACCATACATTTTTAATTACAAAGACACAAATAACCTAAACAAGCATTTATCAGACATTATACAATTAGCTATATTATATTTTGTGATACAGACTACAACATACAAAATTTATTAGACTGTATTTTTCATTGTTAAGCATATCGTGTGAACAAAATAAACCATAAAGCAGGTTGTTTGCTATATAGCTATATAAATAGCCGTATGACATATTATGGTCTTCATAGCTTTAGGTCTGTAGGTCCAGTCTATTATTAAGGAATGCATATGAAATCTTCTCTCTTATCAACATATACACCTCAGCAAGTAACAGCACAACCAGCCTCCGGTTGAATCCTGAAGCCATTTTGCTGAAAAGAACAGGAAGAATGTTATGGGTAAGAAAGGGCAGGGTTATCCAGAGAAAAAACCAGAAGAAGTGTTAAGTTACAGCGGACATGCTTTACCATTAATGCTCTCTAAAAACACTTCCTCAAATGTGCTTTTATATTTACTGTCAGTATATAAGAGTTGGGTTTTAAGGTTGCAATCTTCCCTCTGCCTGAAATGTCACAATGCTGAAATGATTATGGCAGCTTAAATTCCAAGACTTAAATGAATCTCAAATCCATTTCACTGAAAATTACCTAAGAAGCAACTTTGGTGGGGGGAGGGGACTTTCCTGAGTAGAAAACTATTATGTCTATAAAACAAGACTACACTAAGAACATAGCATGTTTGAATTTATTGCTCACATTTTACAAAGCAGCCATTTTAACATACTTATTCTATGCCCCCCCCCCCCCAAAAAAAAAAGAAAAATCTTTTGAACATGTACTGAAAATAAATGAGGATTAGTCCATGTTAAAAAAACCTTGTGTAAGATAAGTCATCACCTTTGCTGGGAGTGCACAATAGATAGAAGGTGTTTCATTAACACAAAAGGAAATTCTCACACAAAGCAGCTGATTTTCAATTCCTAGCTCTTTTCTCTTACGTTACATTCTTCTAATATGTGATATAATTTTCTCTTAATCCTGATAGCTTTGTCTCACATCATGTTACAAAACAGGCTCTCATGCCACCAGACTCAGTCTCCTTCCTGCTTGTTCCAGAATAAAGAGGGTTAAAGAGCAGCAGCAGTTTTGAAGAGGGCAGCAGAATAAAGCCGCACATCATCCAAAACAGGTGCATACATCGGCGTTGTCTAATGAGGTCCTAAAAGACTGATAGTCTGCTTCATATGCGCAATGAATAGAGGAATTTCTTGCACCACAGATATACACATGCACACTTGGCCTCTTAGACAGATAGAAACACACACACACACATACACACATGAGATAGTGAGGAACCTTCAAAGAGCTAAGAGCACCACATGAGTATTTCTCAGATAGCAATAGGGTTTATACCAAGATGACTGGTTATTTAGGCAAGACAAAAGAGCCATTTTGCAACCCACTCTTTCATCGGTGAATCTTAAATATTTGTCCATAAACTCCTGGAGCCATCATTGCACATCAAACAAGCACCCCCAGGAAAAGCTTTGACCCACTACCTCAAAAATATCCAGAAGAAAAACTAGAGAGGGAAGGCTGTAAAAAAGACCATGTGCTGTCTGGAATGAAGCGAAATGTTTAGTTTAAATATATTCTTATTCAGATTTATGAGCAACAACACATCTGCTTCATGCCGTTGTGCATTCAGATATGAAAATACACAGAAATACTGTGCACTCTAATTGCAAAAATTCAGCCCTTGTACAAGTAATCTGCACATGCACTATGTGAAACAATCAGTTCAATAATTCAGATGAGAAACTGATTGCCTATACCAGTTTAACAGGTTATGTGTAATTACTGATCACACACAATTTGTATTAATTTTGGCAATGAATATGCTAAAACCTGAAACTAACAAAGCAGACAAAAATGTGTTAGATCAACCAATCAATTAGCCTCACAAACACAGCCTGACATGAAAAATTAGTGCGTTACTTGGCTTTCAAACTAGATCAACAATATTAACTGTTAGATGTGTAGGGTAGCTAGCTACTAATGCTAGCTACTAATGCAGATTTAGCTATCAGAAAGTTGACTGTGGCTTCCTTATGAAAGCAATATTTCAGAAGAGTTAACTACAGCTAACGATTAAATTCTTGAGTTGATATGGGGAATAGCCATCATTATCTTTGCTAAGTTATCTACATAGTGTTTAATTGGGTATTTAATTCACACACACACACACACACACACACACACACCACCCCGCTAAGGCTGAATCTGGTGGAGAATCAAGAATTTGTAATTAAATTCTGAATTAAATTTACTTAGATTAAAATAATAGTAAAAATGTTTTCCAATGTTTAACAACCTATCAATTTTCAGATGTTACTTATTCTTTCTTTACTCTAGCAAAACCCCAAATGTTTCCAATATTAACTCTATGTCTGTAGGAGCACTTCTATGATCCATTGTCCCATTGTGGATTGATAAAGATGAGATTCAGGAAACTCCAGAAGAGTCTTCAAGATGACCAGAGATGATACATGGGAAAGTCCCCCAAGACTTCTAAATCACATTCATCAACTATAAGAAAATGCAAATGATAAAGACCCATGTGAGTCAATGATCACCATAAAAAGGATGAGGCCATTTTAGCTGTAGCAATTGATGGATTTTGATGGGTTTATCAAACTGGCTGTGGGGATGTACACCCACAGAAGAATGTGGATCACAGCCCAGTCAGCAACACTGAGGACTTTTTCCACAATATCCCTGTATCTTGGATATACCAAGTTGAGTATATGTGGGCAGAGAGTGTTATAAAAACAAACATATTCCACATAGTAAAACTACATGTGAGAATGTTATTAGCTTAGATGTTGCTAAGATTATCATTACATTAATGTGCTTTCTCTTCCAGCCCAGCATCAAATGTCCCAGCTTAATTTAGAGTTTCAGAAATGGGAAGGCAGAGCTTTTCATTTATAAATGGAAAGCAAACGTCATTCCTAAAATAATGAAGGTGGTTGTTCTGTTAAAAGACCATGTAGCCATTGTGAAAGACTAAGTGCCCACAGATGAGAATTATGTTAGCATCTTTACTATGCAAAATAGTAGTACTGATTGTCATAGTCTGATCTTGTGAGAATCATGATGCAAAATTAGTTATTAGATATGAGTTTAACATCTCATTCTAATGGCATGCTCAATTTAGACAGCTTCAACATTTTGATGTGCTTAACGTGCTTAGGCATCTTCCTCCAATTGCATCTGGAAGAGGCACAGGATGGAGTCACTGCAGTGTGAAATTAGCTTTTTTTCATCATTATATTGTTCACCCTGGGACAAGCCTCAACTCGATCTTGGAGCATGCAGAGACATCAGTTCGGGCCCACAAACTTGAGCTGGTATTCATTGGGCACAACCGATGCCATATATCCAGAGATCGATATGAGGTGGGATGAGAGGAGATGCTATTCACCCAGGGGGGGAAAAAGAGAGCCAAAAACTGCCATGTAAAACTGTAAAACCTTTTTTTTAAATATCAGTTGTTATCAGTATTGTATTCTATACAGTGACGCAAAATAGGCTTTTGCCTCCTGCCCCCAGTTATTGCATTATGGAGTTTATACGCAGAAACTTTTCTCCTTTTAGGAGAACATATTTCATTGGTTACCAGTCCAAAAATGTCCTCCCTCCTTCATAAAAACCAAACCTGCATGGGAAATACATAAGAAAAAAAACAAAAAAACTAAAAACGCTAAAAAGCTCATTTCAGCCTCTCTCTCAAAATTGCTGTCCCACAATTTATTCACATCTCTCATTGTAGGGGTAATATTAACTATTAGCCAGCTGACTAGCATATGTAATAAGTATAACATAAAACAAACAAACTTCCCTACCTCATTGGTCGCATTAACAAAAAAGGGGAAAAGAAAGGAAACCACAGGCTCTACAAATCTTCCAGCTTTAGTTTAACTCAAATTGTTCTTCACCAAACTACACAACTATGTTCTGCTCCTCGTGGTGATACAAAGTGTGTCTCCAATAATAACAACCCAACTACATCAAGAACAATTCCATCATGGTTCCTCCACCTATGGACATGCTCCCAACTATATTTGTCAAGTGACAAACAACCACTCCACTAAAATAGAGGTTAACAAAATAAGATATGCTTAACCCTAAAACTGACTGTTGTCAGCCACAAATGGAATTACTAACTACAAAAATGAAACATGTTTATAAGATCAATAATTGTCATCTAACCTTAGTTCATAGCAATCCACATGTTAAGTACCATTGCCCTGTGATATTGTCAATGGTAACAATTTTCCCAATTCTCACCACTGAGCATCCTTTGTTGGTCCCCATTTGCTGTAGTAAATGCTTCTACTCTTCCAAGAACACTTTACACTAATTTTTGTAACACTGGTGTGAGGATAGGATTCATGAGAGTTTTAGGGACGTCAGGTACAGATGGTCACAAACACCATTCCAACACTTTTTAGGTACTGTACATCAAATGTTAGGACACAGGTTTAGCAACACCTAGTACGGCTTGTAAGTAAATATGGATTTACAAACCATTGTCATGATACAGCAACTAATTGATTGTGTAATTTCTTTATGGGGCTTTATGTGAACAAATTACATAATGCTATGTGGCTGAAAGCATCCAAGTTTTGGTCTCCCTTCCCCACCAGATATATTATTTGTTCATTCTTTCTATATTTCATTCTTATGCAAAACATCTCAGCAAAAAGTTTTCTAACTCAGTATACCTTATGTTCTAAAGTGAAATTGCCAAGAACCAATTGGAAATAGTCTGTTTTGCCCAAGACAGAGCTACGACAGCATTTAGTGCCAAGAGCTGTTAATATGGGTTCATCTCCTGTTGTTCACAAAGCTGCAACTCTGCATGGTTGTGGAGCTTAATTTGTGGTTGTACATCTTCTAAAATTCAAGTATTCAAGTTATCATTAAGTTTTTTGACAATTTCTATGCATATGCAGTAGAAAGACAAAAGATTATGAAATGGTTGTCTTAAATGATATTGCAGATTATAGACCATGGACATGCTATCATTTTACTGGGGGAAAGTTTTTACCTAAGTAGCAGCGAATGCATGTTCATGTTTATGTAATGATATAAAACTGTTCATTTGCAGAATTATATGTACAATGTTATGTTTAAATACTGAAAGATAATTTAGACATTTTCTGACATTTACCATTTGCCAAATATTTTTTTTTTAAATATATATTTTTTACAAGAAGATTGTCAAAGTACTGGAAAATGCCTTACAATGCTCTCAAAGTTCATTATTTTTGATTTAGCATTGGAATAAATGTTCCAAGATATATTTGTATTTCATGCTTTACTTTGCACTGACCCCCATGATAATAAATGTGTAAATAAAAAAGTACACTGTAACACATTAAATTAGATTGTGTTCATTTTACCACTGTCTCAAAACATTTTGACCAGATAAGATAGCAGAGGTCTGGATCTGAAGATCAGACTGAAGACCCATTTATTTGTTTTAATTTAAATGACCACTGACCCTGTTCCTATGTTGATTAACTGTACTAACTAAACTAGTACTTATTGTAGGGTATTGTTTATTGCACTGATGTTGACTGTTCCTTTGATGACTGACAAACTCTAGTACTTATTGTTTATTGCACTTATCATTTTCTGAGCTTATGTATTTTGCACTTCTAAGCATCTGCAGTGATCCCTATATTTCAACAGTATTCTAGTTCATTGGTATATTGGACTCTAGTAGGACTCTAACCTACTGTACTGGCTAGAATTCTATGAGTAAATGACAAAGCACTTTTATAAGTAGCTCTGGTTAAAAGCATCTGCTAAATGCTGTAAATGTAAATGTAAACAGTACTGCTGTTTTAAGAGTGCATGTAAACTTTGTTTAATAATTCCTATGCACAGGACCTTGAGAGTTTGGGCCCCAAATGATTGATGATTTATTACAATAATAATCACAGATATTATAATGTCTGTAAAAATCCTTAGTGCTGTGAGGAAATTTCTCCAGTATTCACATTAGGGCAACTGACAGTAGCAGTTTACCTAGGCTTTAAAATCTTTCCACTGAATCACAAGAGGAGAGCCTGAGTACAAGTGTGCCAGCCCTGTGACCTAAAGTACTAACTCAAACTGCAGAGTGCTACTTGAGCTAAAGGGTGAAACGAGCCAAAGCCACTCAGGTATTTGCAGATCACGCCTGACTGCCTTTAGTGCGCCGAGGACAGGAGCAAATAAAGGCTGATGGGTTGGAGACAGGATGTCATTTTTATTTTTAGACGCAGTGATGTTGATGAGTCTGGCAAATCAGTAAACAACAGAGTGTGCAGACACAAACACGGCACCACCATTTCAAAGTGATTGACATTTGAAGCACTTCTCAACAATTGTTTTTCCTTCTGCTTCTCTCTCTCCCTCTCTCGCTCTCTCTGGAATGTCCCAGCTAATACACATTGGCATGACAGATTTATACTTTTAATCAGATGGTCATTACAGTATGAGTTCTAGATACTGAAGAAGGGGTAATATGAAGCCATGGTATGTGTGTGATTAAGGGAGACATGAAGGAGCTGAGGTAGAGAGGAGTGAGGGTGCACATGTGAGCAGGATGGGACAGCTAGATCTCATTTCTCTTTAGTTTCTTTGTCTTGTGATATAAGATGACAGAAAACAGGCTGACACAGCATGGTACAAAGCCTCAAAAGGCCTGTTGTGTGCAACACTCTACCTCTGCCTCCTCTTTTTTTTTTTGCCTCACTTGTATTTAGGACAGAAAGATATTTAATGAGCAGGACACTCTTTGCTGTTCACCTGCTGGGATGCCAGAGGGAGGCTGAAGTATAGAATTTTGGGACAGTTTCAATTTTGCCTGATCGTGCTGTGTATGTACGATATGGCATCCAGCAAGCCTTTCACAGCAGGAACGCCAAACACACCGGCTGCCAGAACCCCCTCCTCTCAATCTTTCCTTTCTTTGTCTCTCCCTCCCTGGGACCAAATAAATCACCCAGTGTCTCTTTCTGACTGACCGGCAGCTGAACCCCTACCTTTAAAGAGCAGCTTGAAAAGGCATACCATGCAGTCCTCCTCAGAGTTTCACTACAGGTTTAATACTAATCTTGTTTACCTCATAATAACATTAGGGGCACAACAGAGGAAGAATTCTGCAACACAAGAATAGGCAGAAATAAACGGTAAGGCAATTGGCTTTAATGAGAAACCCAAAACTGTTATCTCATTGCATGGTGCTTGATATTGCCATGCAATACCCATAAGCCAACAATGCTGTGACAAAAATTACTGTCTTCAACGTTTAATATCCTGAATAAGGTGGGTTTCCAGGCCATATAATAATATTTGATACTAATATAATAACCACATATTTTGCACCAGTTTATTCTGATTTTGTGAAGTATTTTTTAAATGGTCACATAGGGTACCATAGAAAAACTTAAACAAGAATTTGTATTTGCTCGGATTGCTTTGCTTTGTTTTGCCCTCTGATATCTTTGCATAAGTTCTCTCTAAAACATCAACAAATAGATTCCATATACATTATATGGCCAAAGGTGTGCATATAGTAAGGATGTGCAGAGATGTTTTATCTGTATTTATTGGGACAGCAAAATTATTTGTATTTTCATTTAAATAAAAGGACATCAATGTTAGAGAATGGAGCAGGGGTTGGGAGCAGTATAACAGTAGTAAAAAAAAATACACTGCTAACTATGGAGCCAACTTTAGTGGGCAACGGAACTAACAATGGAGCAAAATATCTATAAGTGAAATGTTGCTGCCAGAAAAAAATTGTGTCACCTAACAACCTATGCAAATTTAAGTCTTTGTCAAGAGCAGATGTAATTTGGAACAATCACACAAAAGGTGGTCCTACTTCTACACTGGCAACAATGCAGGCTAAGTAACAGAGCAAACAGGGGAATGCTAGCCTAATCTCCCCCCAGTCAAACAAGCCCTGCTGTGTATGTGTCTTCTAAATTGAAACAGTAGCACAGCAAATTTGCTAGAATAGCTATAAATAGCACTCTATTCCTCCAGTGTGACATCTGCAATCATGTAACACACAGGAAGACTGAGCAGTATGCACAACCTGTAGGTGAACTAGCACTGAATAGTAACTATACTTTCAGAGTTAACATAAGGTAATCTCCTCCTCCCAGTTAAACAAACTCTAATTCAACTCCACCCCTAGTAGAAGACTGAACTTCACAAATATGAGTTATTGAATATCCCATCCGAAAACCATTAGTATTTTTGCACATCCGATATGCTAAGTAAAAACCCATACCATGACCTCCCACCTCACTGATATGAAGATTGTGCTATAGATGTCCTACCAGGAACTACGCCTCCCCGTAGTCAAACTTACCCCTGTCATCCTAAAAAATCAAGGCTAAAGAAGAGTATGTTAGAGAAATACTATCCCAGGGTTTTATCAGATCATCTACATTCCCAGCTAGCTGTGGCAAGTTCTTTCTCATAGAAACTGCAACCCTGCATAGAAGAATACTATAGTCTAATGGCAGACACAGTTAAATATTATTACATCTTAACATTAATTCCTTAAACCCTCAAACAGCTGAGAGATTATATGCACTAGCAAGATCACCAAGTTATATCTCTCTAGTGCATATAACCTGATTTGCACCTATGACTGTGAACACAACTATCAGTCACTACAAATACCTGGTAATGAGTTATGGTCTGGGTAAGGTGCCTTCTGTCTTCCAGACATTTGTCAACAAGGTAACCCAGGATATGTTGGACAACTTCATCATAGCCCACATCAACAACATATTAATCTATTCCGAGTCAGAAGCTGATCATGTGCTGCATGCATGCCAAGTCCTTGCTTGTCTTTTAGAGAATCAATTGTACCTGTACCTGAATTGGAAATCTAACACTGAAGACATCATTGCCAAGCACAGCAACAGGTTTACTTCCTTAGGCGGCTTAAAAATACCCGATCAAGCATCGGTTTTTCAATTTCAAGTCCATCAGTACATTTTCTATTACAGTTTGGTATGGCAGCACATACAGTCAAACATGAAAAAACTACTACAGTAGATTGTTAACAAGCCATCCAAAATCACTCCGCTCAGTTAAATCTACATACTCACCAGACTGTAAAGCAACCAAAGGAGACCATCTCTGACTCCTCACATCCTGCTCATAGACTCTTCTAGATCTTTCTTTCAAGGGGGCACTTCAGTCCACTGCCCATTAGAATTAAACACTTCACAAACAGCTTTTTCCCATAGCCATGAGGACTTTTAACATAAACACAAACTGGCCTCCTTGGTAACTAAGGCTGTAACCAGCTCCTCTGACACCAGTGCCTGTTCAGTGCCACCAATTCCATATGTGCACTATGTTATTATCACATCCCATAAATCCCTGTTGGCCTCCCCAGTGATTAAGGCTGTACCCAGCCCCACTGGCACTGTTAATGTGTACTCAGTGCAGCCAGTTCCAAATGTATTTTACCTGTTATATCCCTAAGCATTCCTCAACACCACAGATCCATCCTGGCCTCTCCGGTGACTAAAGCCACCAGCACAGTTAACGCATGCTCAGTGCCACAGGTTCCATCTGGATCTACCATATTACATAATGACATAAGCCTTAATTTATGGCCCACAAGCAATGATGGGGCAGACTTAGCTGCAAATCCCTTAACACTTATCTCTACTGGTCTTCTATGTGACTTCTCCTACGTTCTCTCACCTCAGCCACCAAGTCTGCGTACTTCAGCTTTTTCCTTTCAAATGTTTCATCCACTTCATCCTCAAATGGAATCGTTAACTCTATAAGATATATTGCCCATTTACTTTCAGAGTACAACACTATGTTCTGCCTCAGCATAGTTAACAGAATACACTGTGGACACTAGCAATTTCCAATCTCACACTTCGCCCCATCTACCAGTATTTATAACCTGCGCTTACGCTCCAACCCCTCTTGCACAAACTTAATCGCTTTATTACTAGTACCACTAGACAACACTTAAGATTAAATAAACTCGCTAAAACATTAAACACTCAATTGTGTCTCCATGTATATCGACCCGGTGAAACTTAGATACTGATAAAATATGCTTCAGCATATTTTATTTTATTTTATTTTATTTTACAGCATACAGCATATTTTACAGCATATTTTATTATTTTTATTATTAGCCACACAACCATGTTTTAGTATGTCATAGTATGTTAAATTCTGCAACACATACATAGACCTCAGACTCGCCACATATTATCAACAATACAAAATTACAATAATACTGCAATAACATACACATAGCCACATCCATTATGTGAATGTAAACATGCCAATAGTGTGTGAGACAGGGACAACAGAGAGGAGTTAAAGAGCCTTGGTTTAAAACTGAGCTTGGAGGAGTGGGTGAGGCTGGTACACCAGACCTCCTTGTTGAGCCAGCTGTGGGCTTAATTAAGTGAAACACCAATCAACTGAGGTTCCTACCTCCTGACCCCTGAGAAGATATTGTGATGTTGTAGTTGTTGGAATGAAGAGAGTGGGCAGAGTGAAGCTCTAATGAACTGGCACAGGATATTTTTACATTTTATCCTGTGTATAAATAAAATTACAATCTAACCTAATCCATTTTAATCAGGAGATTGGGAGAGTCCTCTGCTTATAGAATGATTGACATTACTACTTGGCTTGGGAGGGCCCATGTGCAGCTTCAAAGGATGGTGCAAAGTTACAAGAAACAAGCAGACCACTGACATTGACTAGCCCCATAAATACCCGCCCAGTCACATGGTCTGGTTTTCATTCCTTATGTCTGTAGCTCCATCTGATCAAGAACCAGTGTCTGAGGCCAGGTTTTCCAATTAGTTTTGTATGCCTGGTTGAGTTACCTTCATGGTATTTTTGCTCCAAGCCTGTTTTTGGACTTCTTTATTGGTTTGTGTGATGCACTAGCTACCCATTAAAACTCCAAACCAGGTTCCTCAAACCCTGTGAAAAGAGAATTAGTAGGGGCAGACATTGATTGAGAAGGCTTGGCTTGCAATCAATGTTTCAGTTCATCCAAAAGGTTTTCACTTGGGTTGTGGTCAGTGCTGTATGCTGGCCATTGGAATTCCTCCAATGTGCAGAGGTAGCCATGCTAGAACAGGAAAGAGCCTTCTCCAAATTGTTGGCTAACAACTGTCTAAAATGTCTGTTACCCATTACTGGAATCCCTGAAAAACAAATCCAAATCATTTTCCCTCTTCCAACAAGTTTAACCATTGCCACTGTGTGTTCCAGTAACTAGAATTATTATGGCATCAGCCAAACCCAGATTCATCCATCACATTGCCAGAGAGTGAAGCATGATTCTTCACTTGAGAACATATTTCCATTGCCCCAGAGTCCAGTGGCTGCATGCTTTACATCATGCCAGCCAATACTTTGCATTGCAATGATCTTTGGCTTCTGTGAATTTGTGTTCCCATTTCATGAAGCTCCAGATACACAGTTCTTGTGTTGATTCTGCTTCCTTGGCAGTTTGTAACTCTGAAATAGGTAGAGGTGTAATGATGCAGTCTGCTCACAATTTAGTTTGATTCATGATACAGGATTCACAATTCAGTTTTCTCACAATACATGAAACTAAATTTTGGGGAAAAATCTTTTTTATATATTAAGTGTAGAAACAATGCAAAGATGCACATTTTCCTTGATTTAATTTTTAAAAGAATATTTAGTGCCCTGCAATTAAAATAAATTAGGAGCAGAAGTTTACAACATATTGTAAACAAAATATAGTTTCACCATATTAAACAAGACTTTTTAATTCTCTTGCATTTAAAAGAAAATACAAAGAAAATTAGAGAAAAATTGGTTTTTAATGCATTACTGTATCAAAATATGCTAATTTAACAACTTCACTTTTGGTCAAGTGCATTAGAAGGAATTACATAAGACTTTGTATGTGCTTTGTTATATACACCTGTTAGCAGTGGGTATGGCTATAACAACTGAACTCAATAAATTAAGGGTTGTGTTCACTTACATTTATATACCATACTAAATATTCAACATTATATATAACATGCGCTCTCTATGTTATATCTACAAATAGATTTGAATGCCATATTTGTTAATTTTAATATTTTAGTTATATTTATTAGATTTTAATTATATTTATTATAAATTAATTATATATATAATGTTATATATTTATTACTTTTATTTGTGGGCCATGTCACATTGTAAAGTAGCACAATCTTCCAATGCAAGATTACAAAAATACTTTTTTTTATACCTGAGGCTAGAGCATAGCTATATGAGGTAAATCTAGTTTCAAGGTAACTTAATACTCCAATGAACTTTTTTATTGGAGATCTTCCTGTAATAAAAGTATCTAGCTAATATCTTACATTACACTTTGCTGTCTGACTGACATAAAAGAGTCTTGTCACTGAAAAATCTGTCATAAATATTGTCATGAATAATTATGGACAACAACAAAAATGCTTCTGAGTTAATAAGGTGCAATTCTTAATGATTTTAACATCCTAAATGTGGATATAACCATGAAAATTTGTTATTGGCTGTCGTTTTAAGGATAACTCCATGTGATCCATAAGACACATTGTATTAGGTCTAGCTATAAGATGAACATTTTTAATATTTCAAAATGCTGAGAAATATTGCATCATATTGTATCAGATCATGATGCTCATTCCCAGGAAGGTCTATTGCATCACTGTCTGACATAAGATGCAATCCCTGACATAAAATTATGCAATAGGGAGATATATAAAGCAAGACACCATAGCACAAGCGATTTATTTCTGTTACTTCTTGTGCTAAACGTTATGTTAGATGCAAATTCAGCTGTGTTAGGTTAAATGTAATTCCAGCTGCGTTATAAACACTACTAAAGTGATTCAGCTAGTGTCAATCAACAAGTATCAGTGCCTCGTAACTGTATCAATATTGCGGATAATTTTTGTTACATTTGTGTAGAAGTGACTTTTGCAAATCAGAAGAAGGACATTGCTTCAAATGCAAAAGTGAAGAAGACATATCATCTGTATTTCGGATGCAAGATCGGTGACCAGGACAAGTCCTGGGCCCCACACATATGTTGTTGTACATGTGCAACAAATCTGTCACAGTGGATGAATGGAAAAAGAAAGTCAATGCACTTTGCCGTTCCAATGGTTTGGAGGGAGCCCAGCAATCACATAACTGACTGCTACTTCTGCATGGTGCCTCCTGTTTCTGGAGCCATTACAAAGAAGAAGTGAGCAATAGCGTATCCAAATATACCTTCTGCTATTCGACCTGTTCTGCATGGTTCCCGAACCGCCGACAGAAGTTTCTAATGATCCTTCAGACGATGACAATGGAGACAAAATGACTCTGGAGTTTCCTGGACCTTCGACGTCGGATGATCATCAGGAAACTGATCCTGACTTCAGTCAAGGTGCATCATCTGTGCCACACAGAATAACACAGGAAGAACTGAATGATCTTATATGTGATCTGGAGCTGTCCAAGAGTAAAGCAGAATTACTAGGCTCAAGACTTCAGCAATGGAATCTTCTTCAGGAAAATGTACGAGTGACACTGTATCAAAAGCAGTATCTGCAGATAGAGCCTTTCTTCAGAAAGGTGGATAAGCTTGTGTTCTGCTCTGACGTCAACGGCTTGTTGAATGCCCTTGGAATCCAACATGACCCACAAGAATGGTGATTGTTTATAGACTCTTCAAAAATGAGTCTCAGGGCAGTATTGCTGCATTATGGAAATCATCTTCCATCTATTCTAGTCAGATATGCTGTGGATATGAAAGAGACATATGACAAATGAAGCAGCTGCTGGATTGTGTTGAATACAGCAAGTATGGCTGGCATATCTGTTCTGACCTTAAGGTAGTCACTCTGTTGATGGGTCTGCAACTGGGATATACAAAGTACTGCTGTTTCCTATGTGAATGAGACAGCAGAGCACATTCTATCCACTATGTGAAGAAAGACTGGCTCCTAAGGAAGTCTCTGAAGATTGGAGAGAAGAATGTGCAGCATTCAGCACTGGACAAACCAGACAAAATATTTCTACCACCCCTACACATCAAACTCGGTTTGATGAAGAACTTGGTAAAAGCCATGGATCAGAATGGATCAGTGTTTAAATACCTGTCTGAGAAATTCCCTCAGAGCAGCGAAGCAAAAATTAAAGAGGGAATTTTTGTGGGTCCTCAGATCCGTCAACTCTTCATAGATGAGAAGTTCGACAACCTGCTTAAGGGTGATGAGAAAAAGGCTTGGGATGCATTTCGTCTGGTGTCAACTAACTTCCTTGGGAATGTCAGGGCTGGAAACTACAAGGAATTGGTTAAAGACGTGTTGTCAATGTATGACATGTTAAAGGAATTGGTTAAAGACATGTTGTCATGGTAAGCGACGAGCATGGTGAACGCTTTCATCAGGACATTTCAGCATTTGAGAAAAGATACCAGGGGAAGTGGTCCACTTCTGTGTTGGCTGATTACTGTTGGACGCTAGTCAGAGATGATCCTGAGCAGGTCCACAAATGACAGGCAAAGCAAAGTTACAAATAGACAGGACTTCTGTTACAGTATGTGTTATTTCATAATTTTTCTAATGCATAAAAAAGTGTGAATTTCTAAGAAACAGTAGCCAAGTCAGCATTTCTATTTTCAAGTTCTCAGCACCTTCAACTTAATTAAAATTGGCTAATTTTATCTCTGAAGCATGCCTTTTGTAAAAAAAAAATTAGTTGTTCCGTGTAATCAGTGACATAGTTAAGCTCAATAACTAATTTATATGTAGTTATTGTCATGGACTTCTCCCAGTTCCACTGGTCACGTGGTACGGTGCACCGCTTGCTGTGCAGCTTCATTTCGTCTTATTTGTAACCACACCTTCCTTGTTCGCACACACCTGCACATGGTTTAATGTGATTGTATGTATTTAAACCTTTCTGATAACTTTCTGATGTCATTGAAATGACAAGTTTTAGCTTGTCTGTAGCAGTACTGGCATTTTGTCTATTTAATTCTCTTACAATTCAGAGAATCCAGTAACATTTGGGAGAAAAATGTACATAGGACAAAATGTATGGGATTTTAAAGGTTTTTATTTATCACAGGGTGCAATAGAGGTGATCAAGAATGGCCTTCATTTTCCCTATAGAGAAGGCCTAGGGAAAGCCAGGAATTTTTCTCAAAATAAAACGGACAACTCAAATTCTGTGCTATTCATAAATTGTTCAACTTCTAGACTTCTAAAGAAAAGTACTGTGTGGTCAGGCAATACAAGATTTGCACAATTTTCTTGTTTTCACTGAACCAATGTTCAACCAAAGATGGCCACTAATACCTGTTAAACTGACCTATTTTGTTCGCCAAGCTAAACTTCCATTTGTGTATGGTTGTCGACAGATCAAAGCTCAATGCAGTTTTAGGACATTTCTCCACTGCTCTTGATTCTTGTCAACTTATTTTCATGTAGTATTTTCATTAAATCTTCTGACATTTGAAAATTTATGGATAGATGAAACTGATTTTAACAGATCACTGAGAGTTATGCCTTTGTTTACAATAGCTATCTATATAAGCATAGCTGACATTTGGGAGGAAAAAGTAGAAACTTTTTGTACTGTAATACTTTGTGAATAATGCTGTTAAGATGTCCAGGATAAAAGATTTGCCTAATTTTCTTGTTTTCAATGAATGGTATTTACAGTGGTGCTTGAAAGTTTATGAAGCCTTTAGTAGTTTCTATATTTCTGCATAAATGTGATCTAAAACTTCATCAGATTGTTACAACCCCAGTTCTCATTAGGGATTAAAGGAGCAATAAGTAATTTTGCCACCAAAAAGTAGCAAACAATATTTATGAAACAAAATTTGATTGTTTATTATTTTTGCATTTTCTATAAGGTGCAGCTCACATGAGATGAAGAATATCATTGCTATGTAGTCTTCAAATGAACCAGTTAATGCACCATAGAGCAGGTCCCTGACATGGAGGCAGATATGTATAAAATAGATTTAGAACAGTATCTCTTAAACATCCAGAACACTAGATGTCACTACAATGTTTGTCTCATAACATCAAGAAAAATAACTGGAAAAATGACATGGCTTCTTTAATTATCAAGAGTGGTCAGGGTTATTTTTCTAAATAATCCTAGCCATCGAAATTCCTTAACAACTTCATAGGGACAATTCAAAAAAGGTTATTGAAGTTACTTAGAAATAAATAAAGAAATAAAATGTAATAAATAAAATGACTTAGAAATGCAGAATACCTGTAACGCGCAGGCCGAAGGGTGTAGAGCAGGACATGCAGACTCCCTCGACTTTGTGAGACATTTAATAACGTTTAACAGGGCACTCACACAGAACAAAACAGTGAACATAAACACATCTGAACAGTGCTACATAGAGTGAATGTTTAACACAGACTGTCTACACAATGATGACTTACATACACACACTACCTTAACAATGATCAACATCCTGCACACTTTGAGGAGGGTTCATATACATAGACAAGATGAGGTGCAGGTGTGTGCAGCCGTGGCCACAAACACAGATCCTCCCACTGCACGTGGCGGGCTAAACCACGTGACCCGTGGCGAGCGTTCTGTGATAATACCATATGTAGCATGAACCTATAGCCTACATAAGCAGAGAAAGGATTCTAGCACCATGATGCATAATGACAGCAAATAAATGGCAAATTTAAATTAGACCCAACTATGAGGTTTTCTTAAATTAGACTGTTTACTGCACAAACACAAAAAAGGAGAAACACACCAAGAAACTTCCATCATAGCAGGGTATTAAAAGCCCACTGTAATGCCTTTGGTAACCAATAACTGGCAACCAATAACTTGGGGAGACCTTCAAAACATATTCTGTCATAATAAAATGCTTCAAAATAATTCAACCTGCTACATAAAGAAAAAGTATTGCAGTAGGAAAACAGGTGTCAGGTAAAGACGGGATTCTGTGAGTGACTGATGCCCAGGAGAGGCACATTCAGACCAGAGTGGCTCCGGCACAAGGAGCTCAGGAAGTGGGCAATGTTGTGGTGGAATACAACATATCTGTAACATCAGATTTATACAGTAAAATTTTATCAGTGGCTCCAGAGCTCAGTGGGCAGTATATGCACTGAGGGGCCTGAGGACATATTACATTTATTTTTTTATTTAATTGGTTTAGTGATTTGTACATAATCTATGGATCAAATTTTTTATCCACAGTGGTGCTTTGGTAGTCTTTGAGCTGCCTTGAGCTTTGTGGTAGTCAGAGGCCCCGGGGCAGTGATCCCACTGGCTCCATCAGTAATCCATCCCTACCACTTAAACACAAGATAAGATTATGTATGATCTTGTAATTGTGATAAATCTAAACAGGTTAATGTGGGGGGTTTTTTGTTGTTATTATTTATTTATTTATTTATTTTTGGATCATGCATGCAAACCTGAGTTGTTGAAGATGCACAGTCCTAAACTGCACATCGCATACATACATGCATACATACATACATGCATACATGCATGCATGCATACATACATACACTAAAGTGTATTATCTATGTGGGCCCTCATTATACTTTCCACACACAAAATTCCATCTTGACTATCCTTTCTAGCTATATAAGGGAACTACTGAAGGTGTTGATCATTTTGCAATGTATGCTTTGCAAACAATCAGACTATTATTACTACTACTAATAATAATAATAATAATAATTATTATTATTATTATTATTATTATTATTATTATTATTATTACAGGGTTAAATCATTAAAACTAATCTGAAAGTTAAGCAATAAATCCTGTTTTGTGACACAAATGGCTGAAAAAGAAAAGTACAGGAACAAAAACATCATTCCACAAATAGTTATTTATGAACTTTATCTAGTGAAAAATTAATTATTTCATATACAAATGTCATTATTGCATGCTCAAAATTGTGTTTAAGTGGATTTCTGTGCGCCTAGATTTTTATTTCCAAAATGGAAAAAAAAAAAAGATAAACTGTTTAAGATGCAGACATTTCCGGATGGAAGAAAAATGAAGCCAGACGGCTGTTCTCCACAAAGCCTCTGTGATTTGTGAAAATAATACAAATTAAACTTAACCACACAATAAAATAGTTTACAAATTATCAAAGAAATATACAACACCCCATATAAAAGAAGTGATTCAGTAAGGCTCAGATGAAGATGGTTAACCTTTGGTGTAGTATTCCATACATTTTAACAGTAACCAAGCTTGACTCTAAAATGTATGTAAAGTAGTTGATGTTGCATCATTTGAATTAAACATAGGCAGGTAACCATTCTAAAAATGAGAGTATTTGGTAACTTGTGTTCTATGTGTTTCATTTAGGCTATAACTCGTATTTGCCTGGGAAAAAAAAACATTCTTCTTGACATGCATGTCTCTGGGTATCTTCAGGATTATAATGTCATTATTATTATTATAACAATAATAATTATTAATGTTGTTGTTGTTGTTGTTGTTATTGTTATATCCAGCTCACTGTTCACCAATCATTTAGATGTTAAAAATACAGTAACGTTAGGCCAAAAGTGCCTGAGGAAACATGAATTAGCCTGATGTATTTCATTTGCTGTTCAAAGATCTTCAAAGTTTTCATGTGATCTGTGGATTATGAGATGAGGTCTAATGGAAAATTGTTCTGTTTGAATAGATTCAACTTGATTCTTTTATCTTCAAATTATCTTTGCCCAAAAGTCCAGTGTCTGTTATATGTGAATCATTAACATATCTGTTTGTATAGGCTACTAAATACAGATGTCCAATTGAATGATGTCCATTTGAACATTTGCAGAAGATGCATGCAGACATTCTTGTTAAACCTGCAATACAATCATACATGCAATCATTCTTGTTTTTAAATCACACTTAATGGCTATTTTGTATGGTCAATAGACCATGTGAACTGCAACAATTGCATGCCATGGCTATGAGCAGAACTTTTTGATTTGAAAGCATTGTCTGATTTGAATTATGCATGCACAAAATATCAGGGATGCGTATTACATTTTATGACACCTATTGATTCATATTGTGCATGTGTTTACAAAAGTCACCTTACAGTAATTCATCACAAATGTTATTATCTTTATTATGCTCTGCACCTGATTGCTTAGGACCATACAACATTTAGCAAGTAAGTGACAGTGTCCCTAAATATTTGCCTGCTTTACATTGTAGGATCATCTATCTTAATGACTGGGCAAGTCAAGGCATCGAATCTCAGTATCATAATTAACCACTGATTGCCAATGTCACAACCCCAACATTCCCAAGTATCCTCTTGAACTGCTTCCCTTTTATAGGTAAATGAACCTTTCACTAGACAATCTGACAGGTATATTTGCTCTTGCTCACTGCCTCACATCATTTTATAGCTGTCAATGAGACTCTCCTCCAAATAAACATAACATCAACAGTCTGCTTTGAAGGCAAAGTAGCAATTTCAATGACTCATCAAATAAAGAAAAGTGCTGTGAAATCTCATCACATAACCAGTTTCAGAAAGGACAGCATTCAGACATCTCTGGGCAGAGCCAGCAAGAGGCTTATCAACTTTTTAAATGATAGTTAAATCAATAAAGATGACTTTTCAAACACTGTCATTTTTGACAATGCTAAAGATATCTCAGAGGAGGAAATTCCAGTACTATCATGTAGTGATATGCACTGATGCAATAGCTTGCATGTTTTCAGACACATCTTGAGCATGGTCTTAGCATTCTCTTTTGATGAACTGCACTGAACTTTATTTGACCTCCACCCACCAAATACTTTATTAGAAATACATAGATTATGTATGCATTTAGATGTTATGCCCCTCTGACCTTGCACACCATGTCCTAGGCATGTCCTCATTCAGTGCCCAGTTTCTGTCCACAGAAATGTTGGCAGCTGACAGTTTGAGGTGGGGATCTACTCTTAACCCACCACTGGCACAGTCCTTTGTGCAGTTACCTTAAACACCCAGTTTGGAAGAAAGGTAACATCAAAATTCAAATGGGAAAATGTATAAAATACATTATTCAATGCAACACACCAAAATATTCTCGGCAACTTATTTTGGTATTTTTGGTCTACAATTAATTTGTTCATCTAGTATTGCTTTTATTAGAACAATCTGGTGATTAAATGCAAAGGCATATTTAAAGAAACCTAAAACCATGTATAATAGAGGTTGATTTTTGGCAATTTAGACAAACTCTTCGAATTCTAAGAACTCTTAAAACACACACAAAAATGTTTGTCTTCAGGGCAGCAAATACAGACAAACGCAGCTCATAAAAAAGATACATCATAAAGTAACCTACTTTATGCTTCCTGAGTCTCTGAGATTAGGATTATCTGACCTGTGAATGATAGGCCCCTAGATACAAATTAATGGAGAAAATCAGGAGTCATGATTAATTTCAGGTTTTGCCATGGTGTAACTGTGTACTAAATAATATGGTAATAGCATACTAAATAATACAGTAATAGCACAGTAAACTGAGTTTTTAGTCATAGTACCTTTGAACACTGCAATATGTATAGAAGCCTGGTTAGCTTTCTCTGATTAAAATAAGTATGTCTGTACAAATAATTACTCCTTAAAGTGTGAAAACTGATGAAGATCTACCAATGTTGTTGTGCCTGAATAATACCATAACACCTTTGAGAGACATTGTGCATGCATTTTGCTTTTACCTAAATAGTTCTTGTCTTGCACCAGATGACAAGGTGTTGTGCACACTGTTGTAGTCTCCTCTCTTAGATACACCACTTTCTGCAATGTGGCATCCTCATTATAACTTACAGCTGAACTGCCTTCCTCAGTAGTATTCAAGTGTTGCAGGATGTCACACTAAATTAATGTGTGCATAGTGTCAGTGTTGATATCATAATGGGCTTATTATATTCCTTAATTAATGCACAGAAGTGGATTTCATTTTCATTAGAGACTGTAAAACCAATAATGCGGTTATGCTATTCCTCTATTAACAAGTGACTAAGCAAGCCTAGTTTAACCAGACAATCATCCATTTCACAGCATTTTTTAACAGTGCAATATCTGAAATGCTTAGGAATCTCCGAAGGAAGCTTAGAATTTGAGTTGTGTTCTGTCTTGCTGCTGAGAAAAATAGAGGCCTTCTATCTTGTAAGCTATCAGCTGCGTAGTGTGCTAAAATATTAATTCCCTTTGTACTTTGCAATTGTTAGGCCTAGTTATAGCCATAGATAACAATAAAAGATTTCTTGTTACTGTACTTTTCAGAAATGGGGAGTCACTTTTCTAAAAAGACTAACATTTCTCTTGAAGAAAAAAAAGATAATTATAATGTAGTAATTATCATAATCTTTTCTGCTTATGCTGGCCTACACCAAACTACTTTTCAAGCTATTTCACTGTCACAGATAAATGTTGGAATAATATAAATGTTTGGCTAGAGTTTGGCATGCTAGCATCATCTCAGTTGTTTGTTGTAAGGTGGAAAGGACAGCTGTCTTAAATTGTTAAAAATTGATCAAATTATCTGTTTAATATTTGCAGGAACTTTTAGTTTTGCCTCATGAAAAGGGTGATTAATAATAATGATAGGAGATATTGTCTAATATTGATAGTAGACATTGTCAACAAGCAACAGTTGAGTTCCTTATCATCAAACAAGAAGCAGCAAAACAGGAACAGGAATATCTCTAGTGGGTAAATAAGAAGAGATATGAAAGAGACTCCAGGTGTAATGGGCATAAAGCATGCAGGGAAAAAGAGGTATCAAACGTAGGTCTCCAACTGAAGAATGGGGCGTGAACCATAACCGAAGACTAAAAATGAAGAAAAAGCCATGTGCAATGCTACCTTTGTTCGACATAGGCTACAGATGAGGGGCACTGTCACAACAGGGAGGACTTGAAAGCCTTTTTGGCTGTTTCCTCAAAACAAACTGTACACACAAGGGCACCTGTGGCCAAAAGCATCTTCTGTTTCTGCTTCATTGTTTTGTTGAAAATTGTACATTTCCATTAGGAGCATAATGGGAAATAACCTCAAAAGAAATCTAGTTGCAGTCTTGAAAATAGTGCCCCTGCAAGATCCAGTCTTTGCAAATTCATAGTCTGTGACTACTCTGTAACTAACACATTGTCATTTTATGTGAGATTATCAGACTTTAGTCTGGTAAAGATAGTCTTTTCAAAGTCCTGGCAGTAGGGTGAGCCAAGAAGCCCAGATGCAGATGTCTCTGGTCTTAGACACTTCCTCCAGCACCTCTTTGTGGATCCACAGGTGTTCCCAGGCTAACTTGAAAATGTAGTTCCTCCAGCAGGTCTTTGGTCTAACCCAAAGCTACTTCCCTGTTGGTCATGCCAGTGGGAGGTGACCAAAGTGCAACCTTATTAAATGCCTGAACCACCTCAAATGGCTCCTCTCAATGCAGGGGAGCAGCAGCTCTACTATGATCTCCAATCAGATAGCCAAGCTCCTTACCCTATCATGGAGAGTGAGCCTGCTACCAGGCAGAGAAAGCTAATGTTGGTCACTTGTATCTATAATCTCATTCTTTCAGTCATTGCCAGGACTTCATAACCATAGATGAGGGACTGACTGGTAAACTGAGAGTTTTGCTTTATAGCTCATCACCACTACAGTCTGGTACAGTGACTGTATTATTGCAGCTGCTGCACCTAACCTATAGTCTCACAAATCCTTCTCATTACTCATGAACAAGACCCCAAAATGCTTAAACTCTTCTACGTTGTGGAGGTGCTCACCCCCTACTCAGAAGGAGCATGCCATCTTTTTCTACAACATAACCATAGCCTCAGACTTGGAGGTTAATCTGCATATCAACCGCTTCACACTCAGCTGTAAGCCACTCAAGTGCCTGCTGCCTCTGTATGAGGAATCAAGAAGGACAATACACAAATAGCAACAATGTAACTTCCCAGTCCCCCTGCCAGAAGCCCTCCTGTCCTTGGCTACACTTAGCTATTCTGTCCAACATGGGTATAGCCATGCATTCTGTCCCAAAGGCCAATCTGTCTCCCAGAAAAAACAGCAGAAAATATGATAAAATATGTTGTCCTCCTTTTAAGAACCAACTGATCTGTCCTATTTATTTTTAATTTATTTCTGTTTGTTAAGGAAAACATTTTTGTGTCAAAGGCTGCTGAAAGGTCTAGAAGAATCAAAGCAGATGACAGTTTGGCAGCTTTAACAGCATGAAGTTTTTCTGTCACTGCTATGAGGGCTGTTTCTGTAGAATGTGCCAGTTTATAGCCAGACTAAATGGGATCATGTAGCTGGTTCTGGGTGAGGAAAAAAGACAATTGATTATAAACTGCTCGATCGAGGGCTTTTGAGAGGAAAGAGAGAAGTGATACCAGTCTGTAGTTGGTAATGCTGGAGCTGTCAAGTGTGGCCTTCTTGAGGATTGGTACCATCCTGGCGGTATTGAATGCAATTGGCACGTATCCAGAAGATAAGGAGTTGTTCATGATGACAAAGATGAAAGAAAGCAGATCTCTAGTGATTGTCTGGAACAGAGTGGAAGGAATTGGATCCAGCGGACATGTAGTCAGATTGCTGGAAGTCAAGAGTTGAAGAATTTTGTCTGAGGAGAGAGGAGAAAAAAGTCAGAGAGTTGGATGTTGGGGAATGCACATTGCTTGGAGGAGTGGGAACAGAGGAAAAGGACTGGCAGATTGCTGCAACCTTCTCCTCGAAGAAGGTGGTGAAATCCTCTGGAGTAAGAGATGAGGAAGGAGGCAGAGGGGGAGGATTAAGGAGAGAAGAAAAAATTGTGAAGAGCTTGCATGGATCAGATGCTGATTTTTCACATTTTTCTCTTTAGTAGGATGACTTTGCAGATGTTATTTCCAGTGAGAACCTGGAAAGGAGAGACTTGTATGAGCTGAGGTCTGAATCTAGGTGAGATTTCCTCCACCGCCTCTCTGAAGTCCTTAGTTCTCTCCTGTGGCAACGAAGTGTTTCTGTTAGCCAGGGGGCATGTGGGGAGGACTTAGCAGGTCTAGAGGCATGAGGGCACAGAAGATTTATTGATGAGGAGAGTGTAGAAATGAGAGTATTTGTAACTGTATCCAAAGAGAGAGATGATAGAGGGTCAGGGTGAGGAAGGGTGGACAAAATAGCAGAAGTAAGGGAAGAGGGAGTTATGGAGTACAAATTGCAATGGAAGGAGGAGGAACACGTTGGGGAGGCCCTCCTGCCATCACGATCTCTGATGGTGCCGAAAGTTGTAAGAGAGGTTGCGGAGATTGCGATGTCGATGATGATTTCATAGAGGAAATCTGTGGGATATGTGGACAAGAATTGTAAAACAAATTTCAGATGCTTGATTGTGGATGTATGAGATGAAAGATTGATGAAAAGATACTTAGATGGGTTTCTGAGGTCCAATAGATGAGATGTAGATGAACTGATTGCGAGCACAACAAATATAATGGAGTTGCAAACTCCCATGACCATTCAATTATCTGGAAGAGGGTAAAGAGCTGTATATATACTTATCCATATATATACTATGTCTATATACTTACTGGTAATTACATCTTATGCTTATGAGTCATTGCCTACTGTCTGTATGTGTTTATTAACCCTGTAATCTTCAGTGCAACCTTTTAGATCTGAGATGGGCAGGGCTATTGGTTTAAAAGCATGTGACTAAGCACAGCAAGGGCAGGTGCAAATGTTGCTGAGAGAAATTTGTAGTATATGCAGTGTTGCAGCCAACAGATTTATTACTTTTATGAGTGACTGCTTTTAAGACTATCAGCTACTAAGAGTCACTTTAACAGTAGCTTATTGCTCAGTTTGTAAACCTCCTTTCTCATATTGCAGAACATGTTTGTAAAATAAACCCTATTTACACAACTGGAACATTGGAAATATATTCAATCCACTGTGGGAATTCCTCCATTACCATTCGTTACCTACACCATACAACACCACCAAATCTGTTTTCCTCTCCATCTGATTCAACTCACCACCAGATGGTGATCAGTTGATAACTCAGTACTTCTCTCAGCACCTCTGTTTTGAGTGTCCAAAACATATCTGGCCTCAAGTCAGATAACAAACCCACAAAGTCAGTCAGGGACTTTTGGTACCAGGTGCACTTATTGTGCATGTGCATTTCAACACTGTATCAGTTAGTCAGTGAGCAAAAATGCTTCTAGTCCAGCCTGCTAGGCAGTCTGGTGTAAAATTGGACCACCATGAAATTAATGTAAGTCAGTTAAAGGTGATATACCCCTTATCGTCAATCTGGCACAGTTCCGTGGACTAAGCAGCCCTGTTCAGAATGGTTGGTTTGAATGCTTGTTCCTTTAAAAGATAATGAGCCATTGTTCCACCCCACCCCTCCTTCTTCCATGGAGTGTGCCGAGGCCAGTAGGGCTTCATGCTACCATTGCAACTGTTGAGCTGAGCTCTGGGAGAAACTTGCCTGCCAGAAAAACCACAGCGATGCAATCATTTAGGATATGTTTGAACCAGAGTCTTTGCTTATCTCTTCGCTCACTCTAGCAGTGACACATACACTAACATGTACCTACACTTTGCACAGCTTGCCTGTTTGACAAATTACAGATAAACAGAAAGCACATTTTCCTCTAGCACAACATGCTAATACCTGATTATTGATACTGTAGCAAGTAAAAGCAATAACTCTGTAGAAGGTTTTAATGCATTACCTCATCCAATAATGTTAACTAGTTATAAATGGCCAGTGAAAGATGTTAGCATAATTATTTTTTAAATACTTTAATTTCCCTTGTTTGCAATTTTGCCTGACAGTTGCTATTGATCCATCTTTTAGTAAAAGTTTCATTGCCAGTCAAGCATTGTATTGAGCGAGGTTGGAAAAGCAGTCTGAAACAAAATGGTTAGCACGTGTGTAGTTTTTTCCAACTATAGCCGGAATATTGCCATCAAAAATAAACACCCACTGAGGTCTTCTGTCCTCTGAGGCTGTAGGCTGATGTAGCAATTTGTGCTGGTCTGTGCGGCCTACAACACAGAAATTCCTGTGCTTAGTGGGCCTGGTGTTTGTGAGGAAAAAAGGTGCACATTCACAAAGGTAGTTCTCAAGCTATGGGTGGAGATACTCTGAAAGGGGGGATAATTCTAACTACTCTTCTACTGATGTAGTAAAGAAACCTAAATCGGAACGACTTTTGAATCCCATGTTTCAAAAAACTAACTGGGTTGTCTTTTTTCATAGTTTGTAGGAACTCAATGGAAATATATTTGCACAATCACTGTCTTACAACCCTGATTGGATCTGTTTAGTTCTGTTGTGTTTGTATTTATGTTTATGTTCTCTGTGTTCCAGGCTCTGCAACTCCTCCTACCTGTATTTACCTCCCATTCCTTTTAGTGCACTAGGGATTGGTTTTCTTCCCTAACTGATGCAGCCTTTGTACTAATTGGCTGCCTCACCTCACATCAGTGCATAAGATTTGCCTGGATAGGGGGCTTTTTTCCTCTTGCTTTGCTGTGTTTTGCTTTGACTGTGTGACCTTTAGAATTAATGTCTCTGTGATTATCGCTGAGAGTATATTCATGTGCCGTCTAGTTGTATGACTCCATTTGTGTCAGGGATTTCTTGCTTGTTATTGCGTTTCAAATCCGACTCTATTTCAACCTTGGGTTTGCTATACTGTTTACAATTACTGCTTGCCCCATTCACTGGACCTGGTTTCTGTTGTAAATATCATTGTACATAGTGTATAACATTTATATAATTGTGATCATAGTTGTAAAGTATGAAACTGATGCCTTTTATTTTGCTTCCTGGATTCTGTTTATTTGTAATTTTGTGTTACGGGAAGGTAAGTTAGCAAAAGTTCTTTTAATTGTAGTTGTAGTTTTGGTTTGTTTTTTGGCCTTGTCAATTCCTGAAGCTCACTTCCTCTGAAAAAATCACTCCATTATTCAACCTATTCCTGTTTTCCCCATCCCTTCTTGCTGTTACGATCAAAAGCTTAAACTGGGTCATAACAACTGAAAAAGAAATTTTTCATATGTCCCATTTAAATCTATATTTCCAATAGTCATGTGTTTTCAGTGTAAATTTAGCTTATGTTTGGCAGTTATGATACACTACTCTGGTGACTAGCCAGAGTTCACTGGCTAGTTCGGCAGCTTAACATTTTGTAAGCATATATTGCTTCAGCATCTGTACTGTTTTGCTATGCAGTTTGCAGTATGGTGTTCAGTTTCATTTTGCATCCATAGCAAGACCGGGATAGTGCGGCATTTAGAAATGAAGGTGCAGGAGATGGAGATGGAAAAATAGAGATGAGAATTCAGAGAATTAAATTCCTAGAGATGTATATCAGAACCACTAAATTATTGGCTTTACCCACAGAAAAGCCACAGTCATAAATGACACACTGCATAGCAACATGCCACTTTCTGACAAAAATGAAAGGTGTTTATTCTAGCGTTGGTAAGAGATGACTTCCATAGTATCTTGCCAGCATTTTGAGACCACATTAAACAATGAGCTGCATTTATTGTGAATGAAAAAGAATAAATAAATGCATACATCCATCATGGAAGGAAAACCCAACCGCAGTTGCTTTGCTCAGAACCTTTTACTTTCATAAGCCATTTCCCCCTCCAGCCAGGGGAAAACAAATGCCCCTGAGTCCACCAACCAACTAAATGTAACTACTGCAAAAAGCGTAGACGGGCAATAGCCCATTGTTTGATTGCCTATGTGGTGAGGATGTGGTTGAGAAACAGCAGTCATCATGCAGAGGCTGATCCAAGCAGATGGGGGGAGTTTACTAGATTCGCTTTTATTTCCTGTGTCTGGAGCCGAAACCCTGTGCTGTGGCTAAGCGGACCCTCCACTGCACCACCTCATAATGCCTTTAATGAAAGGTGGCAGGAACAAGGTGTGTGGAGGATGGGCATTATTATCACAGCATTGGGGGAAATGAAAGTCCACTGTGAGCCCTCTAATCTCAGCATAGTCAGAGGCAAAGCCAATAAGGATTTGGTAATAAAGGCCTAGACTCGAATGAATAGGAGGAGGCACAGGGCATGTGTTGCAATCGTGCCATCAGCCACCTTGTCATAGAAGGAGGAGGAGATTAGTAATACGCAAGGCACACACCAATAAACACTACCCGTAGGGGAGAGAAATAGGGGTAAATCTGATACCAGGTAAGTGACTAATGAAATAATGCAATATGTCATAATTTCATAACATTAATAAAATAATAATAGTAAAATATAATAATATATTATTACATAATCTACAATACCTAAATTGTTTAGGATTATGTCAAACAGAAATCATTATGTAAAGATTCTTTATACACAACAAAAAGTAACTGATTCTTACTGAGGCATGTACAAATAGCAAGCAATGTCTTATGAACAAGTATGTTTTATGAAAAAGTATGTTTTATGAATGAGTAATTAAGGGGGATGTCCTAAAGCATGTCACTTTTGTTTTAAATGTCTACATGCCGTGTAATTTTTTTCTTCAGCAACACAGACCAGGAAGTAACCCAGTGTATGTTTAGGCACACAATGATGGATGTTTGTTTTGCTATCCCTTCTCAGCAAGCTATGTTTAGATGTTAAGTGGGGATCACGGTGAGGTCTCGCCCTCAGAGCAGCCGGAAGACACTGTTTACAAGAAGCCTGTGTGTGCCCATATGCTGGTTATTACGCTGGTATGTGGGGTTAGATCAGGTTACTGCCAAACCCCTCATTTATCACAGAGCCATGACAAACAACAGTCACCATGTCAGGAACAATAAGAAGCATGGATCTGAGATTGAAGCATCTTGGAGAACAAGGCCAGATGAAGGACTGCATTTCTCCTTCTCAATGCTGACCTATAGTGAGTCAGTTTAAATGCTCTCTGTATTAACAATCATTACAACATGCATCTGAGAAAACTGAACCATGAAACGGAATACATTTCAAAGTAAAGTTAGTTCAGAAACATGGTACATAAAAAAATTGTTGAGGCAGTCTGAAAGAAGATATATATGGATAACGTCTTGGATGTGAATCTTTCTGAAGCCAAGAAATCTGGCAAATGTACCCATGATGTATAAAAAGAACTATGTGCGAATTAGCTTGTGATAAGATCTATAATGTGAATTAACTTGTGATAAAATCTTTCCAGTGTTTAGAAACAAACTGTTGCTGAGGATAAGGTTTTACCTTTGTTTAAAAGTTTTGATAGTAAGTGTTGTTAAGAATGGCTCTCACCCATTTATCCTTCAAGGATTCCTTTAACACCCGAGTTCTATTTGGCAGCTTTCCATGTTTTTGACATGACTTGAACCTGGCAGCAGTTGGCTGAGCACTGCTAGCACTAGCTAACTGACTTCTTAGACAATTCACAATTAAAATAGTTCCCTTCCCAGTGCTTTGGAAATATGCACATGCAAAAATGTTACTTTTTGTTACTTTTGTCTCCGTGTGTTGGGAGTAATACTACCAGCATAGTGATCTGTGCCTAGCAGTGTGATTCATGATTCTGACATCTGTATGGCTTACACATGCGTGACACCAAGGGCGATTCAAATGGTGAGGTGTTAACAGTGGCTGGTAGCTGCTGCTCAGTAAAAACCCCTGGCATTCAATTAACACCTGCAGAGTTACTGTGAACCCAGCTGAAATGACATTGTGTAAAGCTGATTTAAAATAGTCTATTTCCCTCTGTATCTGCTTTGATTATTTTACTCCCTTACTCTCCCTTTTTCTCTAACTTGTTCAAGGGTAGCTATAGCAACAGTTTATAGAGTCAAAATATGCCAGAGGGAATTTGCTTTGTTTAGAAACTGCAATTACATGAAACTAGTTAGAAGCTGAACATTTGACTTAATAAATGTTAATGATCCAGAAACTTTCCATTTGTTGGCTCTGCTCTTTTTGAGAAAAAAACAACAACAACAACAACAACAACAAAAAAAACTTTTATTTGAGACAATTCTGTGGTTTTTAATGTTATTTGAGTGGTAAGAGTTAAATTATGATGTGCTGGTTCTGTGCCTGTACTGTCTCAGCAACACTCAACCACAGCCAGATTACTTTGACTTTAATGAGGGCAAGATGTATGACTTGTATTTTTGAACCTATACAGGGACTTCCCAAAGTGCCTACTGGCTTGCCCTGTTTACCTCTGACAGTTTGGCCCACATGAGCTCAAACAGGAACTCTACCAAACATTACACACATTATTTACATACTACTGATTTATGTGGGGTATTTAAACACATGAAGGGAATGAGAGACTTGGAGCTGTTACACAAACCCAGGTCTTCTGTCTATGTTTAGGTCTAAACCAAGCAAACCTTTAGCAGGGTTCTCTTACATCAAAAGTGAAAGGGATTTACACACTATTGACTGTTTTTGTTTGTTTTGGCCTTCTGCTAGCTTCAACATTCAGTCTCTAAAGAAGTGTGATTTAGGGGATGGCTAATAGTATTTTAGGATAACAAACAAAAAAAGACCTTCCCTCTATCCAACCAAAAATATGCACTGGATATTTGCAACACTTCTCTTAAGTTCTGAATTTCCTAAAGCATACTTCCTACACTTCATTAATGAACAGACTGCATGCCTACCACAGAGGTTTTTACCATCTGGCTTTTGCCAATGGTGACAGTCATTAAGAGTGATCTGGGTGCATAAGTGTGTGCACCAGGCTTGTGTGCAATAACCTTTTCGGTAGATGCCTGTCTATATTGTCTTTAGGCATTTATCTGAGGGCAGTGGCATTTACCTGGGCATGTGAGTGTCTTCAGTTGCAACAGGGTGTGTGTAGAAGTGCACATGGGCATAAATAGATGTATGAATGCTTAAAGCTAGTCCTATTCAATTGGGGCCTGTTCTATGTGTGAGTACTGCCTGATTAATTATGACTAGCTGAACCCAATGTAATCTCTGGGTATGGTGGCCAGCTCTAAAGTTTCATCTATGATGCCACTCACAGCCATGACTGCATGTAAAACCTTACCCTGGCCTGGGCCCAGTTACATACACCCAGGCTCTCAACAGTAAATATGCCATAGCCAAATCCTCAAACAATGTGAAGTTCCATTCTTTCCCAAAGAACCACCTACAAAGACATGTACATAAAAAACACCTGCACAGCCTATTTGCTATGCATACTGAAATGTATACTTACTTGACATCACTGAACATCATGTATAGTTTTCTTGAGTCCTTCATAAACAAGCTTCCATGCCTTTCCACTTTTTTCAGATACAGGCAAAGGCAGCATCAGAGAGAATGAGGAGAATGCCAGCTGTGCCACTCCACCCAGGCCCGAGCAGAGCACTCAAATCTTAACAGCATGCACTGCACTGCACCTCCTTGCCACTCGAGCTCACCCCGGGCTCCTGTTGCTGTTTGCACCCAGGTGTGCTGTCTGCCACCATGGTGCAATTTGTTTGGGAGTGCTTGGAAAACACAGCACTGCAAGCCACTAGCTGTGATGTGACAGAGATGGGAAGAGACGCAGCAAGCTGTCACTACCACACAACAAATGAGTGCGAGAAGAACAAATGCTGTTAGAATGAGGGTGAAAAACAGCTGTTGCGATTTTCTAATATGAATTTAACTGGCATTCTCCTATTTTCCCTGCCTAGTCATTTTAGCTCTATGTATAGGTAGTAGAAAATACACATGAAGCATTTATCTAGAAGAAGAAGCTGGAAGACTGCAGTGAAAAGCAAAGCTTATCGACAGGACTTTGAGGTCAGGTGCCATTTTAAGAAGCAGTGGATTATATGAGCAAGTTCAGAAGAAGCCCATTCATTCTTGCAAAATGCCCACTGTATATTTGACACAGAATCATAATCATGTATGCTAACTTAAGATACCACCTGAGTCACTAAGAGTTCTGGTAACACTTTTCTTTATAATGAACACATCATAAAACATGCATATCCAAAGCTAAGATGACACTTGCACATGCTTGTTCTGACTCATAATAGAAGTGTATAATAACAGTATTAACTCAGAATAAAAACTGATCTGGACTGTTAGTGTTTGAGTGACAAATAATATGAAGAACCTATCCTCTGCAACTCCACAGCTTCTCTGTGTTTAGCATTAGATAGCCAGAACGATTGATAATGTCTTTTTTAACTTCCTTTAAATTTTGACATTTCTATTAGAGTACAATAGCAAAGAAAATGTACTTGTTCATTTTCATTTTTCTACAGAAAACGTGTATTAAAAGAGGGTGGTAGCATTACTGTTACTCCAGCATCAGCTTACCAACCAATTGGCAATCAGTAGCAGAAATGATAGTGTTCTACTGCTCAACACCCATAATTTAGTATATAATTGGAGGAATAGTAAGTGACGTGGCTCCTCATGGCTCTGATATTATTATTATGACATCAAGACATTAATTGAAGAAATGATCCATTTGGAACACAGTGGGAGAGAGGGTTAAGACTCCTACAAAAATCAGGAGTGTTGGCAAGTATTTCAATGATAAGTTTAGTCTGAGAACACATACAAAGTTAGCAGGTTTGTTTGTTTTTTCTATGGGGGACCCTTACTAATGCATGGCAATTACCTGGGTACCAGACCCAGGTCTTAAGAGGAAAAAATTATGAAACTGTAAAAACAAAAATTAGCAATGATTTATTTGCACACTGCTCTCTCTGCTTTGTCTTCCTACACAGAAAAAAAATCTGTATGCTGGAGGAAATGCCCAAATTATATGTGTTAGTCAAAGGAAGTGGGGACTATGTGATGGAGGAACTATCACCAAATTCTTTAAATCATTAACCCTTTAGATGGAAAGTACTAGAAAGGCTCTAGCCCGAGGGGTGTACTATGGTCATAACCTGGACCTGGTCACCTTCACCATTTGTTGTATGCCTCACATGTTCTACAGAATAATGCAAGGCTAAAATTAAACTTTTAGTCTTTTTAGTCCAAAACTGTGTTTAAAGAGTATCTAAGATAATTGTTCTTAGTGTATATATTTTTTATTTGGCCTGTATAGTAAAAGCATGCAGTGGAGCTTAGAATTAATTGTGTACTGAATTAATGTACTTTTCTCATTATCCAGGCAGGGGGGCATGTGACTAAATAGAAGAGCAACAGGCCTCACACTGGTCAGCATTTGGAAATGATCCAAGGCAGTCCCAGAAAATAATTACACCTGAACTTAGTAACCTGACCCAACTTACTGTACTACACAAACCTTCATTTCATTTGATGGTTTGCCAAAATTGGTATCTTATATATTAGGAACCAAATTAAACTTAAACCAAAGCAAGATTTGTTTTATAAGAACCTCATACCTACAGTATAGAGGAAACATTACTCATCATGACCAAGCTGAACTGTTCAAAAAAATGCAAAGCCATCTGGATAAAAATGTCAAATATAGCAGCACTGGATTGTTCAGGAAGATAACAGGTCTACAAAGTAAGTCTAAGTTAAGTGTTAAATCATTTATATTTTTTACTTTAGTTGCACAATCAATAAAATTTTGCTAAACATATTTAGACACCAGAAACAAAATACGTTAACCTTTTGCAATAGTCTTGCTGTTAGTCAATATACCTGCAATGTGAATCAATATACCCATAAATTATCTGGTTTCAGTTTATCCTAAGCAATATTGACTTTTTAATTAGATGAAAAATGTTTGTTCTTTGATAAACATTACTTTAATCTAACTGTTTCCTCACAGAACAGAGCTAACAGGATAGTCCTTCCCTTCAGAGCTATATTTAACATCAAGGTCACAAGATTTAAAGATTATGGAGTGGAACAATGGTCATGCCTAGCAGCTTGGCTTTGTTACCCAAGTGAAACAAACGCAATAACAACTCAGGCTATTCTGTTCATAGCGTCATTAGGGTAAAGCTAGGGTCGAGTTCCTTACCAAGATGTCTGATTTCAAGGGTGTAGCCAAGGCAGAGGAAAGGCAACTGTGACCTCTGATCATGTTTAAACTTTGGTCCAAGAAGACTGGTTGTATTATTAAGTATGAATTTGGGCTCATTAGCACTTCAATGTTGATGCATGTAATCCAGCATTCAGCTAATTAAGTCAAAATTATGTTGATTGCTTGTGTGTTTCTGTAGAGGCAGCCCAAAGTCACAATAGTGTACAGCTGCTTGAAATGTTATTCTACAGTTTAAATGTGAAGTACATGCATACTCTTACTAGAGAAGTAGGATATGCTGACCTGACAATAGAGGTTTGGCAAACAAACAAGAGAAGATGTGAGATAAACACATGAAGGATAGAGGAAGAGAGAGAAAGAGAGATGTTGCGATAGTGTGAATGAGCGAATGAGATGGATATTTGTGAGAGAAAGCCAGGGGAGCAGATCGAGGCCCAATGACAAACCCTCATGGGGCGGCCATTTTGAGAAGGCCTATAGGAAAGCCCCCTATTGTTCAGATGAGTTGAGCACACACAGATGCTGGTGCAGGAAGATATTTCCCAGTCTAATTGGCTATCTCCACATCTCCACTTGGCTGCAGCAGCTCTGTTCTTATACAGAGGATAGATTCAGCACTCATGTGTCTCGGAAAGAAGGAAGGAGTGCAGGATATTCATCAGCAACAGCATATGCAGCTTTCCAGACTTATTTGAGTTCTGTCAGTGCAAGCAACAGGTTTCCAAATGCTATAAAAATATGGTATTGAAACAAAATCTGATCATGTGTTATTTGAAAAAGTTGTGTTTTTCTATACGTTATACAATTTTAATAACACAATATACATACTCAAAACGGATGCAGCAAATTTATTGTTTTAATGAGCTGAGACCTTGAGAATCACTGTTAAACAATTCTGATTTATAATTACAAGGGGGGAAAATCGTAGATAAATTATGATAGATGGCATATTAATATTTCAGTGCAATCCTCTGATATTACAAACATAACAGAAAAAACATACACCAGTCAGTGATTTACCCTTAAGATTACATCTGTTTTCTGGTATATCAGGATTTATTTGCATGAATTTTAGAATTTTTTAACATTACAAGTTTAACAACTTGTATTATTTGGCAACTGAGAAAAAACTTGTATAATTTGTATAACTGTACAAGAGTGTGTTCACTAATTTTGTCTTGGAAAAAAAAGAAATGTCATTACAGGTGTACCAGAGTATACATTTATCCAAAATATGCTACTAAATTCACATATATTCCACACAATCTCTTTAAAACAGCTATTGATCATTCACTGTGAGCCTGTTTCTCTATTGGGTACAGTCAGTATGTGTGGGTGCCAGTGATATGATATCGCTGCAAGAGTAGCATTGCTCTTCAAGAGTAGTCCCAGCATGCATTCTTTCATTTAGTAATGATTTAATCATCAAAGCTTTTCTTATTGACTTATGTGGCCAAGGTGCCAACATGCTGTGGCTGAGTGTATATAAATGTGTGTGGGTGAGTAGTTAAGGCTTACAGGGTCCAGTGGACTTGGGCACGAGTGAAAAGTTGAGTATACCATTAAATCATTTTATTGAACTTCCTTACACAATGTTATTCTGATATCCCTTTCAAAATCTGTGCGCTTGTTCTCTATCACTCATTCTTCTACCAACACACACACACACACACACACACACACACACACACACACAAAAAAAAAAAAAAAAAGAGAGAGATTTCCACTGAAATGCTCAGTTTACAAGATTTGTAATTTGAAATTCTTTCTCCATATGGGAGCTCTAGAATGATTAGGGCATGTTTCTGATTATGTCAGGAAAGGTCTTGGAATGCATATCACTATACTGTAGATTACATACATGATTATTATCAACTTACTCAATTTCTCATAAACCACATATGGAATGGCTGTACTCAGAAGACATGAAGACACATACACATTATCACAGGACACGTGTGGGAACTAAAAATTAGTATAACATTAACGGGCAAAACAGGAACATGAAAGGAGATGCGTAGCCTCCATTTCAAGGTAGGCACTATATCAAGTTTCAACTGTGACAGTATCACCTGCTATCCTTATTATTTAAAAACACGTTGATATGACGAGAAAATTTACTGCTCTCACTCCAAAGCATTTTCTGCTCTTTATGACAAATGTCACCAATGAGCTTCATTTCACTGAGTTTGGCAGAAAGATGATACCAGACCCTGAAGTCCTCAGGGATATCAAGTTGACTGAAGTTGGGAGGACTGCAACTTCAGTGGCTTAAAATATGATAGGTCATAACTAAAATAATAGGTCATTCTATTTTCAGATGGAGTTGAAGATCTAATGCTGATCTACTGTTAATTAAATTAAACATTTCCACAGATAATGGCCATAATATAGGCTATTCAGTTTTAGGAGAGATTATCACTAAAAATATCCTGCCAACAGCAGTTCTCTATTTAAAAAAAAACAACTGAGCAGTGATGAAGAGTTAGAGAATAGTTAGCACAAGCTGTGTTTGATGACATCTACATTCTTTTATTATATATACACCTTTTATTATATATACACCTACAATAGGTTTCTTCCCATTTTTCTAATGAACTGGGAAGTGAATATAAGATTTGGTTTGTAAAATGATATGGCATCTCAAACCAATAAAAGGAAAATATATAATAAAAAAAACTTCTTAGATTTAGAGATTGAACAGACTACATGAATGCCACTGTGTAGAACACAATGTACTAACGAACATTAGAAAATACATTTTATCACCCCTCTAATCAGATTATCTTATTTCACTTCCATAATGAAATTGCAGGAGGTCACTGGCATACTCATTTGAATAGAGGCTAACACGCAGAATATATCAAAACCCAGTAATCCAGTCACTGCGTATCATTCTGTTCCCCATTCCCCAACTTGAAGAAAGGATCATGTTTTGTTACATTACAAATTACTATCTATGGTTATCAAGAGCAGTTATGGGTGTTCTCTATCACAAAGGCAAATGACACAATCCTTTATTCTCATCTGATCCTAAGGTCAGTTCAGGTGACATAACCCTCAGGCTTACAGTAGCTGGTTTCTCATCAAACAGGATATGATTACCTGTCCTGTAAAGCAGAATTTCAATGCCAATCCATTATACAGTGTTCATTAAAAAGTGTTAATTAAAAAGTGCCTTGGCAAAGAGTCTGAGCACAGACAGTAGTGGCCCCGAGATAATAATGGAGGAAGAGTGGAAGCAGAGGCAGAGTAATGAACGTAGATCCAAGAGTATAAAGGGAAATGTTAATTTCACTGAAACAGGTATACTGGGAAGTGGAAGTCTCTCTCTCTCTATCTCTGTGTGTGTGTGTGTGTGTGTGTGTGTGTGTGTGTGTGTGTGTGTGTGTGTGTGTGTGTGTGTGTGTGTGTGTGTGTGTGTGTGTGTGTGTGTGTGTGTCTATAAATGTCAATTCAATATTAAAATGCCAAGAGCTTCATTCTAAACTACAGTACTATCTGAATAGGTTGTCTGCCTGAGACTATTGTATAGGTGTAACATGTGAAGAGAGGAAGCAGAGCTATGGGCCTGTCAGAAGAAGGTCCCTCAGTGCTCACTTACTACAGGAGTTGGTTCTAATAGGCTTTCTGTCCTTTTATAGGCTGTTGCAAACAGCCATTCCCAAGGGTCACACTTTGAAGGTGGGTATAGTGTGACATAATATGGAAAAATATGTATATTGATTGGTAATATGGTGTCCTTAAAACATTCTGTTTGCTGTTATTAAAATAGTGTAACACTTCCTTGCTGATGCATTAGACAAAAGCATATTATTAAATATAATAGCTGCAGTCAGTAATGACAAAGCACTCTAAAAGTGAATGAACCTGTTTAATGAGAGCATATGCAAACAACCTGTGCAAAGAGTCTAGTTCTAATTAGCCTATTAGGAAGCAATGGGGGTTGCTAAGGACTGAGAGTGCATACAACGTACTCTCCGAATAAAAAAATAAACACCCAGACAGCTTTCTCCTCCAGGAAACTGGATATGTGCTTCAGCAGAGAGACTCCCAGTTCCATTCAGGTCAAGTTGTCTTAAACTTAGAAATATATTAAACAGATTGTAATTGGAAATCCTATAATTGTAAATGTAAATGAAATGTAAAAATGTAAAAATTCAGATTTGTCAGAAATAATTTATACTTTTGACCATTTAATGTAACACTGATTTTAGGTTGATGGACACTGGGAGAGCTCAGTGTATATGTGACAGTGAGGCTGAATTACTATTGATCATTGACCAAACCTTTCATTCCTCAATCATCATTCACAATTTTTTGACAACCAACACAAACAACAAACATTAATACAAGCTTTGACCCCGTTAACTTAAAATAGCAATGTTGAAGTTCAAACTTCTTTATAGTCATTTTAAACTGATGCTCAGGATCAGGTTGCACACATCAAGGTATGAGCGTGTACCTCTCAAAGACAGCTTTGTGGATATATTTTATAACTGCACACAAAGAGGAGAAAAGTAGAGCGAGCTGGAGGAGGGCTGGCTTGCTCTGCCGTTGCCCCTGTCAGTGGTGGAGAACACTGATGAACAATGCCACATGAGGCTGCAGGATTCTGCACACTACAGTGCCATCTGACTTTCAAATGTTACTGCTTTCGCTGACACGCTGCTGTGTGGCACTCTCGATCTACCTGATGTAACAAAGCCCCATTAGAGCATCTGTACAATGAAGGAAAGCTGGAAGAATTGGGTTGGTAGTGCAAGCCCTGCATACAGCTACAGTTGCCTGAGCTAATTTCATTAGCGAGGTCTGTGTGTCCACAGTTATGCCATGAGGGTGTGTATAATGTATGCAAACAAAAAATAGCATTCATATGCCCATGTGTCATGTTGCAGTCTTCAGGCAATTGCTCTCTCATGTAAAATCTGAATTTGCCTGTCGCAGAATTGTAAACAACACTGCTTTTGATCTGTCATGTCTCAAAGGATCCTGTGATACAAAAGTGGAGTTGTCAGTATCAGTGCTGACTCACTCCTGCAAAGTTTTAGGCTTCTCTCTCTCTCTCTGTCTCTCTCTCTCAATGTGAACCATTTGAGGGATGTAAGAATCTTTTCCGTTTTAAATAACTTTAGAGAAAGTGAAACACATTACAGTTTATATCAAAAATCGGTGTGTGTGTGTGTGTGTGTGTGTGTGTGTGTGTGTGTGTCCTATTTTAAAATTCACAGTTGAAAATGTTATTCTTTAATTTGAATTATGTTATAATAGTTCTTATGTAGTTCTTACCAAAGTTCGGGGGGGTGTAGTCTATAACCACACACACACACACACAAACAAATAAATGCACAAACTCACACACAGTGCACTGTAGAATCCAGCTCTGGAGAACTGGGGGTGTTCCTATGTACAAAAACCTTCTTTATTGGGACTGTTTGCTAGCCATGCTTATGCCTGACTGGCAATGCAAGTGGAAATATCAAAACCCAAGAAGCAGCTTCAGATTTGATAACATTGGATTTTCACTCCAGGCCTTAAGAAGGGGATTCTGTCCTTGGGGTGTGGACTGTTCGTAGACAAGGACAGTCAGAGACCCAGCAACTTAAGCACCTATGAGAATGAAAATGCATGAACACAGGAACCACTCTATATTAGAATAACCAGTCAAGATACATTATCAGTGTAACATATTACACTCAACACAAAAACATATAATAAAACACACCACTTAAAATGTAAATGTATATATATATATATATATATATATATATATATATATATATATATATATATATATATATATATATATATATATATGAATCACCTCATAAAAGTTGTCAAAATAAATTATTCCTTCTCCCAAAAATGCATATTTTAGGAATTATATCAGTATGAATGTGCTGAGCTCTTGCCTGATGAATATGTCTTTGAAAATGGTCTGCCCTAAAAATATCTCCCAATAAATCATTCACTAAGGACCCATCTGCATGTTCACAAGATAAGGATGCCCTCCAGGATACAGACCACAGTGTCTGAGAACCTCTCAAGAATGTTGGCTACTGGTGGAGTTAAAATCATTGAATTTGGGCCTCATGTCATCTGAAAACACTTTGTGCTAACATTTTCTCTCCACATGCCATTTTTTCTCTGAAAGTTTTGGTATTACTGAGTGAGTTTTATAATCCAATCATCTGAAACAGCATTTTCCAAAACAAATGATCACCACAAAGGATGTGCTATATCTAGAGCCCAGGACTCACTGCAGCTGAGCAACTATTCTTATATATATTGACTTACTAAAGTGTTGTGGATTAATGAAGTATTGTGGATTACTCTATATTAAATTTGTTTTAAGCTTTTCTCTAGTTCAGTTCAAACTGTACTGCAAAAGTAACCCGTAGTGCTTGGTTAAGTCCAATTGGACCTAGTGAATATTATCACACTTCAGTGAACTCCAGGGGGGTTGCTGTGTAATGATCTAAAAAGTCTTCTTGAGAATGTGTAGCAACAGAGATAGCTGAATGAAATGAATGTAGAGGAAAAGATTAGTTGTACTCTGTTCACAGCTTCTCTCTTAAATGAAATGAGGGCGGTGACATGAGGAGAAAGAACAGAAAGGAACTCTGCAGCTATGCAGAGATGAGGGGGCAGCAGTACTCAGCAGTCCTGCAACTTTCCTTCACCCCATTAATGTATGAATGGGCCTAAGCAGTGTCTACAAGCACACAGCGTCAGTGCAGCGGGGACAGCAAGGTCAATTCAAATGTACACACAGGACATATTCAAGTACAGCACAGGTCAGTGCACATGTAAACACAGACACATTTTAGTACATGTGAACACAGAACCTGCAACAGTAAAAGTAAAAGCAATACTAATAATACTTTACTTAAAAAATAAAATACTTTGAGTAACATTAAACATGACTGATGATTTATGCCTTAAGAAACACATGAAACGTAAGCTTTTCTCAAGGGATTTTTTCAAACAAACATGAACACACATGCACACATACAGTATATTCTTGTTTTTTATTGCTATAGTTAAGCCAGCAAACGTATCATAAGTCATGCTCTATATGAATAAATGTACATATGTTCAAAATAAACTGCACCAATTTAAGTACATGTTTGTACCAGGTAAACCATAAAAGTGGTACAGAGATTAAAGATGGATGGAAAGATGAAAGGAGGTGCTTTGGAGATGCAGTACTTTGTTGAGAAAACAGACTGCTGGCACACCAACAGATCCCACCAGGGTGGCTGCCGCTTCAAGTCATATATCCAAACTATTGTGCGTGTGTATGTGTTTGTGCCATTTTCATTGTCTCTCACTTGATTGCAACCTTTAGCCTCCAAATCAAAGTTCCACACAACACACACTGGAACCAGCATTCTCAATTAAAATGTGATCCATGTCCCACCATGCATCACTGGAGATGTCTTGCCTTTGAAAAGGAGGTAGGTGTTGCACAATCACGACACACTCGAAAGAGTATTTGTTAAAATCACAACCAGAGGCCCGGAAGCAACCTTTGCTCCCTAGCTCAGTTCAGCACAGTGGCAGCAGGTAAAGACACAGAGATACACTCTAGGAGAGGGATGCAGGAGAGACCGAACATAACCATAACAGAACTAGACCGCAAATGAATTAGAAGCTCTAATGCCTTTCCTTATCCTCCATTTCTCCTCTGCTGAGGCGCTCCACCATAGCAGGTGCTCTGCTGTCTCTTTGCTGCGCGCTGATACTGCGTGGAGGTGCTGAGAGAAGCCCAGCTCATTTTGAATGTAATAATGAGGCAGAAAATCTTTGACAAGCAAAGAAAGGCATGACAAGAAATTGCTGGTAGAGGAGACCTCATGGTTCCTTGGAGTATATGATCAAAGGAAAATGTCTAGAGAACAAGGTCTTATTATTCACATAAGCTTGTCTTTGGTAACAATACAAAATGAAACTAGACAAAAGGTAACTATAAAGGTTACCATAAAAATGCTTGTGTGGGTGATGCCATAAAAACACTAGCAGGCAAAATATCTATGAAAATGTTTTTAAAGACCAACTATTACATGTTAATCATCTCTGTGTTAATGCAATACAGATTCCAGGATGCAGTCATCTTATGTTGAAAAGTATAAGTATACTGCCCACATTTTAGACTTCAGACCCAAATCACTACTTTACTACACTGGAAAAGAAAAACAAGACAAAAATCTAACAAGTGGGACATGACGATGTCAATAAACATAACCTTAAGATAATAACAGGTGTCGCAATCAAGTAAACACAAGGATGTTTTTACCAATGATTGGTAAATGAATATGGCAGATCTGACAAGAAGGAAAGAGGAGGATTAAATTAGCAGTGGTTTTTTAGGAAATTAGAGCTTGTGTTTGTCTGGTGGTTTGTGGTTGAGATGAACCATACTTGTGACAGTAAGAAAATAGGGAAAACAAATCATGTGTCTCAGCACATGTTCACATAGGGTGAATGACATTTCATCCAGTATTGTCACTGTATGCAAAAAATGTTAGAAGAGTCAGCTTTAAATATTATCTATGCTTAAATATAATATAAATACATTATACAATTATAGACTATATGAAATAGTATTGCCTATATACAGATTTTACTTACATTTACCATACCATTAAATAAGAGTTCATAGGTAGTTAAGCCCCTGAAGTGATCTATGTTTCCTCTTGATACATCAGTATACCAGAAATATAACAGACTTGTAGTGAGAGTGGAGTTCGATCATTGAATCAGACCCCAGCTCAGGTTTAGCTGAAGCTTAAGTGCACCTCACAGAATTTTTCATGTAATTTTCTCTCTCTCTATCTTAACATTTAATTAAAATATAATCATTATAAATGGTCCCATAAGAGGGCTTTAATCACAACATGTTTTCATTTCCAGCAATCCCGCAGCAGGCGCCAATATTAAGACGAAGCCACGTTATATCATGTTGCTGCAAAGAGATGGTGAAGAACTCCACCAAAGCTCTGATTTCATATTAAATAGCTCCCCAAACCTTATCATGAATAACCAAGGTGGCACACAGGCATTCATTACTAGGCTACTTTTAACTGAAAGACAGAATGATGAAGTGAAAAACTGAGGAGCTTGTCATTTCAATAAATTGAGGTTGTTGTCAGGGAGTGGAGTATTACTCATCTTCTTCATGAAGTAATTTCAGTCCTGATGCTTTGGAGCATCAGTAGGATAGTGACACTGCAGTATGGGCTTGGTAGCTTAATGATTCTGCATAAAGGTTATGAAGTGGCCCCATCCCACCTATTCTCACTCAAACAGAGCAAGCAATAGAAAAGTACATGACTTTTCTGTAAATGTCAACTCAGATAGCATGTCGCTGTCACGATGAGTTGTTTTCTATGAGGGGCAGGGTGAAATGCCAAGACTGAAAGGTCTCACAAAAGCATCAAGTGCCATTAGGCTGTAAAAATGTTAGCAGTTCCCAGTAGTTCCACACAGTTTCATTACATCTTCAACAATTTTCAGAGATTCTCTCCCATGTGTATCATTTTCCAAGTCTAGAACAGTCTGTCTGTTTGTGAGGGGGCAGGAGCCTCGACCCAAGCAGGACCCCAAAAGTTTCCCTCTTAAGGGCTCTGACGTTAATCTCTGCTGAGAGCATATTCAGTGTAATATGATAATGAAGGGCCCCATGCGGAGACAAACGGCAGTGTGCGCTATGAAAATGTTCATTTCCTGCTTCAGCCTTAAGCATCTCTCACCCTCCTGCAAGAGATTCAATGCACCACACCAGCCAAGAGAGAGAAAGAAATAGAGAAAGAGAGAGAGACCACAAATAAACCTACACCTCCCACCCACTGGGACCAATTATGCTGGCATCAAGCCATTTTGAGCGGCGAGTGTGTTTTTCCTTTGCTTGTCAAAACCTTTGAGTAGAACCTTCAGCAAACGAACACTTTGAAATTATATGCGGCACAATTCCTTTTTGGCCAGGAGATATGTGCAAACAAGAATCCTGAGCTAATGGTGCTACCAGCTAAAAGCATATTCGCTGCTGTTTGAATTGAGAACATCCCTAGTGACAGACTGAGAACCTGAACCCATCAGATTGGTTGGCCCAGTAAAGTGCAGTGAGGCAGTGGTGTCTCACAGGAAGCAGACATTTTTTAGCTGGTGTTGTTTTCTTCCTGTGATTAAGCTTTAAAGCAGTTGTTGTATGGTCAACAACAGGCCCTTTCTCATGTAGCACAGGTAGAACTCATATTCAACAGGTAGTACATTTAAAAAATGTGTTGTTTTACAGTTTTCTGAAATACATAAATGGTATATGGAAATATTCTTGAATTCATGTCTGTGCAGAATCTGCAATTAATATTAAAGTCACATCCAGCCTTTGAAGCTGATCAGAAATGGTCCAATTTTAATCAAATTTCTAATCATATATGCATTATGTGATTTATGTGAGTCTCTCCTTCTTAATTACTTATGCTCTCCCAGTGCTTTAATGTCTTTTTTGTCCCTTTGAGCCATATACACTTTTAGATAACACAGAGAACTTGCTTTATACAAATGTCATAAATTATTTTTCTAGGGGAAGTAAAATTGTTTTATGCTGCTTTGCCAAGTGTCATCACCTCTTGCAGAGCAGAAAGGTTTTAAAACAAGCACTATCCTAAGACTACATGCCTAAGCTCTATAAATGATAACTCAAATCAAAGAACTACATATGAATATTCTTGGGAATCACTAGCCTCCAAAAAGAAATTGTTCACAAAGATGCTCTTTTACAACCTTTTTCTCAAGTTAGGTATGGCCAATTACTGCCAAAGAAAACTGGTTATTCGTCAAAGTTCCTTAAATAGCTATAAGCTTTTGCAAACCAAAAAAATTCTGGCAATACCATGCTGGAAAAAAACAGCATATGTTCTGCTTTACACATTTAGACTAATATTTCACTAGTAACCATCACCAAATGTATAGCCATGGCCAAGAACAAATTGTGCTTTTGTGCTATTTTGAGAATTACTCATTAGAAGGAGATAATCCCCTCCACCCCCACCAATATAAATAAATAAATAGTGCTTTTGTGAATATGATTCCACTGGATATTTTTCAGGTCCCATAGTGCTTTCCAGCTCAAAATGGCTTCACGTTGATAAATTATTTTAATCCCTTAAATCAATTTTTGCTCAGATCAGTTATCTTCAGATTTTTGTACTGTAACATCATGGAGGTTAGTGTGAAGGCCAAACAATTATTTGGACATTACCAACAACATTGTATGTGCATGTGCACTTTTGGTGTAATATAACCATGCATGCACCAGACACACTTAGTGGCAGCACAGATATATGACTGTCTTCTGGTCCTGCCATTAGCCTGCAGCCAATACCTCATGCAGCCTGACATCGTGTATACTTTGGATTTCAGGTCTTCAAAATGTCTGCATGGTTTAGCAGACACTGCTGAATCTGACCTGTCACCAAAAAAGGCCAATTGCCTTTTGTTTTGCATATGCAGCCACCCATGTCACCCTTTCACCCTCTCTACACATGCCCTATTGAAACCCCTATTGGGCTATAAATTAAAGGTGCAGCCAGACAAGGGCACACACTATCCCTAACAGTAGTCCAAACACAAACATGGGGCATCTATTCTGAAAGCTATACATCCAGGATGTGCTCTGACGTGCAAGCACTCGAACACAAATGGTGGGAGGGGCTATACGTTTTATGTGGAAGGATTTGCATATGGTGGATGATCCCTGGGCTGTGGTAGGTGACAGTGTTTTGATGTGATGGGGCCCCAGGGGTTGACCCAACAGCTGGCACAGATCACAGACTACAGACTTGTGTGCATACATCAGCAATGGCTAAAGTCTGGCCTGACTCCTTGACCAGACCTGAAAACAAAGGCTTTGAGAAAGATGAACAGAGGAAGAAAAGACACAAGAAAGTGTGTATCTGCAAATGCTACAAAAAATTCCAATGCAAAGAACTGCACAAAGGATCTAAAATACAACCTTATAAGCAGTTAGACAGCATTTTATAATTGTTTTGATTACTGAAACAGAATAATATGCTGTCTGAGGTCATTACACTGTTTTCAATTACATCTTATCAAGGGAATCATTTTTGTGCAATGAACAATTTCTACTCCAGACAGCCATGACTGCCTTAATCCAGACTACAGACCTGCTGTTATTGATTACAAACCTGTAATCCCAGCGAACCCATTTAGTAAAACAGGGGATCTGGAGACAATGTGTAAATAGATATAATATAAACCCATTTAATGTTAGTCCTTATGGTTATCTTCTTCCATTAAAAAGTCTCTGCTACAGTTCTCTGCGGTTTTCCCCAAACACACTGCCCACTTCATATTTTCATTCTACTAATCCTAAAGACTGTATATACAACTGCACAGGAAACAAAAGAAATGGTCAATAATTAGGCCACAATGTTTATTCAGTAGTGTTGTTTCAACTTATAGGTACAATACTGTCGGCATTTTATAAGACTAAAAAAAAAAAAAACATTAAAAATAAAAAAAAAATCTACACCATTACAGTCAGCTGTGCTTATACAATACCGCTCACTCTGGCCATTCTCATGTACATACCGCCATCAACCAAGGACATACAGAAGCACATCCAAATGATAGGCACTTTGAAGGTTTAAAACACACACACACATTTATTTATATATATATATATATATATATATATATATTTATATATATTTATGTATATATATATGTGTGTGTATATTATATATATATATATATATATATATATATATATATATAAATATATATATATATAAAAATTGTGTGTGTATGCATATATATGTATCTATATGTATGTATATGTGTGTGTGTATATATATGTATAAAATATTCTATATAGCTCTAGATATTTTTATATATGAATAAGCAATTGGACTTTATGGTCAGGTCTTTAAAAAGGACTAAAAGTGAAAAAACAAATGAAAGTGAAAATTCAAAACTGGTGAAGGGAATATGACACAGCAATACAGGAATCCTCTGAGTCTTTGGGTTTGCTTTTTTGCAGTATCATCCTTTGATCCAGTTAGGTACAAAAGAAAGGGAAGTTAGAGGTATGAATGGATGGAGTTCAGTAAGAGGGAATTGGAGGTGCCTCTTCATTCAGGTTGCCTTCTCAAATGTGACTTCATGTCCTATCTAGTCCATATGGATCAGAGGGAGACACAGAGTGCAAATAAGACATTCACCTCCCTCCCACTGGGAAAGAGAGAGAAGCAGCTCCTTACTGGCTTTTGTTTTCATACGAGCACCCAGCCTTCAGCACCAGATTAACAGGAGCCAAGCAAAAACTCCATGTCCCAGAAGAGCTTGGAGACCCAATTAGAACAGGTTCCATCAAAACATATTCACCCACGTTTATTTGGGTTGGATGCCTACATGTCTTAAGGCAGTTGAAGGACATTCCAAAGCCAAAAGGCCTGACACCAAGAGAGAGGGCACAAATAAGGCAGGGGACAGAAGGCAAGACTGCTTAGCCGAAGCTCAACCTGAAGAAAGTGTGTTGGGGATATGTAGCCTAGACTTCCACAGCGGCATTAGCATATTACTCTGAATAAATGCATAACACAATGGTTATCAGTCACCCACGTCATGGGAAAGCTGTCTGTAATACAAATATGTACTTTTCTAACAGACATAACAAATATGGCAGACAGACTCTGGAGTATTGTCAGGCATTTTCCTTCTGCCAGAAAGCAATTCAATCCCAATCCACTAGATCCCAAGACAAAATCATAATGGATCCAGGCATCAAAAGATATGACAACTGAAACTGAGACCTTGTGGTGTCAAAAGCATGCAGTGGGTTCTTCCCAGAATAGCAGTGATGAACACCATCGACTATGCAACAACCACGATGTCTGATAAGCACCAACCAAGTAAAATGAGGTCAAATTAATTCAATAACAACACACCAGCTATATACCTTTAAATCCAATTACCAACTAGGCAAAAAGAGATATTACATAGGAAGCTAGAGCTACACAAAGAGGGAATAAAATCATTTGTAAATTGTGTACACATTGTTGCCAAGGCTACAAGTATAATAATAATTATAATAATAATAATAATAATAATAATAATAAACATTGTAACCTTAAGGGAGAACATTTACATTGATGGTTAAATGTTAATTCAGAGACAAAAAGTGCCCCATGAAAACTATAGAAAGGCATTTTTAAACACCAGAGAAAAAGATAAATTAATGAAATACACCTTTAAGATCAACATTAGATATGCTGGGACAAAATAATAATGGAAATGAAAATAAGATTGATACAGAACAATTATATTCCATTTTTTCCACTTTAAATGTTTTTTCTTTACAAATACTTACTGCTACAGTTAAAAAGTAGTCAGCGCCTTTGACAGAAGAAATATGCAGATTCCTCACCTTTACAGACTGTTTTTGTCTTTTCAGCATTTTCAAATAATACACAATAAAAGTTTAAATACACTGAGAATTACCATAAAATGAGCATTGCTTTGCTTTTCATTAGAAAGACAAGGTCTTAATTACAATACTCTATGCAAAAGCTTTCCTCTTATTCATGTTCCTCAATTTTGTTTTATTTGAATGTGTTTGCCGTCATCATCATCATTGTCATTGTCGATTTGAGACCGTCATTCTGGCTGGTGAAGCTTGACTTGTGGGACAGAGTAGGATGTGGGAGTCTATGCGTAAAACTCCTTGGTGGGAGCCTTCTGGTAGGCTGCTCCAGAAGGCTTCCTCTCCCCGAGGTCATAGCTGCCTTCATCCTTCTTTCTCATGCGGTACACCAAGAGGAGGATGAGGAAGATCGCAAAGAGGAAGCCAATAACTCCGCCTGCAATGACAGCTGCAAGGTAGGAGATAAAGGAGAAGTTAATGGTTGCTGCATACACTCCCTAACTATTAAGCTGGTGACAACCATCTTCCCATGGTGTTATGCGACCAGGCTCTCGTTTTCCCACATAATTCCACAGCCCATAAAGAGCAGACTGCACTCAGGTAAGCCTCACCTAATTGCCTAATTGGATAAAAGACCTCCACAATGGAGCTAGAGGGGCATGGAGAATAGATAGGTGACAACATATAGTCTCAGTCTGTGTCAGTCTGCACAGTAAATGCTCCCTGGATGATCCTGCAGCTTGCTCAGTGCAGGATATTACCCAGACACAGCAGTTAACTCAACATTAATATTTCCCCAGTGAATGTACGGCTCAAGGGTGTTGATCAGTTATGTGAAGCAAGCACTGTATGTGTTTGTCATCCATCACTGAGGGAAGGGAAATAAGCAGGAAATATGGAGACGCAGCTAAGGGTCAAGTTGAAGGAAATCCACCCTACAAAACTGCCAAATATGCATGAGTATTAAATCCTGCAATATTACCTTGAAAGCCACTGGAGACGTTCTTACTTTCTCTCATTCACAGTGGTTTGTAAAGATTAGTAAACTGGGTACTCAAGAACATTTCACATTGCACTTCAGAAATATAGTGCCACTTTGTGCATGATCTCGAATTATTAGAAATAAAAAATGAGAATCATGATAACATTTAGAGCAAGGTCCTTTAAAACATGCACTTAACCTTCAGAACCTTAGCCTACTGTCCACATTATAATTAAGAAAGCATACTTGGTAAAAGTGAAGTAACACAAAAGCAGAAATACAGTTTCCAAACAAAATGGCCCCAACTCAGCCTACATACCTGCCAGAACCTCGGTCCTCTGGAAGAGGTTCTCAGAGTGCACCTCATAGGGCTCCCTGGGAGACTGGGGTGAGCTGGTGGTGGGGTTCCTGTGTGGATCCTCTGTGGCAGGCGCTAGGGACTGAGGAGACAGAGGAACCACTGACATCATGATCGATATCATGTCATGTTACACTGTGATAAATCCTGCAGTCACAGCTTGGTATTTTAATCAGTTTTACACTATGCTGTTTCTATAACAGTGTTATAAAATATCATATGAATTTGGATTAATTTGATGAATCTCCACAGAGATATAACACATACTTAGATTTACACAACACCCCCTATCCATAAACTACACATACACTTAAGTGCACAAGTTCCACTCCTAATGAATTTCATTTGTGTGAGTGGACTAACCTCGGTCCTGACAGGTTTCCTAGGCAGTTCTCTTGAGAGCTCTTGGGAAGTGGAAGTCTCCACTCTGGGTGTGAAGTCTTTGGTGGTGTCCTGCGTGGGCTCTGCCTTGGGTGCTATGAACAGTGTGTTCACCGTGGCTGCCTGCTCCACCTCCTCCCCTGCACCTGGATGGAGTGTAACATCATTCTTGGAGAGCATACCATCGTTCTCAAACAGCACACCAGCCCAGTGGTCTGAGCACCAGGTGCAGCACCCAGAACCCATGCTGAATTAATACCTGACATGTTGATTTAAATCTTATTTGCATTAATCGGGACTTACACAAACACTGGTGTTTTTGGTGAAGAACAGGCCATTTCATCACACAGTGAGATCTTACCCGAGCCTGATCCAGAGCTGAAGTCATCATCATCTTCGGGATATGCTCCAGAACCTGTTTGCTCCAGGTACAGGTCATCCGCAGCTGCTGAGGCCACTATCTTTTGAGGGAAACAGCACAGATTTAGTACCTTTAGCATTATACTTAAACATTCAGAAGAAAAAATGGTTTTAAGATTTTTTTTTTTTTCCCCCACAGCTCAAGATTTCATTCTGGTTGTGAGCCAGTGGAAGATTAAAAAGTACTTCTCAATGAAGAGGTTTTATACAGCCAGTGTGCTGAACTATGCCTTTTCATTTGATGGTTTTGGTGGGGGGTTTTTCTACATCCCTGGGGCATTCACCTGCAATAATACATAAGACTTGCAGTATCTAGCTACAGTATCACATATTAAAACTGTGATATTGTCTCTATGCTTGAGTCACAACTGGGGCTGAATAAAGTGCATTTGTCTCTGTGAGCCTTGGCTTATCGCTGGAGGTCTGCTTGTTGATAAGAGGCTTGGCTCTCTCTCTGGCATGCTACAGTGCAAATTCCCGCTGTTCTAGACAGCCTGTGCTTGTGTCACTTGCCCCTGGTACCTCAGACACCGGCAGCAACAGTGACACATGTTCCCTCTCAATTTAGAGTTACATCCCACCTCCCATTCCCATAGGCCGCTGGCACCAGTCCCCGGGATGAGCCAGTGTTTGTCTTCCAGTGGTGCAGGTGTCTTATCGAAATGTCAGCGACTAACTGGAGACTTGACAATATGGGAATATAAAGCTGCCCAACAGCTGGCCTCTTCAATGCACCCAATAACTCAAAGACCACAGTTCCAATGAGTTCATTCCAAAGAGGGCTCAAAGTGGGCAGGTATTTCAGGGAGGAGACAGGCATATGTGAACATGCCATGTCTTGTTTACATGCAGGGACATACAGATGAGAACCAGCAGCATGTCTCTGCTCACTGCAGGATTGCTTTGCGGACTCCATGACGACCTCCATTCACATGCAGCCTCACACTGCTGCAGACATTGCCTCCATACTGATGCAGTGCTACAAAAAAGACGCACAATAGCAGCTCTAAATCAGCCCTGGAAGTATCCGTGTGGCTGAGGTGGCCTTAGTTTATAGCACAGATTCTGGCCTTTTTGTTCGTCTGCTCCGCAGATAAAGTTTGAGAGTCAATGAGCTCAAGCTATTCCACTTGTCTCTGAGAAAGAAAAAAAAAAACAACTGTTGGCAATGTACAGCTGATAAAAAGGATTTGAAGGGTTTCTGTGTGTTGGTGGGTATAGTTTGCTCGTCTACATGAGTGTGGGTATGGTTTGCTCGTCTACATGAGTGTGTGTGTGTGTGTGTGAGTGTGTGAGTGTGTGAGTGTGTGTGAGAGAGAAAGAGTGTGTGTGAGAGAGAGAGAGTGTGTGTGTGTGTGTGTGTGTGTGTGTGTGTGAGAGAGAGAGTGTGTGTGTGTGTGAGAGAGGGAGAGAGAGAGAGAGAGAGAGAGAGAGAGAGAGTGTGTGTGTGTGTGTGTGTGTGTGTGTGTGTGTGTGTGTGTGTGTGTGTGTGTGTGTGTGAGTGTGTGAGTGTGTGTGAGAGAGAAAGAGTGTGTGTGAGGAGAGAGAGTGTGTGTGTGTGTGTGTGTTGTGTGTGTGTGAGAGAGAGAGTGTGTGTGTGTGTGTGAAGAGGGAGAGAGAGAGAGAAGAGAGAGAGAGAGAGAGAGAGAGTGTGTGTGTGTGTGTGTGTGTGTGTGTGTGTGTGTGTGTGTGTGTGTGTGTGTGTGTGTGTGTGTGAGAGAGAGAGAGTGTGTGTGAGAGAGAGAGTGTGTGTGTGTGTGTGTGTGAGTGTGTGTGAGAGAGAGAGAGAGAGAGAGAGAGTGTGTGTGTGTGTGTGTGTGTGTGTGTGTGTGTGTGTGTGTGTGTGTGTGAGAGAGAGAGAGAGAGAGATTTTGAGAAAGGTTCCTTCTGTTAACAATGTACCAGGGAGGCAGAGAAAACCTGGTGAAAGGGGAACAATAACAAGCTCATTCAAACGCAAAGCTGACTTCTGTAAGGATGCCATTCCCACTAAGACTTTGATCAAAGAGGGAATTTGTTCAACTTTATCTTAACCTCTTTTTTCCAGCATTCATATTCCTTTCTTTAAACAATTCAGGAATACACTTGAATCAATATAATATAGTAGATGTGGAATTCCATCCAAATCAGCAGCAAAGACCCACAGATAATTATGTATACTTCACACAAACATTGTGTTAAATGTTTTCTTGATAAAAGGGTTTTAGTACCTCTTCATACCCAAGTGTCTAATAAATGTGTTTGCAAGGTTGTACAGAAAAAAGATTATTATTCATAACCATTATTAGATATTAACCAACAGAACCAGAACATTCCATTCAGTAAAAACTTGTAAATCCTGCATAAAGGTTCAGGCATACGGTGTATATCTAAACAGAAAAGCCACATCTTTTATCTCTTCACTTTGAAATGGGACGTACTGAAGCTGACAGTGCATCAAGCAACAAAGCAGCCCCTTATATGCCTAACTGCCAGCTCCCTTTGATCTTCAATGCTGGGCTCTGGTGTTGGAACAAACAGCTGCCAATACGCAGATGGAAAGAACAGCTCCCCACACCAGTCACCACCCACAACCCCAATTTGTAGTTGCACACTCCCACACACCATTGAACTCCCAAACAGCCTCACGAACAAACTCTAATGCCCGCCCACATATCCGGATGTGTCATTAAACTCCTGCCAAACCTGGGCCTCTGATGAGCTGGGCCTACCTGGGAACCTCAATGCAGATTTGTTATCCGCAACTTCTTTCTCACAGGATTCTGCATAGCATCTTGGAGCCAAGAGAGTTAGCATACGTGAGGCTCCATCAGCCTGGAATGCAAGGGCAGTGACTGAGCTGGTGACCCTAACAAACATCAGAGAGGGACCAAGGCTGACGAGGAAGCCACAGTAATGAGTGCCCACCCATTAACACAGGAGTATGGGAGATACTTCTGCCTGGGACTAATGAACAAGCAGCCAGTGGAAGGCATGCCATATCTGCACTGCGAACATGCCGCAGACACAGATACAATGCAGGGATTTGTGAGAAGAGAGAAACAGCAATATGACAGGAAGGAGAGGGAGAGAGAGAGAGAGAGAGAGAGAGAGAGAGAGAGAGAGAGAGAGAGCATATGCCTGTTGCCTACAGGTTACTGCATTAAAAGCCTGTCAAACTGTACATTCATGCCTAGCAACCTTTGAAAGAGAAGAATGGGTCCCTTAAGTGTGGTGTGCGGTTAGCCATAAGCCATAAGCAACTGCAGGAGCAGACAGATCGGAGAGTCGGTGGGGGCAGAGCAGAAATGGGGGAAGGGCCACTGAGCCTGAAGAAGTATCCATCCCACCCCCACACAAACTTATCACGTGTTTGCTATACTAATCACCAACAACAGGAAGAAAAGCGCACCTCTTAGAAAACATGTGCGTCACCCTCCTGTGTGTTTCTATGTGTCTGTGTGCACACTTGAGGGAAGGGAGGAGGGTGACGATAACCAGATGGATATTCCTTATCATTTTATTGCCTTTCATGCACTATCCTACAAGGCCTTCCATAGCACCTTAAATGAACTCAGTGGAAGAAACATGAGATGCCTAAAGCCCTTGTGCTAGCTTCATTCCATTCCAGGTAATTAAAATGTCCATTCATTTGAACCAAATGCACCAAATGCTGCTTGAAGGACTGTCCTTCTCAGTTATTCCACCAGACTGCATTCTCTTCAGACAGCACACAGTCTCCAAGTCTCACTCTAGCTAACAATAAAACACAGCATAGTCCCAAAATTACAAAGAGCTGAAGACTGCGAGTTTGTCTATGAAGCAAGTAAGGAGCAGATCTTTACAGCAAATCAATACTGCTGCCTCAGTCAACACTACAGAGCCTTACAGTTCCATCAGTCCACAGTGTGTTTATGAGGTCAACTTTATCACCTTTGAAGAGAAAAACGGTGTCAATAGGTCTCCTGTCGGAGTGCTGTGTGGACAGAACATGTAAGGATAGTGTGTTATAGGCAGGAGTCTATCCAGGAGGACAGAGAGTTTCAATTGAGTGCTTCTGGCAGTATCCCTCTGAAACAGCACCTCCTGTCACACCCATAATTTACTGGATTACTTTAAAGTGGAGATTAACAGAAGGAGACTAAAAAAGTAACTTCTATCTTTGCAAAGCAACTTCTAGCATTGAAGTCTGAGAAAATAGGGGTGGGGAGGAGATAATGAACTCCACACTGTTCCAAGCCTGATATTTTATTGCTTTGCTGGGAACTGTAATTTGAAACTAATTAATAGTCTTTCAGAGAGGCGAGGGGAAAGAGGAGGTTGGGGGGCTTCTGCAGGAAGTGGACACAAATCAAAGAAAAGCCCTACCCCGAATTACTGTGTCCCATCCAACAGCAGAAAGGGGGGGGACATTTATGTGATGACATCATTCATGAAGTGAGATGAAGCTAATCTGCAGCACATGAGCCAAGTCATGAGCAGCAGAGCAGGCTGAGTCAGGCACGTGGGCCCTTTCCTCTGCCTACAGAGAGGGCTGTTCATAAAGTACAATTCTGAAGCTGGTTTAGACTGATCAAAGCAGCGTGGAATGATAGTTAATTGCCTAAATGAGCCTGAGTTGTAGTTCTAATCCCTCATTTGGAAGGTGAGGATCAAAGTGCTGACATTAAATATCCAGTTCTGAGGGGAAACTGTAGAGGTGAGCTGAGGCCTGCAAGTGTAAGTGGAGTAAATCCTGTGCTTGCAACGGGTGCTCGCAACGGGTGCTGTGCGGTCCTTGCATGGGTCCTAGGAGCTGCAGAAAGCACAATGGGCGTAGAGGCTCGGCACACGTGTCAACTCAGCAGACAATAAGTCCTCTCAGGTGGCACAATGCACCTGAGCAGCCTGGCACTATGTTGCAGGGCTCGAGGCACATGGACATCCAATATGATAGCAATGTTAAAGTTTTCTGTTATGAGATATGGGGCAGTTGTGGCATTCTTGTATGCAGCAGATTTAACAGGCTCTGCAAAAACATGTTCACAAACTTGCTAAGTGTTTGTTGGGCCATAAGGTGCTAATCTCTCTCAAAGGATTGAATAATCAGAACTAGAATTATAACCAGCAGACCGTATCGCAGCTTTTTTAACCTTGTAAAGAATACTAAAGCATGCACATTATTCATCAGATTTAGTACCTTAAACATGCAAGCACTACTTTATCTTAGATTACATACCTTGGCTTTTCACTCTCCTTAAACAGTGCCAAAGGGCTGTCTATTATTAGGCTTCTACATACATAGATATATATGTATGTATACATGAGCAACTGTTATGGATTTTGTGCTGTTAGACAAACTCTGAAGATGATTTCAGACTTGTTAGTTCATATTTCCTTGTTATTAGAAATATGAGCTAAAATATAAGATGTTTTATTACATACGTGTTATTGTGGGTGACCAAGTAACACTGATGTAACAGATGGTTAACCTTTTTAGTAAAATCACATATTTCCTCTCTGCAAAGGAACTCAAAACAGTTACACCAACATGACAGAATTACGTTTACAAACGTGTCAATTTTATTTTAAAGAAACCACCTAGTGTCATTAAGAAGTTTAAACCCCTGAAGTAGAAAGGAACATAACTCCCTGATCTTACTGATTTAGGTTCTTGCAAAGGTCTAAAAAAGAAAATATGAAAGTGTGTAAGCCCAGAGTTCAGAGAAAACCATAATCAAAGTTAAATATATTATTTTGAGTCATCCACAGCACAGGATCATACAATGCATGCTGCCACTATGACCTCTGTCCAGGATTGCTCCCTGAAAGGAAGACTTTCAATTTAATTTCCAAACTATCCTACTTTGAAAACAAGTCCAAACAGAAATGCACAATAATGTTCCAATGGACATCGATAACTGTAGTTACACCAACAATACAGAGTTAGAATATGCTACCGTGATACAGAATACAAACAGTTGAGCAACCTCAAGGCCTTGGTTTTTGTGATGCAATATGACATAACCAGCCATTCGATGTGGTTCATTTAGGACAACTGTCGTATGCGAGAATAATTTGTTTTTTAGCTTGGAATCTATCATCTACACAGTAATGAGTTGATTGACTGCATAAATGGCTACCATATCTGATTGTCTATGTATGATAGGGAATAAAGCTGAAAGGAATAATCACAGTTACCAAGCAGAGCTCCACCTTTATGCCCCAGTCACCCATACTGTAAAAAAAATTCCCATGCACCTATATCAAGTGCAGCCATGCTCCTATTCTGATGGCTCTACAATGAGACAAGTCCATCAAATCTACCTCCTTGTCATCCACACCAGGACCTATCTATATCTGTGTTTACTGCATTTTTGGGACTGTTCATTCAAATCAATAAGCACTGCAGTATCACTTCTTTAAATTGTTAAATAAAATCACATTAATATGTTGAACATTTGGCTATATATGCATTTACCATTCTTTCCAAACGTTAAGTATTTTCAAAAGAGACATCAACGCTGGTTTTTCATTTTATAAAAGCTAACTAGCTACTTTGCAGATTAATTAAACTAAATGTAACTATTTCAGAATGAATTTTGCTGATAAACGTGCATTATATTAAAAGCAGCCGCTTTAAGCAATGCAATGACTCAGCATTTCACTGATGATGATTTGTGGCAATGATTAAGTGCTTTGGCTTTAAACAGTTCATAAGCAGACATGTTGAACTGCCTACTGTCACTGTCAAAAAGGCCTCATGGCACTAAAGCACTTAGCTCATAGTGCTTCAAGACATCTTTAATCTAACCCTGAGGGCTTCTGTGATGGGGCTTTGCTCTCATTCCTCCTTGACTCCCTATAGCTCCAAAGTGGATCATGGTTGCAATGTGATTCTTCTACACAGTTAAGCAGCTTTTGATACACACAGGAAACCCAAGATTTCTTTGTAAGCTGTGAAACGCTATACACTGGGAAATGGGCTTCACCCTACTTGTCAAGATTTGAATAAAAATACTTAAAGATTTGTTGCAGCGCAACGGGTTTGTCTCCTCCGGTTACAGCAGACTGGGAGGAGCAGACACAAGAGGCCCCACTGGGGTTACCCACGGGGAAAATCGCATGGATATCATTTTAAAAAGCTTCTCTCCGAAGCCTCAAATCCTAAAGACCTTGAGTCAAAGAAGGAAATAAGTTCAAGATGTATCAGTAACCGAAAATGTGGGTTTCTCTTTGCCCTCAACCACCCAGTTTCTAGGGTTGAATGACAATGAACAAATAATATAAACATTACCACTATTAATGCAGCAACAGAACTGTGCAGGATTCTGTAGCTAGTCTCATATTACCCTGCTATGAATGCCAGTGCATTTGACCCTATATCTTAAAGTTATGACATTTATCAAAACAATTAATACTTCATCAAATCATGTCATTTCTGACACTAATTTTCCAAAGATTAGACCTTACCCAATCTATAAATCACACAAATGCTTCACAGCAACAACTCAAAAATGACCTTGAGCAATGATTTCTGTTATTCTGCATACTGTCATACAAAAGCCAAGACTTTTGTGACTTCAAAACAACACATGGCAATAGTGGTTTCTACATTTCCATACTTCTGTTAAAATCTCAAACTCTTTTATTGCTGTAGACTACATAGTGGGATGGGCTAATATTCCAAGGAACAAATGTGAACCCAACACACTTGTTTCTGTGGGTAGATAGCTTCTCCAAGGCTTCACAAAAACAAGCTCCAAGTCACCAAGACAGAATGTAGGCCTTAATTCTTCTCATAAATGTTCGTAATGACATTACATAATAATTACTGCTTTATTCCATAAAGAACAGTGTTGTAATTTTCATGTTACATTAATTTTAGCATGTCACAATTATAACAAAACTTATCTAAAGCAATTTTAATAAACAGACATTTGGCAATGCGCAATCCTTAAAAGTTTAAAACTGACGACCAGTAACACAATTATCTGATTAAGCAGAGATTAACTCCTGTCAAGACTAATTCACAGTCCAAACAACAGCCCCTCTCTTTATTTTGACAGAGTACAAATCAGACTTCTGGTTTTGCTACAGTGGCAAAGGAAGGGAGGTAGATGTAGAATACACATCTGGCCTTGCTCATGTGAACTGCACCCTTCTGCACAATACCATCCTGAACTTTGCACATCTCCTTCCATCCAAGGTTTAACACTGAGGCATGCCAACATTTGTCAAGACAGGAAATTAAAGCTCCTGACCATATGCAGCAAAGTACTCTCTCAAGAGCCTAAAAAACATGCTGTATGTGCATAGGGGTGCAGGTTTTAGGAAACAGATGCTCGGGCTGTTAAGACAGTTTTGTTGCGAGAGTACTGCGTGCTGGGCAGGGAGTTGAAGAAAGCACACCTCAGGCAGACGGCATCCTAAACACTGGGACACGGGATGGCTCTGAGAGCCGCACAGCAGCACATCATGCACATTTGGAAGACATTCCTTCCTGAAGAAATGCTTGAGAGGAACTCACAAGTGAACATTCCAGGGGTTTTTGGAGATGCAGAAAAGGGCTGGCTGAAATCTCCTAGCAACCTTTTAGTGGAAGTAGGTGCTTTTCATTGGAGGTTTTCAACAACAACTGCATCTTTAAAAAAGGAATACTTCAAAGAGTTCAAGGTCAGTGGGCACGGGTGAATAATCTTTATTCGATACTGTGAAAAATGTTTCAAGCTTTAAACATTTGCATTGACCAAAGTTCAAATAAGTGTCAACAATGCCTATCAATAATTAATCTAATTAATTAGATATAAAAGTACACAAATGGTCCTTATTATTCCAAGCAGATTCATGCATCAGAAAAAGAAATGTGAACACACAGCCTAACATCCATCATGAGAAACCCAAACACACATTTCCTCACATGCTCCAGGGAACTGAGACTTAGCCCAGCACATTCTCTGGATGAATGCGCTCTTTCAGACTAAAGCGTGTCTGGAATTTCCTTCAGTGCTCTCCAAACACAGGTGGTATGTCAGGAGGAACCAGGAGGAAGCTCATCCTTACAGCATATGTAATCACCTCGAGCAGCACATGGCCATGTGTGCCAGGCAACTGACTGCATGTTCAACTTCAGAGATACACAAGGCTTAGACCAGGCTATTATATATAAGTCTATGAATAGCAGGGGAATAAATTCAGGTCTGTCAGCTACACAAAGCTCAATTAGTTTATCCTGAATAAAAATCACTACATGAACTAAAAACTTGTGGATTATAATGAAACATGACAAAATAAATCAAATGTTAAATGTTCTCTTGTTTTGTTGTTGTTATAGGTCAGCAAGATGCAGAAAAGTGTTGCATCCAACTATTACAGTATCTAAACACTGTAATAGTTGGATGCAACACTGTGGTCTGTGTTGGACACTGTGTTTTCAGTGTGAGCCTCCTTTACCAGACATTGCACTATGGATACCATCCACTTTGAGTCAGTAGTTAACTCACTTAATGCTGCTCATGTCATTCACTTCAAACAGTTTAAGCTTCCTGCACTCTTTGGACTTAAATGTGAAGCCCTGGTCACCATAAGGGCAGGGGCTTTGTGCTCCAAAGCACCCGGGTACCACCCCCAACACCCCCCCAAACACCCCCATCCCTCCTTCTCCAGCCACCCATGGGACACTTGGACACTTGATGTATAAATTAGCTGCGAGTTCAAAGTTGAATTTAATCCAGATTTCAACCACTGCCAGAGTGCCTGTAAATGCTTTTTCCAGTCTCAAGTCTGATCTTTTTCTCCCTCTATGGCAGGAAGCTCTTCTTAAGTGTCAGCTCATTAACTTCACCATGGTAGTAGTGACTGGACCAGGGAACGGCCAAAGGCCAGCAGACAGCAGTGCTACAGTGTCCTTTTCAGAACATTAAAAGAACCTTGAGTTCTCCTTCTGATTGCACCAGACCCCCAGGGCAATATAAGAACAGACGGGCAGTGGTGCCTCACCACTGACGTCACACGGATGTCTGAACATTATCAATGTTGTGCACACCAGGCACTTTCATAGGGTTTAAGCTAGCACAGGACATTTTCTTTTCCCATTCATTTACCCAAACATCAAAAAATGATGACCTGCCAAAACTTTACATCACTTGGCACAGCAAAAGGCCCTTATCTGTGGAGATAAAAGCTTTGGGGGCAATTTTACTGCTTCAATTGCTGATCTTCTCCAATCCTCCATGCTACAGATGAATCGCCATCCAAGCTTCCCCCTAAGAGGATCTGGACTCCCAGGAGTCAGGGGCAATGGCTTTTAGGAAAAGGGGGAGGGGTGCGGTCACTAGCACAGGAAGGCTACAAGGACAGAGAAAGATGAAAAGATGAAAGAAGGCAAAAAATGTTTTGTTTGTTTTTGTTTTTCAATAACATATATACGTGGACATAAGACTAGTAACTTCCAAGAAGACAAATATGGAATGTGTCTAAATTGATGTTTTAGAGGCAAGAGTCTATGAACACCTTTTTTTGCTACTGGAACTGGCAGGTGAACCACAAAATAATAGAGTAAAAGAGAGATAAAGGCCCCAGGTCAAAGTACCAGGTGGTGATTTGTGATCCCATTATGTGGGGCTAATCCACAACCTGTAGCACTAGCAGCATTACTGTTCTGGGAAGAGATTTTCCATTTGTGCAACAAAACACCATGCCTTATCTTTACCTGTTACTGCCATTCTGAAAACAGAAGGAGCATTTTAATAATCAAACTTATACCACAGCATCTGTTCCATCCATTACCTATTTCTCTCACCCAGGTATAAGTCAGTTAAAAAAAATCTTATGGAAGATTTAACTATGACCATCAAATGGGTGGTCCTACTTATACAAAAAGTGACAGAACTGGTAAATCTGCAAAACTGGACTATTAGATGCTACAGACAAAGCATAAATCTGGCCTTATAGACATACTTTCCCTTAAAACAGAGACACAGCTACATTTGAGATTAGCAGTTTGAAAAGTCACGAGGGGTATAGTGGCACATGCTGGAGATTAGCACGAATCCCTGGAGTTCACCAGCCAAATCACAAAAACAGAAGGATTCAACACTGCCAGAAGAAGCCACTCTGGACAGTGTGTTAACAAAAATACCCCACTTCTGGAGACTGATACAGTGGGTTAAGATGTCTGCATCTCTTCGCTTAAACCATGGGCCAATATTCAGAAATCCAGTAACCATCCCTGGGCTGGCAGCTATTTTGTAACAGGATTTTTAGATTCTGAGTAGGAAATGGGAATTTCGGACAGTTGGGGAGAAAATTGGGAGAAAATGCCCCAAGGAAATGTCCAGATTGTAAATACAAATACCAAAATTTTGGTATAACCAACAGCCTCAGGCAAATAACACATTTGGGAATACACTGCCTGGCCAAAAAAAAGGTCACACACACTAATATTTCGTTGGACCGCCTTTAGCTATGATTATGGCACGCATTCTCTGGCATCATTTCCACAAGCTTCTGCAATGTCACATTTATTTCAAGTTCAAGTTTGGTTTATTTGTCACATACATAGTCATACACAGTACAACACGCAGTGAAATATTTCTGTCCAGAGTTGCTTTAATTTTTCCCCAAGATGTTGTATTGATGATGGGAGCTTTGGACCACTGCACAAAGTCTTCTCCAGCACATCCCAAAGATTCTCAATGGGGTTCACGTCTGAACTCTGTGGTGACCAATCCATGTATGAAAATGATGTCTCATGCTCCCTGAACCACTCTTTCACAATTTGAGCCCCATGAATCCTGGCTTTGTCATCTTGGAATATGCCCGTGCCATCAGGGAAGAAAAAATCCATTGATGGAATAACCTGGTCATTCAGTATATTCAGGTAGTCAGCTGATCTCATTCTTTAGGCACATAATGTTGCCGCTATTCCTACCCTGATGTGCCCATCACTCTGGAACAGGGTAAATCTGGACTCATCAGACCACATGACCTTCTTCCATTGCTCCAGAGTCCAATCTTTATGCTGCCTAGCAAATTGAAGCCATTTTTGCCAGTTAACCTCACTAACAAGAGATTTTCTTAAGGCTACATAGCTGTTTAGTCCCAATCCCTTGAGTTCCCTTTGCATTGTGCGTGTGGAAATGCTCTTACTTTCACTATTAAACATATATAAGGGTATTTTTGGACTCTTAATATATTTATAGTAGCTAAGGATACTTTTCTGAGTAGACAACTAAGCACCTTTGTAAGTCACTGCTAAATGCCATAAATGTTAAAATACTGCGTATGTGAGAAATTAACAATAAAACCTAGTGTCAACAGAACTTGAAACCTTTAGATTACTGAAAAAAATGAGTTACATTGAGTGAAAAAAATAATAAAGCTGATCAACCATAACCATAACAGACATCTTTAAAACCTGGCTTTACTGTCCAAAGATTATTTCCCCCCCCCCCCCCCCCCCGCCTCACCCCAAGACAGAAACTCAATAGGGTTCTAAATGTATACAGACAAAATGTAAATTCATATTTTATCTTACGTAAATAATTAAGCTTCAGCAAACCCTAGGCTCTTTACCAGTGCTTTAAGTCTTTCATGATGAAGAGCAAGAGATGGAGGCATTTCCCAGCAGACACTTGATACTGCTGAGTTCATAAGGACAGAAAGCATATGCTCCATGGGGACCCACTCCAGGCCACAGCTCCAAAACTGCCTACTTTGTCCTTCATCACATAGATAAAGATCACTGCTAAACTGTAGTGCTAAATACAGCTTTAAAATTTCTGTAAAACAGTTTAGCCCTTTTCTTTTCCCATCCTGCTGTAATTCTGAAAGAATGTACTCAGTTAGCAGGGCTTCAAGTCTTCCTTTGCCATCCCAGAAACAACACAGCCCCACTTCGACTTCACCCTGCGCCTTAGTGGCTCCATATGAGCAGATGCACTCTGCAAGTTGCACTGATTGGTCCCTGAGATGTAGAGCTTTCTGATAAGAGTAATTTTGACTGGTCCATGGAAACACTGAAAACCATAAATGATTCATAATGCTCATTTGTTCATTAAACAAATGCAGAAATTTGATGTGTGTCAGGCAACAGTCATGGAATTAACTTTGTTAAATTACCACTTTCAGGGACATGTGCTACTCTGAAGCAGAACCACAGGAATTTTCCAGCCTTAGATGATATTACCATGGATGCTGTGCTTGATACAAGAACTTGCCTGTACATATCATAGGACAAACATTGAGTCCACCTAGTAAAATATTGGATAAAATTCCTTCATAAAACTTTACAAATACATATTTTAACCAAATGTTTCAGGTATTTCTACTTGAACTAAATTTAAGTAACTCATTTTTTTCATGAATAAAAGCCATTTTTTATATTTTTGCAGTCATTAAAACTTTGGGTTTGAAGAAATAAAACTAGCCGTACATTTATCACAGCAGTAGCTTTACTTATAACATTGTAAAAACAAAAAGGAGACATTGAGGAGCAGTGAGGAGCAGAGAATGAAACAGTTCGAGAATAAAATAATAAAATAACACACTACCATACAGTAAAGCAATGAGGCACTAGGCCTAGACACTATTCAGGAAATCACACAAACATCCCAGACCTGACAGTATTTAAACGGACTAACTTCAGTCAGTACAAAAACTACTTGATTAGGCCGTTAATTTCAGAATAGAGCACTAGCAATCCACTATGGCTGACTGAAAGGCAGTGCTCGAGGTATGCCCTGTAACTGACATCTTGTCTAGCTTGCAGTCCTCCTTCACTTTTGGTCCTCCCTTTTTTAAAATGCGAATGGAACATTTTTTTTTTAGGGGTATGCGTGCGACTGGAGACTTTGACCGAAGTCTACCAGTTTACTGAGTATTCATCAAGTGTGAATAAAAACATGTAAAACATTAGCTAGCATTTAAAGAATAATATCATTTAATGAATAAATTGCTTTAATGCTTAAACATCAGTTGATTAACATTAATGTAATTTACTTGCCAACCACTTAACTGAACTGAACTACCAGTGAGAATGAAAGTCTCATAGTAACGATGTGTACATGATGCACAGTAGCCCTCGACTGCACTGTTCAATGTTAAATCAAAATTATATTTGACTCCAATTATTGTACTCTAGGTGAATGTTGGTTAATTACTGTATTATAGTAATTGGATCCTTTTTCAATTTTTCTATGCACTGGTAATAAAAAGGCTAAACAAGCTGTTGTTCGAAAATGGTTCGGTGTGTGCCTATATTTTTATGTCAAGAGCATCAGTGATTCTTGGCAGAAAGTGTACTGTAGAACCCTGGCTTGAACACCAAACCAGCTTGGTAGTTCTTTCACCTTTCTTAGACATTTATATTTGTGGCACTTGGCAGATGCTCTTATCTAGAGAGACATATTTATCAATAGTACAGTGACTCAAACCCATGACATTGGTGTTTCTAGCTCTATGCTCTACCTGCTCTACAAGATGAGTTGTACAACTCCGCCCTTTATGGTAAATGTGAATGTGAATAGTATAACCAAAACAAGCAGCATATCTGAATACACACTAGTGCCTGCCTGTGCCATATTTACATTGAAAGGCCAAAACACCCATAAAACAATGTCATCTCATTATGTTCATCAAGTCACCTAGCTCGCTCTTTAATGGCAACTTGCTGCCAACTTTTTAATGTCTACTGAGCTTTTGGCCCATAACTTCAAATTTAACTGCAAGATAAACTGCTTAGGGGTTGCAAATAACAGCTATGAAGTAAATGTCATTCCAACTAGAAAGATGTTGTTCCAATAATCTCCTCTGGAGTTGCTCTATCCATTCCTCAGTTAAACAGAGAACAAAGACCTGGAGGACACACAGGCAGATCAGGGCAGAGTTTACAGTACAGAGATGGGTGTTTACAGAGTGCATTAGTCCAGATTAACTCCTGCTCACAGAACTGCCACACTAATGCGCCCGAGCACATCAAAACTATGGTGGGGATGGAATGCTTTTTAACTGGGAATGATTCAAGATCAACAAAATGTCCCCTCCGGTTTAATCTTTTCAGGGCGATTCCCTTTGCTGCCCTCCTCCATGAAGCATTCCCCCTTTGAGTATGAGGTCACAGTGGTCACAGTTTAAATCCATTGGTCATGGTGTCTGTCAGTCTTCTACAAATCAATGTTTCAAAACAGCTGTGGAGACAGACATTTAATACTCATATTTTCTAAGAAAACCATGACTTTTAAGGAAATTTATGTTTTCAATTCACTTCCACTACTTGATCACATGATTATAGCTCAACACACACACACACATTTATTTATATATATATATATATATATATATATATATATATATATATATATATATATATATATATATATATATACACACACACACACACACACACACACACACACACACACACACACACACACATACATACATACATACAATTTTCACATGATTCCCACTGGACTGCACTACAATTTAGTAACAGTATGGAGGAATGATTTAAGCATTTACTTGAGGATGACTGTGTTCCATGGACTACCTCTGTGCACCTGGTAGACAAATTAATTTCAATTCTAATTCTAATGAATTGTTGGACAGTAAAATAAACTGAAGTTTGTTAAACAGGCCAAGTATACAACAACCAGTACATGGATACTACTAAGGTAGTGAGATCAGACAGCTGAGAAGCATGGAAACTCCAGTCATTAAAAGTGCATTCTTCTGCTTCAGAGATTTCAATTAGGTGTGTTTGAGACATAATAACCAGCACTTGTAATTATGAGGGCCTGCAGATGTGCTAAATGTACCATAGCATTTCCCATAGCAATTTAAAACACATAAAGGGACAAGCTGACTGACCAGATGTCAACATTTCCATGCTTTTATGAAACTACTGTACAGTCTTGCTGTTATCCTTGGCCAGTGGCATCATGGTATGTCAGTTTACTGTCTAAGCAGTAAATGTCAAAAGAACTGAGAATTAGATTTTATGCTGGCTCAACAGGGAGGGCCAAAGTCAAATTAGATGCATGCTGTGTTCAATTAAGATTAGTCAATTTCATTTTTGTCATCTTGAAACAGGGTTCAGAGCGCCCTGCCAAAGCTCAGAATGCCTGGGGACCGTATTCCTCTGATCCACAAATGGAATTTTTACTACAAACGAGTGAGTCAGCAAGCGTGTCTCAGTATTCGTCGGCATGCAGTAAGCCGAGTCGCGTCATTTAATGACCACATCAGCACATGGCTTCACTGTTGCCCCTGCTGCCCAGCGAGACAGTGACATGCCATGCCCTTAATGTAATGCCCAGGCTGCCAGAGAGTGCCTCTCCTGCCTGCTCCTTAACCTAGATGCAGAAAGCAGACTGTTTAAAGAAGCCCCTGTCCATGCCTCCAACACCCAACACTAACCCCCACCCCAGTTTAGCCAAAGCACTGTACTTCAATCTTAATCCCCAAAGGAACTATGCATTTGTATAAGTGAAATTAAAGTAAAAATGAGAGTGGATTGTTCAGTGGCATAACAGGATTAGGGTTCTGATCTAATACTCTCACCCTCTCTGTAGCAACAGGCTTAGGGAACACTTGTGTGCTAGCCATCGACCGCTGCTACTTTTGGCTGTTCACCACTCTAACTGCGCCGTTCATGAATTCCCACTGGTGTGCGAAACTTCAACCACGTAGCGACACTGCTTCCAAGTCTCAGTAAAACAGTGCCAAAAAGAAGGGCATGCTGCTTAAAAACAAACGCACATGCGTTACGCAGACTTTTGCTTTACTGATATTAACAAGCAGTAGGCAAATGTCAGCAGAGTCTAGCTAGACCCATCTCCCTCCACCCCTCATCATTCTTTCCATCTGTGAAGTGGGGGGGGGTGGAATATTGTCGCTGTTCTTGGGAGTAACCTTAGCCTGGATAATAATAGCAAAGTGAAGCAGCTTAGCTGCAGTGAAATAATCAATCGGGTTGAGATGGAGCTGCTGATGACAAAACAAGAGCACACTGAGATTCCTTCATGAGCCCAAGAACCCAGGCAGGGGGGTCCATTTATGATGCTGCAGAAAGATAAGAGTCAGCCAAAAGAGCACACACACAGAGCAGGCTGGGAAAACTGCCTGTAGTGCATCAGCATCAGAAAGGCAATCATCATACTTCCTTGACACTGCTGACTATACAAAGAGAATGCTGAATCTGCTGATGCTTACATTTGTGATTAAAGACTTTGTCTGCACCTGACATCTGGGTTTCTTTTTTAAACCATGTTTTAAAATAAAACATAAGCCCTGGGTAAAATGCTTTTTATTTGCTAATAACTGAAGTTACTCTAAAAGTGGCAAGTTACTTGATCTGCTGTTCTATGGAGAGTTTTTGTATACATTTGTATGTTTTTTTATGTTTCTCCTAATTTACCACTACCCAGTTCACAGTGCAGTAGGCTCCTGACTTCTTGCATGACAGTGCCACCAGTCAGAGAGGTGAAAGGTCAGGCAGAACATAGTCTTCTACTATGTCTTTTCCAACTACTGGACACATGACACTGTTGAAAAGCCCAACAGGTTTTTAGTAGATCACCAAGCATACAACATGGCCATGTGACCAAGACAACACCGACTTCCTGGCACATCACTTAGTGGCCAGAGTTAGAGGGGCCCCGTGTTCCTCTGCTCCCAGTGAGACTCCAACCACTGACAGCATTGTTTCTCACTGGGCTGCACTGCATAGAAAACAGTGCTTTTACAAGATTAGCCCCTCAGGGGGGAGTTACAGACCTCTACAGATTACACCATCACAGACTACCAGCACTTAAAAAGAATACAAGGCAAAATACACTGCAGGAAATAATATATGTCGCATATCAAAGGATGCACTTACAACAGCTGGTGTCCATGTCCAATCCTTAGCCTTAAAATCGACTAAAATGTCATGAAGCTGAAGTTTTCAGGTGTCAGTCAGAAAGACAGGGTGGAACTTCATTTTGTCCCCTGATTGCTCACTGCAAGTTCAAAGAACATCATTTTTACAGCACACCACTGACTGTAGGATATTCAGTCCTCAACAACAAAAAAAGAGCTTACTAGATGCAATTGTATTATGGAAGTGCTACCTCTTGCCTGTTAGAGAGTTCTGTAAACAAAAGTGCAGTAAACAAGGTGGCAATATGAACTTTTGCCCACAGCCAACAGCTTCTAATAAAAAATGGAAAATCAGCCTCAGGTGAACAAGTAGAGAACACAGAAGAGGTGAGACAGCAGTCAGTAAGTGTTTGTCTCCCTCCTTTGTCTGTTCATTACCTCATCATTAATACATATTAAACCAAAGACTAATCCCAAGTGAGCAGTAATAAGTGACATAAGAGCAGACATCCATGACAGAAGTGACATCAAAAAGATACAATGACAAAGACCTTTTTGCTATAAACATTTTAATTTACACTTACCTGACACTTTTATCCAAAGCAACTTACAATTCTGATTAAACACAACTTGAGCAACTGAGGGTTAAGTGTCTTGCTCAGGGACCCAACAGTGACAAATTGGCAGTGGTGGGGCTTGAACTGACATCCTCCTGATTACTAGTCAAATACCTTAACCACTGAGCTACCGCTGCCAAAATAGCTGTTCACTGTAAGTATGAGCCTCATTTGGCTGTAAATATGCGACACTTTGAAACAGTGACACAAAACAGTAATTAGCACCACTTCTACTGACAAAGTAGAAGAAGAAAAATCAATCTGTCACTAGCCTAGAAAAGAATTGTACAGATTCTGTTCTACAGATATTCCCATGAGGTGTGCCTCAGATGGTCATGGTAGAAATGACCTTGCATAAATCTCCATTTTAAAAACAAGACAGCACCCCCATTTCCTGACACCATACAAATAACAGATTCAAAAATCTGTCTCTGACAACAAAGCAGATTTGTATGGATGAGATCCCAATAATAAAAAAAACATAAGACAATCATGCACACACGAAAAGCATTCCTACAAAAGAATGTCTAAATATTGTTCAATTAGCTTCTTGGTAGGATACAAATGTATTCTGAATTAACAGTGATATGGTGCCTTCTTGTTTTGTCAGCAGGAGAAATGTGCTCTCTGAGCTGCATCAACTATAATCAACATGTAGATATGCCTGGTGGTTTCCAGCCAGAATACTTTAATTGCCATGTCAACAGGCTACTCAGTATGGAGAATCAATGTGCTATGCTGGGTTTCATTGAGATGGATACAGCATGCTGCCTGAGCTTCTGATCAATGGAAAGAGACAGTACAAACCAGCATGCCAGTCAAGCATGGAATTACACTGGTGCTTGAGGCAGTTCAAAAGGCAGTACAAGACACTCAGTGCTGGTTTTTGTGCAGTCATTTACTACTGAGCTGCTTAACACTAGCAAACATCCAGTGGGGAATCGTTCAGTGAGGTAAAATGAAGTTTCTGTTTAAAATACCTGACAAAATGCCAGTAAATGCATGGAAGCTGCAAAACATTTAATTCCACTCTTGGTCATGGAAGTACTCTCACCTGAGGGGGTCAAGTCCACCAACTGTCATAATGAGTGACCTCATGCAAATAAATAATATTTGGCTAGCAATATCAGCCAAAAATACCACAGTACACAACAGATGACAATACAGCACCAGAGCATAAATGCATTCGATATTTTCACAATTACATTAGAACACAGAATAGTAACCCATGTTATGAAACCTGTTATGTTTTGATTTACCATATGAAATATAATGTGACAGTATATAACATCAGTAAACAGGAAAGTCTAAATGTGCTTATATTAGAGACTTGACATTAAGACAGGCCATGTCATGTATGTAAGACTGAAATTTGGTACAAAATAGACAGAAACTCAGGGTTGGTGTACCAGATAGCACATATGACTGCAATATGAATGAAAAAAATGTTATTTTTTGGCCTCTGCAGCTGGCCAAAGGCAAAAGGCCATGGCCTTCCTTGTGGCATGGTTTACTCCCTGCACCACAAACGTTATGAGTACCCAAGAATATTTACATTTTTATTAGCAAAACCATATCATTATGCTTTTTTAATCTATTTCAGTGGAGCATAATTAATTTGACAAATCTATATAATTTTTCAAAAGTTTAGAATTTGTTTGCAAATCACAGTCTACTTGAAATGTGTGACCCACAGTCGTCATTATTCCAGTTTGACTGGTAACCATGCCACCACTCTGCAGACATAAGGTGCTCTGAATATTTCAGTCTGTACATTTTCTTAACATAAATTCATTTTAACTCTAATATGCTTAAATACACATCCAAAACAACAACATATGTGCTATAATCCTGTTATTTACTGTATTTCCAGCATTGTATTTTCTGTACTTTTAGGTGTTTGTGCAAGCATGGTGGTACATGAAATCATCTGTGATTTTCAAGCATTTGTGATCGGGTCAATTCAGGATTTGCTTTTGATTTGGTTTGCTCCAGGATCTGTTTGTTAAATGTGAAGAAATACATTGTGCAAACATTCAAAGCACGTCTTTAGATTAATTCCACCTTTAAAAGGGGAGGACCCCCATGCCACTTATGCTTGGCCTGGGCCTGTAGGGACTAACAGTAAGGGCTCACTGGGAATATGTGTAAATTCCCTGTTGCTTAAAATGTCATCTCAATGGTCAATTACAGCCTAGACTGCAAAAAGAGTTATGCTTATGTCGTTTATTTCAGCTACATACAGTTATCATCAACTATGATCTGTTAGTTTAATCAGTTAATTTATTTTTTTAATCAGCCCTCAATGAATGAAATGAGGACTACTGAAACATGAGAAGACAGAAGAATCTTTTTTAATAATACAAATGCAACATCAGGATAGACTGTCCGAGAACGTAGTAGAAAGGACGTTTTCTCGCCCACATATTACAATTATGCTGAAATATTAAATAATGTGTAAATGTGCACTTAAAAATGCACTTAAAATATTGCAGAAACGTCGACTAAGCGGGGAATAGTTCCTGCTACATCTCATAAATGTAGTTACTGGTGTGAACTAGCAACTGACAGAGAAGAGAAAATCAAACCCGCCGTCTCGCTGACAACCCCGACAGCAGTACTATTTTTCGCTTTGAAAATAGTAACGATAAGGTATATATTAAACATAGCAAGCTTCCGGATAATTATCCCACATTACAGAAAAATGTATAGCAGCTAATGAAGACATTGTAAGCATTTAAAAAGTTTAGGAAGTTGCTGTCTCTGTTTTTTTCTTTATGACTTCACGTTAAATGTATTCATTTTCCAGGTCTATAGACTAAATATTACAAAACGCTAACATTATAAGGTTGTTATCCTAACACAGTGCCCAACATTCATTTCTACGCGGCATTAATACGGTGATAGCTGAAATCTACCCCAAACATAACCGATTCATTGAGACTATTAGCTAGCTATAATATAGAAAAAAGGGCACACCGACGTCCGTAAGGGACGATAGACAGGTTAACGTTAACCTATAATATGTAGACAAACATGGAAGGCAGTGCCAACATGGTATGTGAAGAGTTTACCACCAGCTACCCAAACGCAATTCGGCATTGTTCGCAGAAACTCACCCTTTCCCCTGAAAGAAAAGCCGTCAAGCCGAGGGTCACCATCATCCAAATGTTCCTCATAATTCCTTTAACAATATGCGTATTCGTACGTAAGAACCGAAAAAAATCTTTCCCTGTTCGCTTCCACTTGTGAGCAACTCTTTTTGCCACCTTCGCCCTCTTGCACGATCGTCTCCCTCTGTCTTTCACTCAGGAGTGGAATCCCACCGGATACGTGTTGCTTTTTTCGTCAGACTGGTCCCCGTGTACTTTTTTCCGCACGTGGATTCCTTTTTAAACCATTTCCACCCAAACCTCAAATGTTACACGTTATGGTAATAGTAATATTTATTTTATTATTAGTTCATTGAAGTCGGAATTTTACGAAACGACCCTATCATGTGTTACCCTCATCGAATTGCCCGCATGGCTAAACGCGAAGTAGAATAGAAAATACAGGTCAAACGAGGGAGACCTTGAGCAATGATTGACAGATACGCCAACCATATGAGAGAGAGAGAGAGAGAGAGAGAGAGAGAGAGAGAGAGAGAGAGAGAGAAAATGAGAATATGTTGTAGTCTGTGTTTGGGTGAAGTAAAATTAGTTTTTTCTCTCTCCATTAAATTTAGTGTTATAGGTCATATAGAACTGTACCTATCCTATATGCTTATTTAATATTTAGTAATTTACTTTGCAAATAAAATAACCTGTCTTCTTAGGTTCCTTAAAATGTACTATTTCTAGATATTTTAATTTTATTGCCCCATGAACCTGTTGTAGTCTGTGTTTGGAAGAAGTAATAAATAAATAAATAAAAACTCTCTCCATTAGGTTTAGTGTTATAGGTCACAGAATTGTAACCACTTCTGAGATATCATCAAATACTTGTATTATGTCATTGCTTTACATTTAGCTGACACGTTTATCCAAAGCAACTTACAATTATAACTGAGTAAAACTTGAGGATTAAGGGCCTTACTCAGGGGCGCAGCAATGGCAACCTGGCAGTGGTGGGTCTTGAACCAGAAACCAGCCAATTACAAATCAAGTACCTTAACTTTATTTAGTATTTAGTCATTTACTTTGAAAATAAGCCTGTCCTCTTAAGTTCCTTAAAATGTACTATTTCTAGATATTTCCTTATTATTGCCCTATGAGCCGTTTGTCCATCTGTACTGTATGTGCTGTCTCCCCCTAATGGACAAACGTGAAAAATGCACATATTCGTACCGCAGATTCTCTACTTCATATCATCTTATTCATTGTCTGTCATTTTCAGCATCTCCTGATAGATCATGGGTGCCACATTAAACGAAATGAAAACTTGCAATCCATATAAAAACTCAAGGAATTGATGAAGGATAATTTCAAATTGTAAACTCTGCAGTATTGTTGCCTCTGAAGCAACTTTGAAGGTTTGACTGTTGAACTGAGAAGCTACATCCCCACATCACACCCTCTAAAATAAACAAGTGGATATACATACATACTTCCCTGCTCATAACATTTATACAGACCCAGATTACCAGTCACAATGTCCCAGATTATCCAAATACTTAAGATGATGGTAAAGCATATGTACTGGTGCAAAACTGGTGGACACACAAACAGAAGTGAGCTTCATTCAGTGTCTGAGGACAGTGCCTCCGTGGTGGTTCTGGAGGCCACTGTGTTAGCCCGGCTAAAGCTGCTATATTTGTCCGCTGTCGTGGATCTCGGGCCAGTAAATGACGGCCTGCTATCCCTAACTTGTGCTCTGTGACCCTCACTTTCACATTCACAGTCATCACCACTGCTGTCTTCATCACCTTCCTCCTCCACTTCATTCTTGTCTCCATGAGGCACAAGTGTGGTGTAGCTAAACTGACTCAGGGGCTTTCCCAGTATGCCAAAGCTAAGATTCCAAACAGGACAAAGAGAGGGATTAATAGAGAAAATGGGGGAGAATAAGAGGGGAAACAGAGGTGATAGGATAAGTAAACAGGTAAAGTTAAATAATAAATACCAAACTCTATTTTCTGTTAATATAACATTAGTGACTTACTTTAAAGAGGCTAGCTGTTGCCTGAGTTCCTCCATCAGAGCCTCACTGTCACTGAGTGTAGCTGGCTGTTGTTTATGAGAGAAGAAGGTCTGAAACAGATGAGGGGCTTTTTCTCGCGGGGAAGGCAAAAGTGACACCATGATGGGTGAGCGCTGGGTCACAATACTGCTCAAGGCAGGCCCCCGCTGAGACTTCCTGGGTCAAAGGCCAGGAGACAGTGAATGAATATCATAGTGAGGAGAGGAAGCCATAAAACTGTAAATCAGCTAATACCATACAGGATATTACTTTTAGTCTTGTGGGAAAGGAGCACCTGGAAGAGAAATGCAATTTCCTGACATTAAAAATAAATTTGTAAAGTTTGTCTTTAAAACTTTATGCTAGTGATTGGACAGTAGTTATTTACCTACAATAATTTAAGAGATGGAAAATATATGTTTACAGTTTTTACATTTTCTGCAATACAGTGTAGTTGCAAAGCTGTAGCAAACTTATGATGAGCTTGATTTGGCAATCAGTGTGATTCAGACCTGTTGTTTAGGACAGCTTGTCTGGGCCCTTTAGTTTCAGACTGGCCCTCTTTCTGAGTGGTCTGTAGCTCCTCCTGTTCCCCTTCTGGCTCCTTCCCTTGAGGTCTCAGGGCAGGGTTAAATAAGTCAGAACGGAACAGGTGACCAATCTCAGCTTGTATTCCCTTTAAATCCTGCCTACCAAAGGTAACCCATGCCACACAGCAGAAGAAGCTATACAAACACTGACACACAAATGCAAAACAGGTCTGTATTAGTAAAATAGTAAAAGAAAAATTAACAGTTTTTAGGAATGAAACAGTGAATCTGATTTAATACTATCCAAAACTAACAGGACGTTGGGTCCTCATATACAGCTTCTTACCAACCTCATACAGATGCCTGTCTCGGTAAGTAGATGACACCCTGGTCCTGCACAAATAAATTATAATGCATTACACAATCAGTCCCATAATAACAGAAGCAAAGCAGGTTAAATAAAGCTATCTACATTTAGGTTTTTATTGTAACTGTTTCATTTTTCACAACTTACTATGCCATAGACATAAAGTATTTCATACTGTATAATTTTCCTGTCACATCATAGGTAATATGATAAATATGCAGCAGGAACTGTGGCAATTGTGAAACCCACTCTGATGGTGTCATTACACTGTCTATGCTAGGCGTGTTCATGGCACTGACCTGCCACAGACCATGTGATGCTGCTGGGAAAGCCCTAACCCAAGCACCAGAGCAGAGTAACAGAATCCAAGGTGCTTCTTGGCCAGCTCCACTTTAGCACTTGTCTCTGCCATCACCTGTTTCTCCATCACACTCTGCTCCCTGAGTCAGCCCAGAGAGAAATAGCTACACTGTTAATTGAACTAGATTTACAATTGAGGTTAATTGGTGCAAAGGATCAGGTTAGCACAAGAACTGCTATGACTTAGATTTTATTATAATGAACTGTCACTATAATGAAGACAATACTATTTGAAGCCTTTGGTCAGCACAAGGTGTATTAGTTCTTACTCTATGAGTAATCCCATTTTAAAAATTATTCTTACAGTACATTATGTTCAAACTGAATAAATTTGAATAAATACTATGGATGATTATTATTACGTAACTATATCTGTGAAAGTAAAATGTTTATTTATTCATATCCATATTCAATGTCTCACCAGCTTAATGCCTGAATACATAAAATCAGCTGTATGCCAGTAAACTACAGAAGCCATGAAGTTTATTTAATACCTTCAGATAGGGCCTGCTTTGACAAAGCACTTAATACCTAACTTTAGACTCACGTCATGAGGGCCTTAGGTCGTTCCTCTAGAGCTCTCTTCTCCAAGTGGCAGGACAGGTAGAGCAAGAGACCAGCCAGAAACTCATCCAGCTCCCTGCTCCTGCAATCAGTTCAGTGCAATTATCAGTGCATGTTCTGCTGTAGCTAGTTTAGTGAGAAATAGAAGGAAAGATGCTTACTGGATCATATTCAGAAAGCACTGTGGAATAGGCAGGCCGTCTTTCTCCTGTACTAAGGCGACTGCCACTTCTGGAACATAAAGAACACATATGTTATTGTAATAACACATAAAGAACACATATGTTATTGTAATGGATGCACATCAAGATGCTTCAGTACAGGGTGCACACTGCTGTTGCTTTTCGAAAAAGCTCTATGATTCTCAATCATTTGAAATGCTGTGAGAGAGTTACGTTTAATTTTCTCAATGGTAACCGTGTCCCTCTGTGAGCTTTTTGTGGAAGCCTTAAAGGCATTTAGCTTAGCAGTTCCTGCAGTCTTCTTCAACGTAGAGCACCCTCCTCTGGATGATGTGTTGTACTTTAAGATCCTTTAAAAATGCAGTAAACTACAGTCAGTTTGTGTGCCATTAACCCTGTAGGTGTTTTTAATGCAAATCAGATTTTTTTTTAAAACTTCCAGGAGCCTATACTCTAGCATTTGTGAGCAAAATAGTCAAGGCTGCCTCACACCCCACCCTCATTTAGAGTTCAGAGATGCAAATGTCTCTAATTCCCTCATTCAATGTTTAAAAAAAAATCTTTGCTATGGCTATGACTTTGTCTTTCATAAATCTTTGATTATGGCTATTAATAAATTAATTGAATGTGGTATTATTAATATGTTCAACATATCTGCACCCCATATGACTTTATGGATTAACTTCATACTGCAGCAGTTCAGATACGCTGGAGGTATTGTTTCCAAAACTTTATTCCTGTAGGGTGTGATTTACTTTTCTAAATGTATCCGGATATGCTCTTGATATGTAGATGTTTTGTTTTTTTTCCCCTTCCCTTCAATTTCCACAGGCGTACTGAAACTGTAAAAAACAAACAGTGTCTCTAGTGTCATATAAAAGTAACGTTATTTGTAAGATCGTTAACCTAGTTAGCTAAATATCATCAATTGATTGTATAATAAAATATCAGAATGTAACAGCTCTAAGCAGTTTACCAAGTGAACTCCAGCGTTTGTGTTTCATCATTCCAGCTCCAGCTTCCACTAGGAGGTATATTTACCTAACAAGCAATACAAAATGAACGCAATAAAGTTTAATTTTTGACACTGGATTTTTGAGTTGCTGCTACAATCGGAAACAACAGAGTTACGCTAATTACATTCATCTACACCTAGTCAGTGCTATTGCAGCTAAACGGCTCATACTTTTATACGCACATTTAATTCTCACGGTTTTTATGTTTTTATATAAATTAAATTTCTCACCGTTTCCTTGTTTAGTTTAGGCATCTCCTCCAAACTAGACCAAACTCAAAAATTTGCCCTCTAGCTGATTTGTTTACATTAAACGTCTGTGGCTAGGTATCTTAGCAACAGCCAATCAGGCAACTAAGTCCGGAGTAACTAACTGTAGAACCTGATGTTTATGTACACATTATAGAAACGTTTTTACATTGTTGTGCGCTCTTGAAATGTAGTTGCTAATGATCCAGCCAATTATTTTTAAGACACTATGCCTGCTATATTGCTCCAGTGGTAGTGTAGTCTGCTTTTATTTTTAATAGACTCTACAAGCTCCATGAGCTTGCTCGTTCAGAATTGGTCTGCACAACATTCACAACATTCAGCGCATCTAATAAATAACTGAATCCTCAGGCAGTCTTTTTCTCTAATAAAGAGGGCGAGAAAAAGTAAGACGGACAGACAGATACCCTATAGCTGCGAGGTGTCCGCCCACTTATTAAACTTCTTCTTCCTGTTCCTCTCCGTAGTGAGTAACCTCCGGTCGTGCTATACAGCTCATTGCGACTAAGGTGAGACTGTAAATCTTTTGCTCTTCTTACTTTGAACATATAATTTTTTTGGTATATGCTCTCAGAGCATGTATTAAATCCATATTTTGCGACATTTGGTAGCTCTTCCTGGAGAATGTGCTAGTTGACCCCAAAACTACCACATGTGTATGTGTTATTTATTATAACACTATGACTATGATTACTGTATTGCTTCAGTATTAAATTATTCAGTATTAATCATAGTATTGTGCTTATATGTTGGCACAGGTTACATAAAATATATGCAATACACTTATTAATTTGCTTGCTGAAACTGTACAGTGTCAGATGACCTCGTCAGATTGCCTGTCCCTCTTGTGGACTTTCCTAGCTATAATTATGCGGTTATATAACCAGCCTGGCTCATGATTAACAAAGATTACGCAATGTGTTACGACAACTAGCGTTAAAGAGACTTTTTTCGGTTGAGGAGGTATATTCACAGTCTTTCCTCAAAATGTGGATCATAACAGTTCTTTTTTGTTGTTTTGTGAATTTTCCGCCTACTAATTATAAGTAGAAGATTAAAGGCTAGCAAGCAGAACGTGACTGGGGTCAGCGAGATGGCTGCACAGGCCAATAGGGTGATGTCACTAGGAGAATGGGAGGAAAAGTGGCAGAAAGGAACGACTGGCTTCCACCAATCTCATGTACACAGGCATGTAGTATGTAAACATTCCATATGCAAACTATGCACCAATGATGTGTGGACATAATGCATGCATGCATATGTAATAGAGAACGGTGTTAATCATGTTTATATAAAGCCTTTTCTTAAGCACTTGCCACATTTCTGCCCCACGCTTAAGCATCAATATCTTTATGGCACTATCCTCAGAATGCTGGAGAGCAACTTACAAAAAGTTGTGGCTGAACGTCAGCAAGTCCGGTTCTTCTTCCCTCTGTGTGGCAAGGCTGTAGACATGAAATGGTAGGTGGTCAGTTTTTCATAACATAACTAGAATAGCATCCAATAGGCAAACAACATAAAAGTGTCTCAGTGATATTATTGCTCTGTTTCTCAGGCTGGCTGACATGGGCCATATAATTGTTGGGGTGGAGATCTGTGAGAAAGGAATAAAGCAGTTCTTTGAGGAGCAGGGCCTGCAGTACACAGAAGAGCCAGTGGAAGCTATACCTGGTACTAAAGTCTTCAAGGTGAATTTTGCTAATTCAGAATCAGAATTATTTTCTAAATCACTGCATTAAAGCTATAGAAAACTTGTAACAGTTAAAACTGAAGTATTTTTGTCTGCACCCCTACATTTGATGAGATGTGACATATTTCTTCAGTCACAGAGTGTGCTGATGGACTCACCACTGTGGAAAAATGGCTTTCAAGTCATTTGTGAGGACAAATACTTTTTTGTCTGTACTACAATAATTTTATGGAGACTTCATAGGAAAGGTTAAAAATAAAGATGAATACAAATAAAAGACATGTTTGTAGAATTGTTTACCATGAACATCTCTCTGGCTTCAGTGGTGTGTATGCAGTGAGTATTAAAAAAATTAAACCACCACTACACTGTCTAAATTAGACCATTTGTTTACATTTCTCAGACAACAAAAGCTTTAGTCACTATGTAACTATTCGCTATTGTTTAGGACAATAATGTGTGGCACTCCCATATAAACAATAGAGCTTGTGAAAAAATAAAAGCAAATGGATATGTTGAGAGGCCCGTTCAAACACCTGACCGTAATCACACTGAAAACTGTGGTAAGGCCAATAAAGATTTCTTTCTATAAAAACTGCCAGAGGTAGATTAGCAAAGTATTGACACAGACTGATTAATATTGATTGTCTGTCATTGGTCCAAATCTATGAAACAGTGATCAGTGTTCTAGACATACAGAAATTACCCTCAATGTGCTTGCACTGAAAAGGGCATTGTGACAATTCCTCAAAATACAATGAGTCATACTCACTGAGCTAATGCACTGTCTCTGTTTACAGAGTTCTGACAGAAGGATCTCTATCTATCAGTGTGATTTGTACAAGTTCTCCAGGTACACATTATGCATTCTTGTTTTAGATTATGAAACATCTGAATTTCTTAATGTAAACTCTATGGCTCTGTCTCGCTCTCATTCTCTTTTTCTTTCTGTGCAGTGCTATAGAGGGTCAGTTTGGAGGAATTTGGGACAGGGGTTCTCTAGTTGCCATAAACCCATGTGACAGGCAGAGGTAAGTGAAGGGATTTTGCAGTGTTAACACTCAAACATTCATTAATAATTCCAAACTTGTACATAGTCAGTCAAGGTTTTACTATAGTAGTGTCAGACCTTTTAGCACAGTACTATCCAAAATGTGTGCTTACTTCTGACTGCTCCCCTTTCATTCTGTCATTAAGATACGCCACTCTCATGATGTCTTTAATGGAGAAGAACTGCCGGTATCTGCTGGACACACTAGAATACAACCCTGAATTGCACAGAGGTAACCAGACATATATTCAGACATATGCTTGGAGAAATATGATTAAGCATGTGCAATTGGGTTTTCTGTTTAATCACATTGTCTTTCATGGCAGGTCCACCATTTCTTGTGCCTGAAGAGGTTCTAAAAAAAATATATGGTGAATATTTTTTAAAAGAAATTCTGCAGTTCACAATCTGGTAGAATATTTGTTTAAGTGAAATTGTCATATACAGATATTTTATTAATAGAAAGATAGATCTTAAACATATCCTTTTGCTTCCCAGGTGAATCTTGTGAGATTGAACTGGTGCAAACTGGAGATGCCTTTGAAGAAAGACATAAAGAATGGGGAATAGATTCACTTCTAGAGAAAGTGTACCTTCTTACTCTAAAGGCCAAGTGAACTAACAGTCCAAAAGGGACAGATATGGCATCTTTGTACCTACATGTATGTCTCTGGGATAGACCTGGGCAAGACCATATAAACAGTTTCTAAATTCATCACACACAGGCAAAAACAAGATAGAATTTGGAAGCTAAATAATTTGTTTTAATTTTAAGTAATTTATATGGTATTTTAATTTTATTCTAAATTTGAATAAATGTGCGGAGAAGAACGAGATTTATTATGGGCAAATCCAGAGTTGTAGTTGTTGGAGTAGTCCAGGGTCATAGAGCCAATACAGAGAGTTTTAGAATACACAACAAAAACAAGGGCTAGGATAATCAAAGGCTAGGAAACACCAAAAGCACATGAAGGCAAACAGAAAGCAGGCTATAACAGAAGACACTAGGAAGAACGAAGGCTAGAATAACAAAACAGGTTAACATAAACAGAGGCTTTGAAAGAAAGACGGGCTTACATATATCCAATACTTTCAAACACATAAACTCAAGCATTCAAATAAACAGACAAGATAGGGCACATCACAGTGTTTAAATACAATACATGCACTTAACAAGACTAGAAACGATGGACAGGTGTGGAAAAACAAACGAAGGAATGGAAATAAAATACACAAGACAGAGAAAACATGGAAGGTGGGAGGGACTAACCGTGACATTTAACATAAAATTGTAAAATGTCTGGAATCGTGGCATATTCCATTCAAAGTAAAACTTGTTAAGGAATAAGGAACCTCTAGCAGAAATCAACAGGCACTTAAGCGATTGCAAAGTTCGTTATTATCCTTTAAAAAATATGTTTTCACAATTTTTCCGTTACATATATTGTTTTTGTGTGTGTGGTAGTATGAAAGAGTGGTACAAAGGAAAGCAGAGCCCATCTATGTTGAGTGACTACTGCTGGGCACTGAAGAGATACTCCTGAGATCAAATATAGGCAAAAAACCATAAACTGACATTTTAAAAGTAAGTGTGTACATATTTTAAGAGCTACAGGATTAAGTGTAATAGCCTTATTCATGAATAAGTAATATATACACATAATGTAAAATGTAATTGCTCCATCACTTAAAAACCGTATGATAGAAAAATTCTAAAACCCGGTTTACATTTAGTGTAAATAGTGCAATAAGGTCAATGTATTTTGATTTTGTTTCCCAGTGTAACCACACAGTTCAGTTTAAAAAAAAAAACAGCAAGGCATGTTTATTTATATAGCACCTTTCATACACGGTAGTCACTCAAAGTGTGGTTTACAAATAAGAAAAAAAAACAAAACATAGAAAATAGAAATAAAACAAATTTGATTAAAAATGAATAGAGGTAAAAATGGTTGAGACAAAAAATAAATAAAAGCATAAACATTCCTGAGATCTAGTGCCTCAGAAAGGCTATTGCTAAGACAGTTCAAATTAAGACATACAAATAAAATAAGGAGCATTAATTTAAGAATACAGCAAAGAAATAAAAGTGCCAATAAAAGTGTTACCTAAAAAGATACAGTCTTCTCTCATTCTTGGCATAATTACAGTTTGCCATAGCAGAAAACAATCATCTCTCAATTCTATTGGACTTTATTCAGTAACTGAGCTAGTCCTATCAGCACAGTCTTCTCTCAATCTCTGAGAGGATGCCACTCTTCTTTCAATGCATGAGAGGATAACAAGCACCACACAACTTGGTGTAATGCTCACAAAACCTGGACCTCAGGGTGAGTATGTTGAAGTCTGCTGACTATTTTTATTCATCTGGACAGGTTGTTGGTCTGGAAAAAATTTAAACCCACACTACTTACTCCTGACTATTCAAAGTGATGATTACTTTTTCTAGGAATGGTCCAGTTTCCAGATAAACATGTGCAAAATTCCAAAATGCACTGTAACTAGAGGAAATTATCTCATATTCCTTATTACTGAGACATACAGATATTACGCATTTCTGTTGTTTTGTTTGCTTGTCTTGAGCTTAAAAAACTACCAGTAAAAACTGCCTTTGCTCAAAAACAAGTCATATCGAGATGTGGCTGTCACAAGCAAATTACACAGAAAAGTGATTTCATTTAATTCTAGAGTGTAACCCATATTTGTGCGTCCTATTTGTGTCTGTGAAGAGAACGTTGTTCAAATAAATTAATTATATTTTCTACTTCTGTAATCTATCTTTCTTTTATTAGTGTGATACGCGTAAAATGGAAGGTGACAGTATTATACTTGAACACAAGATGGCAGTAGACTGAAATAAACTTTGAATGGACCCAACTTGGACAGATGGAGATGAGTTTGTAATATCTTCATTACCATTGAGGCGTATAAACACGTAAATACCATTTATTTTTGTTGACTTTAGAATTTCATCTTAACAATGTAGCAGTCCATTCAGCGCCGGTTATATTTGATATAGGCCAGTCATATGCAATTATAGTAAAACCTTTAAAAATTAATCACTCTAGTCGAGATTTCCATAAACACTCCCTGATACAAATCGTGCTAATGTGAAATTGTATTGGGTTGTCAGCACTGGCGTAGGTTTGTTGGGGTGAGCTGCCCCAGTTGAATCCTGCGCCACTGGTTTTCAGAAAGCTGTATTAATTACTTTAAGTTTGAATGTATTCCAATAAACAAGTGTTTTTGTGGCTATCGATTTTCTGTCATCACCTGTCAAATTAAACACGGCCAAAGTTGATTGAGGTTTATTGCAAATCTGTTGTGTGAGTGTGCGTAACGCGGTGGTTTCAGGAACTCCAGCGACAGAGCATGCACGGCAGCCCAGATGTGTGTGTGTGTGTGTGTGTACTTTCAAATACAGCTTTCGCGAAGACACTTCAAGGGCTCTAAACCAATCACAAGCGCCGGGGGCGGGTCGTATGAAATGTTGAGTGGATCATGGAAAACGGACAATATAATCCACATATTTCTGCGAGAACAATTAGCACAGTTCAACGCAAATTCTAATATTATTTAAATATAGGGCCAAGCGGAATATGTTATTGCGTGATGTCGGGACTATGACGTGTAAGTCCTAGGAGAAGAGAACGCGCTTCGGGGAGTGTATCCGTGGCTACTGAAGAAGCGCAGGGTGATGTATCGCATACCTTGTGGTCGCCTGTTCTGTTATCGTAAATAATAACCGGTGCTTTTTCATTAGATCAATAAACGCGTTTCCGATACAACGCAAAATTTTAGACCACAGAGAGCACAATGCAAGTCACTATAATGATCTTAATTTTATAACCGAGCTCTAGCCATCAAGGGTAGCGTGACCATTGTTCCCAGTTAATATTTCATAAGCAATCGCGAAGCGTCCGTTATTTTGGAAGAGTTTGTAGTGGTTTCCAGCTGTACTGTCAAATACAACCTTGGCAGGCGCATTAGCCACGTTTACTAAAGTAAACACAAGCATAATATAAGAAGCGTTATCGCTACTTGCATTCGGTATGCACGCATAGATGCTTACAAAGGAATACTTCATGTTAGCCATAACTGGAAACCGAAAATTCACCACGTTGTTCCGCCACTACTCTGTCGTGCTGTACCTGGCACAGCATATTAATATCTGCATATTTTCCAAAAATTGTCTCTGAGGGAGGAACTGGTGAGAGCACGAACAGACAGGGGCGGAGGGAACCGACGCGGCGAGATTATTTTTATGGATGCACCCGGTGCATATGTTTGCGCGCGCCAGTCGTAGAGCTGGTAAATCGAGAGCACCGTTAGCGCGAAGCAGAAGTCCACGGGGTTCCGAGGTGCGTGATCGGATCCTGTATTGTGGATATAAACGAGTCGACTGTTGTAGACTTAAGGGCGATGTAGATGTAGTGTGATGAATGTTACTGTATTGTATGACATTTCTCAAAGAATACATTCAGAATTGACATACAGTGGACCGCAAAGATTCATTGAACGGAAGAGACCGGGGAGGATGCGAGTGTCCTGCGGCCATTCCGGAGGAGCCCCGCTCCAGTAACAGGTAACGCACAGTTCACTAATCCTTTACTCAATACAGACGGCGCTGAGTTAGAGAAACGCGAACAACAGAAATGACATAATTTAAAACAGCAGTGATATTGGTTCTTTCAACAGAAACTGCCACTATCTAATGAATCATGTTTAAAAGATTTTGTCACTGTTATAAATTATGATTGGATCGATAGTGTATCTGTACGGTAGACAGTTGTACATCAGGCGGCGTATTATATATTTTAAAATGGTGTCCACGCTCTGATGATGTCTGGCATCTCAATTACAACCTGTTTGTAGGGACCATCTCAGCATTCTAATTTTCACCATAGCACCTAGGCCTACATAATGAGGTACTAAGACGAGACATCACTGAACTGTGGTCAAGACTCTACCAGGCTATCAAATACACTGCACCACTCGGGTTGTCCAACACTTATTTTAAAATGATGATGATGATGATGATGATGATGACGATGATGATGATGATGATGAAGAGGAACAAATATTTAAAGGTATGATGAATGCCAGGGTCTACTTCTTTTGACCTTTGCAGCAGACCTTGGCATCAAAAGTGAATTTTGTGATCCTTGAGAACAGGTAGTAAAACGAATTGTCTACCTCCACTGTGTGAGGGGAAAAAAAGGGTAATGGGGAAGGGATGGAAAAATGGCTGGACTCTTAGCCCCCTTTGACAGGGTCTAATAACTCATTCCATAGGGTCATAGAACCTAATGTATATGACTTCATTTGGGGCAGTGGAAGGTGAAAAGGAGGCGGGGTAGTGGTGGTAGTGGGGGGGTGGGGGTGGGGGTGGGGGGGAGGTTGAACAGTCCTGCATTATGGCACAGTGGAGGTTCTGTGCATTCACAGAATCTTAAGCGGCTGAGTGCATAGCAGAAAAATGCATTTAAAGTATTTATCTATACGTGACTGCTTAGGCTGAAGTAGAGAGAAGAGCACTAATTGTCTCAGCCCTTCCTGTTCATTAATTAGCCCTTGTGGCATGTGCACGGGCAGAATATTTTTGAGGCATAATTAATCAAGCTGGCTAGTAATTATAGTGGTTGGGAAATTAAGATGTAAGTGTTAGTGGGTGGCTTTCAGCAAAAGGTAAACATCTTATTAACTCAATAGCACCATTTCAGCCTCTCCTAGAGTCCACATTAGCAGTTTCATTCTCTTTCTCTCCTGTTTTTCTGCTCATTAAATGATTTGAGGATACAGAACAATTAAGCCAATACAACACTGGGGGAATGTCTTGATTCTCGGAAAAGAATGTGGCAGACTGATATATAGCTAACATGTTGATTCACTTGGAGATTGTGTTTGTTCAAAAGCACATTTAGATGGTAGGCCATGCAATCCAGCGGCGAGCCAAACCGCAGGTTTGGAGGGGCAGCCGCATGCGTTAGCACAAGAGTCCAGACCAGCGGGGCAGGCCCACCACTGGCCCACCACTGGCGACGCTGAAGCTTACGCTCTGGTGCATAATGACAGACTCCCACGTTTAATTTTAGCTGAATGTGCCTCGCTCACCTCGCCTCCCTGTTTGTTTTCCCCCGAGATCTGTCTCCTCTTGCAAAACTCAAGACGTCGCATCTCAGGGCAGCTGCAGTGAAGCAGTGGCTGAAATTATGGTGCAAATCCAAGCATGCCAAGAAACAGACCTGCTCTTCAGAGACAGTGTGGCTATTCTTCAGCTACAGCTGGGATAGACCAACCAAGCACTGTGGCAGCTTTGAACAGCTACTGTGGGCCTAGCCTGTGTATCAGACCATAAGGGTTGCTGCTGTGTACTCTGGAGCTTTTCCATTCCAACCGCCTGCTCTATATTATAATGAAGTGAGTTACACTGCACCGAGTTGGAGTGGGTGTTCACTGGCTGCCTTTGTTAACCATTCAGCTCTGTAAGATTTTCCCTTTTGTGTTTTTAGAATACAGTTCACACACTTCAGTTGTGACCACTCCAAATTTAGAACCTTCTTTTCACACATTCATTTACTCATTGTAAGACAGCGGGTTGTCACAACTGACTTTTAACCTTCATGTATGCCTTCTGGATTCAAAAAGCCATTGAAAATAATAAAAAGTTTAAAGAAATATGTTTGACCTCTATATTTCCAATACAGATTTCCTCTTTGGGGATAATATAGGCAACTGAAAAAAACTGAACTGAACACCCTACTTTCCAGGTCTCCAGGTCAGTGAGGAATCTGGTCACACACTCTGAAAGCTACTGGGTTAAATGACAATAGCTTTAGGCTATTAAAACCAAAGCAGTAGTAATGTAGCCAGTAGTCTTCTACTGATGACAGCATGGCTCATGTGAGGAAGAATGGAAGAAGGGTTGTCATTCCTGATATGGAGCTAACATTTGGAGGTTGTGTTTGCTCAAAAGCACATTTAGTAGGTAGACCATATCATCCAGCAGTGAGGCTTTAGTCATTACTGTTAATTGATGCACAATTTCACCTGGAGCTAATCTGACAGAATGTCTGTTGAGACAGGTCATAAAGCAACTTGACCTAGAGGAAGTCACACCAGTTGGGTCGTCCAGTATAATGGAGTCTAGCAATATTTCTTTGACATGGACACAAGCTAAGGTTAATCCTCGAGGTCTTGCATGGGAAGGAGGTGGGGAGGGGCTGAGCTTTGACTCCAGCTGTCACTGGCCCTCCATGTGAGAAAACAAGCCAGGCTACAACCGTCTGGGCTGTTGTGAGTAACCCAGTGCGGTACAGAAAGACAGCATGCCCTGCTAACAACTGCTCAATGGTGGCCATCGCCACCTTCTTGTCCTCTGCCCCCTCTAAGATCCAGTTCACTATAAATCACCCTCGCTTGTACCCATCCTTCAGTCTAAGGAAGACGGTTCTCTGGAAACAACACAACAGTTAAGTGTTATGAATGCATTATAAAAGTGTCATGAATGCATTATTCTATTAGACAGTAAGGTTGCATAACACAAACAAAATTTATTATTGTGATTTTACTGCTACATATTAGAATTGTGATATCACTTTCAATATATGAAAACACACTAGTGAAGTTTTTTAACACTGTAAGATGGACATGATTTTGACAAAAATGTTGAATCATATAATTCATCAGAATCACTACAATGCATCCTAAATGTCTGAGAATGGTCACAGTGCTTTCAGAGAAAAACCCAAAAATGTGTGATTTCTTACGGAGCTCATTTGGACATTGTAACTGACATTGACATTGACATTGTAATATCACTATTCCACAGATCAATATTGTAGTAACAGTTAAATATTATTTGCTGATTTATTCTGCTAAAAGTCAGGCTGACTATGGAGTAGTCTCAACCCCTGTTACAGATACATCTTTTTTTGGTTCTATCCACACAAAACCCTGATTCTGAAAGATACACGGACTGTTAGTTTACCAGAGAAGATGAAGCAAGAGAATGAGTGAAAAGAGGAGGGAGAGGAAGTGAGAGAGAGAGAGAGGGAGAGGGAGAGAAAGAGTCAGAGATGGTGAGAAAAAAAAGAAGTGATAGAGACTGAACTGAAGGCTGAGAGTAAGCATGTGTGTCAAAGAATGACTTCTGGCCTCCACAGTCCTCCCTGTCCTTCTCACTCCCTCCCGTTCCAACTCCCTCTTCTCTCGCGCCTGCTCTGGGGCTGCCCAAGCCCAGACATGTCCTGCTTTTGCATTGTCCTATATTTACTAGCCAGGCTGTCTTACCTCTATCCATTGCAGTGGATTGCAAGAGCCTCCTTTGCTGTTGGGACCGATGTTTTAACTGCAATCAATTCCCAGGGAAAATTGAGATTAACTTCACCTGTGAGGCAGGGAAAAGGTGAATGGAAGAAAAGAAAGGAAATCAATATCTTAACTAAAGGAAGATGTGAATTATAGATGAGCAGCATGTAAAGGAATCCTAGGTGTCTGAATCCTGACAAATATCTGTGCTCACCACATAGCAGTGAGATGGGCGTCACCATGCAGAGAGCATTTTATTGATCTTATGCTTACGTGCATATGCATATAGATAAATAATATAGTGTCCATACATACGTACATGGTGTACATTATATAAGCGTGAGTTCCGTAACTGGATAGTGGCTCAGTTTTCAGTCTGTATGCCAACATGTTGAATATGAAATGTAACTCAGGCTATGATGTTAAGGTGCAGAATGTCAGTGTTAATTTTAGTGTATTTACATCTATATCAGGTAGACCATATAGGAATCACAGCATCGTTTATACATATTACCTCTGCTTCAGAGAATCACAGGTAATTGATGTGGTAATTATTTTTAAAAACACAGATGATGCACTTTAGAAGAAGGAACAGCAAGGAATAAGTGGAACATTTAGTGCAATATCTGAGATCTACGTTTTTCTTTAAAAGCTTCTTTTTAGCTTGGAGATATATATATAAAATGACAGCGTTCTACCTAACAATCACCCTGACAATCTATCCAAACTCATATGTTTCACTCACACAGACACACACACACACACACACACACACACACACACACACACACACACACGTGTTTTACTTTAAATCCAACTTTTTTTGGAGTTTCTAAAAGCCCTGCCTATTTAGCACACAGCACTATCCAGAGTAGAGCCCTTGATTGCTTGGGAATACCTAAATCTGCACCTTGCTTTACTATCCAAGCAGACACATATTGGAAGCCTGTTGAGTTAAAGATAATAGGTCTGGGTGTGGACCTGTCTGCTTAGTATGCCAGAAGCCAGGATTACTTAAAAGCTTTCCAACTAGAACATTACACACATGACCTTGGTCACAGGAACTTTAGTTTTCTCTAAAGCTGACTGTCAATACATATTTAGTAACATGTTGCATTGCAAAGTATGTTACATTAAATGCATTCTATCACAGTTAGAGAGAAATACGGGCAGATGACATGATTGAAACCAAAACGTAAAATTTACATTCACCATCTATTTTATTAGAAGCACCTACATTATATCACTCACTTCATCATAGCCAAACAATCAAAATTGTAGCTCATCCGTTGCCATGCCCAGTTTGTAAGCCACTCTCTAACTGTTCAGTTTTTGACCACAAGACCACTAGATGTTATTTGGATGGCAGACCATACTCAATGCAGTGACATAGCAGTGACATTGTACTGGGAGTTGCATTTGTGTAGATGTATCAGGAAGGGAGGAGTGCAGCCAAAAACCTTGCACATGTCTGTGTAACTGCTGGGTTTCGAGTGGCACCAAGCCCAAGCACAGGCACCCAGCCACAGGGCCAACCTGCGAAGAGTTCCAGTACTTCACAGCATGGCAGTATGTGGCTGTAGACTGAAGCTGCACACCTGAAACTTAATAACTAATGTGTTTCTAATAAAGTGGATCATAAGTGTATATGGAGGTTAAGCAATTCTATAAGCCTGTTGTACCTGAAGTAAAATAATTTTTTTTAAATCTATTAAATGAGCGCATATGTAGTAAACCTGTGTTATACCTCACTTTTACATAAAATAATAAATAACTCTATTTACACACATGCACATAAGGCTTTCACACTATATTGCACTTTCACACATCTTAGTCTTTTCAAGCCATTAGCAGAGCACGCCAGAAGGCGATCAGCAGTTTAGTACTGACTTGGAGTGGGCGTGTCTGGGAGAAGGAGAGTCAATGAATAGGTAAGAGAGAGAGAGAGAAAGAGGGGTAAAAACGAAAAGTAAAGTAAGCCAGGTAAGATGTGAAAGCTGCCTTTGTGTGCTGTCTGGCAGCAGGAACACTGACCTTCTCTGTGAGGTGCTGCACGCGTGCACACACAAACACATACACATACTGAGGAAGTTACGGAGATGAGGGGGAGTGGGTTTCTTGGCAAACAACTCGACCTCAACTGCAGGGTGTTTTCATACAAAACACAAAAAGCCAGTCTCTCCCAAGATTAATGGGAATCTCGACCATGAAGAGGGAGTGTTCTCCTTGCTAACTGCCTCTTCATGTCAGTTCCTGAGAGCCAAGTGTTTGGTTTCTCCATGTTGGTCATGTCCATCACCCTATTGTGCTGGAACTTGGAGACACCTCGTACACCTCGTGCTCAGCCTGTTCATCCTGAACAGTGAGCCAGTGTGTGTGTGTGTGTGTGTGTGTGTGTGTGTGTGTGTGTGTGTGTGTGTGTGTGTGTGTGTGTGTGTGTGTGCGTGTGAGTAGCAGTGTGTGGCCACCATGCGAAGCACATCTACTGCAGGTTCAGTATGGCCACAGGCTGCCACACAATCAGCCTTCTGTGTGAGCCATCAGGGCTGGGTGCACAATATTGCATGCAGTGGCATAGTGGGGCAAGGCTTTGATGCTGAATGGAGAACGCAACTTGCTGACAATCAGTTTTATTTCTTTAAAAGACTGCTGTGATTAATGTACAAATGCAATTTAATGCACATAGAGTTTTGGTTTATCACACTGTTCTTTGCATTGCATAAATATTGTGGTGTTTTGATTGCATACCTCCTTTTACAGCATATGTGCTGTTTATGCTATTTAACAAAACAAGATCAAAGTAACAGCATTTATGATAAGTAAATATTCATTTATTTGTGTTTGTGTTTGGGATACTGCACAAGCAGCAGAACCTTCCTGAGCTGAAGTGAACAGAAGGCTGTGTATTGAAATGTGGCTTTGTTGTTTATTTCCCTGCTAGCAGAGTGCAGCATGACTCGTCAGCCATGAGGAGAGCACGACTGGAGAGAGAGGAGAAATCGCCCTTCACTATCCTCAGTCATCGGAAAGGCAAGGAACACACAATACTTCTGCTTGAGGAACAGCAGGGTAGAATTTGGCTCTGAGCAGAGAGACAGAGAGAACACAAGAGGGAGAGAAATAGAGGAGAGAAAGAGAGAGAGAGAAAGAGAGAGAGAGAGAAAGAGGAGCGAACGCTGTAGCTTCTCCTCCTGATGGACAAGTGGACAGGGGAGCAATGCTGGAGCTCAGGCCCCTGCCCCCCACCACGTCAGCCCCTTGCTGAAGCTCCCAGCTGGGCCCTGGAGAGCTGAAGGTGCATCAGGCAGCCCCATGCAGGCGCGCAAGAAGTACGTGCTGCTGGGCCTGTGTACATGCTGCTGGCTACTGCTCTTCTACTGGGGCGGCCTACAGGAGCGTCTCCTGGGGTTCCTGGCCCGCCATCGCAACGAGGTACCACGGCCCTGGCCCGATTGGCTGGACAGGGCCCTGCTACCAGCCTACGTAGAGCCCGGCAAGCTGGAGGGAAGCGGGGGTGTTGGCGAGTCGCCCCAGCAACGGCGCCAGGCTTGGGCCAGCATCTACAAGGACAGCCGGTGCCGGATGGAGACCTGCTTTGACTTTGGCCGCTGCCGTGGGCGGGACGGGTTCCGCGTGTACATGTACCCACCCGAGAAGGGCGAGCGAGTGTCTGAGAGCTACCGGAAGATCCTGGCCTCAGTGGCTGAGTCCAGGTACTACACGGCAGACCCACGCGAGGCCTGCCTGTTCGTGCTGGGCATCGACACTCTGGACCGTGACCAGTTGTCGGCACAGTTTGTGTCCAACGTGGACGAGCGTATCCGTGGCTACCCGCTGTGGAACGATGGCCGCAACCATGTTATCTTCAACCTGTACTCAGGCACATGGCCAAACTACACAGAGGACCTGGGCTTCAATGTTGGGCAGGCCATCCTCGCCAAAGCCAGCCCCAACACAGAGCATTTCCGGCCAGGCTTTGACGTCTCCATCCCCCTGTTCTCCAAAGACCACCCGCAGAAGGGCGGTGAGCGCGGTTGGCTGCTACGCAACAGCGTGCCCCCAAGGCGCAAGTACCTGCTCATGTTCAAAGGGAAGCGCTATCTGACAGGCATTGGCTCCGACACCCGCAATGCACTGCACCACATCCACAATGGCAAGGACATTGTCTCCCTGACAACATGTCGCCATGGCAAGGACTGGGAGAAGCACAAGGACACACGCTGCGACCACGACAACCAGGAGTACGAGCGGTAAGTCAAGTCACCAACCATGTTCCACAATACCGCTGTTTGAAAAACCTTACACACTATCTTATGTAATCTCTTACATACTATGTTATGTATTATTGGAAATACTATCTTACATACTATCCAAAACTAAGTTTGTATAACGAGTGTGCCTGAATGAGGATTTTGTCAGTGATGCTGCTAGCAGTGAATCAGTGTTCAGCATCAGGCAGAAGGTATGCTGTCATTTACCTCCCAAGCTGGAGGTTTGTCTGTGTAAGATGTGTGGCTGGCATGTAAAAACAACATTTTATGTTGTGCAGGTGTGCAGGTGCATTAGTATGCAGGCAAAAGCATGTATGTAGTATGTAGTTCTTTACACTCCCAGGAGACCCAGAGCCCCATAGTGCTACATCATTTATCTCCCTACACACCGTTCATATTGGTCTCAATATAGCTACTGAATTTTTCACAGGTGTTACAGAATAATATGCTTTATGATTATTAACTAAATAACACCAGGAGATTATGGGGTAAAGGGGGCAGCAGAGACACAATCATTTGTTCCTACCAGAAAACCAACCAAAAAAAAAAACAAACCGTCAGACAATCAAGCATCATGTATCAACTGCCATCTTAATTTCATTAGCTGAATCAGAAATCAGACTTAGGACCATACTGATACAGTTATCTACGTTTAGCGCAAATACTGTTCTTAGCATAAATACTGTGGTGTGTGTGATTGTCCACTGTAAAAATTGGAGGCTGGACTCAACCCTTGAATGAGTAGTGTTATTTAGAAAAATTAATCCAAACTGATATCATGTTCACTATATGTAGATCAGTTCTGAGATCCATTTAAAAGGTACAGCAACCTAAACATCTTCAAAATGCATTTATAAGATAGGCTACTAATTTCAGCCTCCATTATATCTTAATTCCAGTATGTTAATTATTATATTAGATTAAATTACTTTAAATTTCAACTTAATATTTAGATTCTTTTCACATGCAATAAGGCAAACATTCTTATAAAATAAATAAATAAATATAAAAGGAATACAGAACTTAAACCTATGTTTGAGAGTATAATAAAAGTGATATGTATTTTTATTGTACACAAACATCAGACATACAATATGGAGTTCTAACAGTATTGAATAATTCTCCTCTAATATTCTAATATTCCAGAATGTTCATATTTCCCGTACACTGCCCAACATTTCCACCCAAGATTATTGATTTGTAAAACATATACAAAGTCGATTAGCAGTGGATGAATAAAGTCTAAATAGAATAAAGTAGATTTAAAGGAGGAGATCAAGTAACAGGAAGAGTAGCATAATGTGGCGGAAGTGAAGCGATAGCACTGTAAGGGGGCGCCATGGCTCAGAGCGTGTGGGGCAAACCCTGATGTGTCTTAAAGCAATGGCCAGGTCAGAGACCCTCCCTAAAAAAGTCACACTAGTCCCAGCACTGTGCCGAGTTTTATGCCTGTTTGCTTTGGGTTTGTGGTGGGACAGCACTGAATTCTACCCCCCCACCCCTCACCCCCCAATCTGTCGCTATGTCATAGACAGGGAGAGGTCTAACAACCATACTAGCTAGCAAAAGAAAAGAGGGGCTTGGTGGTCCATGGCCCCATTTTGTGAAATCCATGTTTTCTGCCTTGTGCTAAAGCAAGTGAAGGTTTCTGCGGCCGAGGTCTAGGAGGAGAGAGGGTTTATTTTGAGTTCATGCTCAGCAGTCAGTGAGAAGTGTAGCATCTGAGGGGGAGGAACCTGGGAGATGAGAACTGAAGGGCAGGCGAGAAGATCAGCGCTGTAGGAGTGGAGGCCCATTAACTCATCGCTTTCTTTCTCCTGCCCCCCCCCCCCCCCCCCATCTGCATCTCAGTCTTTTCTCTGGCATAACCCATTGAGAGGAATAGCTCTTAGGAGGTACTCCCAGGTTAATGACGACCAGCATCTGCCAGTGCTAGATTAACCTGATAGCACCTCTGAGCATACTGCTGAACCTCTGCCACTCACAGAGAGATAGAGAGAGGGGGGGGGGGGGGGGGGGAGAGAGAGAGAGAGAGAGAGAGAGAGAGAGAGAGAGAGAGAGATAGGATGCTTCTGGAAAGACAGGCAGCGGCTTACCACAACCTAATGGCCTACTTTCATTTACTTTGCAGGCGTCTTTTTTAAGGGAAAGAAAAACCTGCATTGTACTGAGAATGCAAATGAGGGAGAATGTGAGAGCTGGTAGAAAAAAATAGGACAAGCTGTTTTGGGACACTTCTGGGACACACACATACACATTTTTATACCTTCCCAGAATCCTCAACTAGCATTTAAGAAATTCTGCAATGTTGACGGGTGTGTGTGTGGGTGTGTGTGTGTGTGTGTGTGTGTGTGTGTGTGTGTGTGCGCATAGTTAAACCTAAGGTGTAATAGTTCAATGGTGTGCTTTCTTGATGCCTGAAATGGTCTCCATGACTACAGTCCTGCCATGTGGAAGAGTTGCTTGCAGGTCATTGTTCCTGAACCTAAAAGCACTCAGGCCAAAAAGAGACTTATAAAAGCAATATACTGCTATTGTATACACTGCCATCTAAGTAAAACATAACACCAAAAAAATCAAGTGGGTCTCTGTGTGTTTGCAAAAGAATTTATAGAAATATATAACATTCCTCTTAAACGCAAGCCAGAATGTTTGTTTTTTTTATTTTATTTAATAGGGAGCTGAAAATGTTATACTTGGGATTTTCATTTATCAGTCTGACCAGTAATGGTAGCTTCTCTTCTGTGCATGTGCGCGCGCGCGCGTGTGTGTGTGTGTGTGTGTGTGTGTGTGTGTGTGTGTTTGTCTGGCCCCAGTGAGAAATGCTACACCCCACTGTAATTAGCAGGATGTGAAATTGAACCTCTGCAGAGAGTGTGGCTTATGACCAGAACATACTGGGTTTAATAAGAATAATCAGAGAGAGAGAGAAAGAGGGAGGATTACTTTCTTGTCATCTGCCTGTTTTTCTGTTTCTCCGTTTGGTACTCTTTCCTCTGCACCGTTTGTGACTTATCATTGCTGAGACACAAGCATTCAGATTCACTCATGCATGCATGGCAACTGTCTGCCATCACGCACACACACACACACACACACACACACACACACACACACACACACACACACACACACAAACACACAAACACACAAACACACACACACACATTTCACAGCTCATGCTTCCAACGTTAGAAGAACACAGGAGGAGTGTAAGAGTAAAGGTGTTTCCCTGTGCCTCTCAGGATGTCACAGAACAGAACCATACCAGAACCTGACTGATTACTGCCACCTATCTCTCTGAAGAAGAAATACCACACATTTGAATCAAAACCAGTATATCAGGGGTGGAAGGTTAGGATTTCATGGAGCATTTAAAAGGTAATTTTATGGTATTCATGTAAGGGCCTTTTGTTTGGTTTTTGTTTTGATTATTTATTTTTAATTTTACAATATAATTGATTGTTACAAAAAAATAAAATAAAATCACACAGGTAGTGAAAAACAACAGCTCAAGGTTCTGAGTCACAAAAGGACCATACAAACTTTTCACAAGCCCAGTGATATCATAAGATTCCAGTGGAATGGCTTATTTTTACTCAAATAGTGCTGGTAAAGGAGTTGACAAGTGCCTCAGTACCATCAATGGGCAGTGGTAGGTCAGTGGTTAAGGTACTTGACTTTTCATCAGAAGGTTGCTGAGACACAAATGCCAATGTTGAGTCCCTGAGCAATCCCCTTAACCCTTAATTGTTCAAGTTGTACTCAGTCATAATTGTAAGTTTCTTTTGGATAAAAGTGTCAGCTAAATGCCATAAATGTAAATCAATTAGCCTAGTCAGGATGATAATGTTAAACCTAGAGAACCAGACAACAGAACTCATTAACAGAAGAACCTCTTGAAAACAGGTAATATTAATACATTTGCAACAAGCTACACCCTTGGGACTTTGTAAAGCAGAACGCGAAGTTCATATTGTATAGTGATGTGTCAGTGCTAATACCAAGGCTAAAGTCCAGGCCCCATACACAGACAGAATGTTCATGTATTAATGGGTGAAAAACATCTGAGAATTTCACTGTAAGATTTCAAGGGCTATCATGATAATAGCAACAGTAGCATCACTACTAGTTAAAGAGCTACATAGATAACATATCTTTGCACAGTTAGTAAGTAGTGTGCTAAAACGTCATTCTAGAATCCAATGACCCAGCTAAGAGATATGTTCTTCAGACTTCCACATAAAACCTCGAGATATTTAATAAGAGATATCATATATTAGACATTCAACATTTTGCATCTAACATACAGTACTCCATCATTAGCACTTTGGGAGTAGCTCTGAATTTAGTAACATAAAACATGGCAGGTGTATGCTTTGCTCCATTGTAGTAGGTCTACACTTTTAGCAATGCTGTTATTGACGTTGTTTGAAGTGTTTAAGTGTTCCAGTGTCCTAAAATGGCCTGCCAGTTGCTATGATGCCTGGCTGACTGGGTAAAGTAATCCTCCAGGCACTGGGGGCTGGTGTGGTGCAGGCTAACTGTTGTGTGGAGCTGTGTAATGGGAGGCCATTTAGAGACCTAATCTGCTCTTTGTGCTGGCCGCTCCACTCTGCTGACGTGGGTGGAGGAGAGTCGCTAGTGTCACAGCGACTGTTGCCGGGTGCCTACAGAGCGAGAAACTACCAAAGGCATGCAAATATTAGCACTCCACGTGAGTAGCACGTGGATGGCGTCTCCTGGCCTCTCCCTCTGTTCTTGGGCTTTCCAGGTATTCTCAGAGGTGTGGAGAATCATCACACCTGAAGGTTTAAGATTTTGTTTCCACTTCAAACGATGACAGGCTTGACAATTAGCACCTGAGTTTAATGAGAGTACTGCTAGACCAGAGGTGAAGCAGGTGTACTCCAGGAAGCATTGGTCCCTGTTGAGAACTTAAAGCTAAACTAAACTGTTAGAATTGTCTAGAGATCACACAGAGACAGCCACCATGGCCTGTCTGAAATCAGCACCCCATGTCTGTCTGTATGCACTCACTGGAATGTGAAAGACAAGAAATGAATGCCAGACTGGCACTCTTATTCGAAGGAGAATGAATCTGATGTGATCTGTGATCTGTGATCTGATCCAGGACACTGTAGGCTCTGTACTAATTAGGCATGTTATTAAGAGTGATAATGTTTGTGGGCTTGTGTGGCTGTGGGTGTATGTGCTTGCCTTTGGCAACCACTCATTGTATGTTCATATTAAAATTCTGTGTTGATTTTACTACTTCAGAACTGAATGAAATTCTACTCATCAAGAGTAATGGGTTAACTTTAACTCAAGGAACTCACTTTGGTTCATTTTTTTGCTTTATTTGTCCTTTCTGTCACTTGCTCAGGCCTTTCTGTCTTACAGATTCAGTTGTGCAGCTCTTAAAGTACACGACCATCAATCGGGCTATGCAGGCACAGGTCTGTTAAAAGCTTTCACCAGGGGAACACCTAACCACCGTCCCCATTGTGTCCTGGTGACGCGGTCTAAGCCCGGCGGCTCCTGATCACGTAAGCTGCACTATAGCACAGAGGCGCGCGGCACTAAACTCCACAAAGCGCCCTAGATAAGGCTGCCAGACAGGCAAACCAGGAACATTATGAATTAGTCATGAGAGGAGCCGTCAAACTTGTATTTAATGATGGCCTCGGTGGTACTGCCCCCCTCTGCAATTCCCCTATTTCCCCCCCTTTTGCTGAGTTAGGTGACAGCTAGAAATAAAGTAGTTCTGCTTAGCCTGGACTAAACAGCCACCTGCAATGAATAGCTTTGCAGGCTGTGTGCTACATCACTGAATGGATGTAACTATCATCCACTCTTTCATATAGTGTGCTGTTTTCTATTTTTGATCTCCCTTTATCATCCCCTTGATGTAGCCATGTACAAAAATAACCCACTGTCTCCTAGAATGGTATTGTTGGCCTAATTTCCATAAGCATCCATAGCTGCTCATCTCTATTGTTTTCCCTTTGTTCACTTTTCCTCATGACTTTGTCCACTATTCCTTTCACATGAGAATGTGCACTCCACATCCTGAGCTGATCAGCTTTCACAATACGCCCAACTAAATGTAGATGTTCAGAAATGGACCCCATCAGGCACTCAGATTCACCTCCTCTTCTGAGGAGCTTACTTACTCTGCTCCTAACCTGCAGAAACTACAGTACTTCTTTCTTTTTCTCTCTCTCTCTCTCTCTCTCTCTGCAGTAATGTGATCAGCTGTGTGGTGTGAGTTGTCTTTCTGCTTTAAGCCGATCTTCTCTGCTCTGCCCTTGCTGCCCATATGACAGTAGCAAGACCAGGAAGACCAAACCCACTCCTGGAATGAGACTCTCTTACACACACACACACACACACACACACACACACACACACACACAGACAGTATATCAGTGACTTGTCAAAGAGCTGTGGCATGCAGGCTACCCCAGTCAGCACCTGTGACCCATGCTCATTTGGCTACAGCATCAGGGCTCACAGTGCTGGGAGCCCACAGATCTGCAGATCAGATGACCTCACCAATCTCCGGCCACTCACCCCACCCCACCCCCACAGGAAGAGGCAAGGCAGAGCTAATTCCCCTCGCAATTCCTCCATAGCATCGTGCCTGGATCATCTTACTGCTGCATTGAGATAATATTTAAGTCGGGGCGTGGCTGTGCTGCGTAACAGCTAGCGCTGAGCTCTCAGCAGAATGCAGAGTTGGGGCTATCCATGAGTGTCTGAGATAGGTGGAGCCCAGGGTCCCGGATCCTCTCATATGGCAGTAATTGCAGAAAATGTGTTTATTGACTGTCTGCAGAAAACTGTAATATATGTTTATCTTTAGGTTCTTTGTAGGGATTTTGTTTTTGTTTATCTTGAAAGAAATGGTTTCTGAAAATGCCAAGCAAGGCGATGCCAATTCAGGGAAGAAACCTTCTTCGCTGTTTTATGCCACAAATCAGCATTGGTTTATTTCATGGCAGAACACAAACAGTTCAATCCCAGCAGTGCGGAAGCACAGTGTTTCACACAACTGCATTACAGCTCTCCTACTATTTATCCCTCCTTCGCAGGAGAACTCAGGGCTGACGGAGTGACACCAGCTGTGTTCCACTTTACCCCATATCTCCATTTAATGGACAAACCAGCACCAGCATCAATCGGATTTCGATGAATTGGACATTCCACTTAACAAGGCCATTTGGCACACAATGCTGACAACAAGGAATGCTAGCAGGTCAGGAGAGCATAAAAGATGTGTGTAATGATGCAGCTCTCATACATGCAAATACACAACCACACACGTGCCTACGCACGGACTTGGGCCCAACTTTGGAAGTGAGTGACAGTGTCGGCCTGTAAAGTCCTGACCTGTGGCCAGTCATGAGCAAGCACGCCTGCCTTCCTGGCTGCCAACCCGTCTCCACCCAAATGGAGTTCTCATCCATCAGGATGGGAAAAGGCTGGCTTGTCCTAATAGACTGCACTCTCACACTCCAACTTTAATGCTTTATTGATCAGGAGACATATGTATCAAACTCCTGTGAGCGGAAGGCAGGCTGCAGCCGCAAGACACTCATCTGTTTTTTGGTGCACAGGCGAGTGGAAAGGGGGAGCTGACTTGATTTCTGTATGTGAGGGGCTCTCGTCTGACATTAGAGCACTTCACCTACTCAATACTTTAGTGCTTCATAAGCTTGCAGACACTGCTTTATAGCTTATATGGCAGCAACCCCAGACAAGATGGTGTCAGTAATGCAGGTTTAGATACCTGCCTGTTGACAGAAAAGTAAAACTAAACAACAGTTTCCATGTGCTGTTCGTGATCATGACTATGAATTTGTAAATTTAAGGTATTTTTATAATGTTGTGTGTTTCTACAAGCTGTAAGCATGTAGTTAGTTATAGCTGACTTTAATAGTGACTGCATTCTTTGAGACTCCTGGCAGTCAATGGGAATATTTGGTTGAGTTGTAGAAGTGGAAGGCCGGATGGGTTGTTTTAAGATACACATGTGAGCTCCATGTCATCGTCGTGGGAAACAACCCATCTGCAGCATGAATGTTCCATATGAGCAGAAGGAAACAGAGGCATGCTTTCTCCCCAGAACACGGACAGCAGCAGCAGTGCCAACAAGCACCCTGTTCATAACCTCAATGAGGAGTGACATTTCAAAAATGTTACATGCAAATAGGCCCAGTGCTGACCTTCTTCATCTCCAGACCGTTGGCCAGTGGCCCACCAGCCCCTCTCTAATTGGTTCAGGGACTGGCCACGGCCTGTCAGTCATCACATCCAAGAGTATTGATTGGCCATTAGCTCTGGAAGGCAGGGTATGCCGTTTGAGCTAGAGTCAAGAGGGGTGAAGGCTCAGCGGCTGGTGTCGCACAGTAGCCAAACAGGAAATTGAATATGGAGAGCACAAATGACATGCAAGCCAAAGGAATGTTAGAAGACATACTGGCTGCTAGTGGCCAGAGCAGGGGGGAGGGATGGAGGACAAGAATTCCACCTCTTTCCCCCTCATAGGCATGGAGGGGTAAACACAGGCTCACTCAAAGTCACCTTGTACTCTCAGTTATCATACATAAAGCTAATAAGTCCTCTGATTTCTTGTCATATTGTACAGATACCTGCAACATGAAAGTATTGTGATTATTTTTGGAATAAAAGGATACATGGGAATTGTTTTGTTGGGGTCAGATTGAGAAGCCTTTGAAGATGTTATTTTTGGGTCTGGTGTAACTGAGAAGCCAGTGCCACTCTGTGTTACTTGATCATTCCTCTCTTCATCTCTTTACAATTCACTCACTTGTCTCTCTCTCTCTCTCTGTGTGTGTGTGTGTGTGTGTGTGTGTGTGTGTAAGTAAAGATGGTAACTCACTCATCTGTAACCCAATTACATGTAAACAAACATCTAGCATGCACTCCAGTGCCAATGTGCTGCTTACACACTGCTTACAAGGCCTTTTTTCTTGCCAACATTTAACAGAAACTTTTTTTAACACAGTTCCAAAACTGCAGTTCCATCACACAAAGGAGGTCTATTATGTTGACTTGTTAAAGATCTGTCTGGACATGTCCTGATGATACAGTTGTATCTGAAGGTAAAGCAGCACTATCACTGCTTTCTTTAGCAAAACGTCCAAATAGACTATCTCACAGGACAGTTTAGCACAATAGACCCAGACTTTTCTGCCTGCCAAGCATACAGCAAACTCTGTAGCCTTATTCAGTCAATACAAGGTGGGTGTTTAACACAGACGGGCTCATAATGTCTGTGTATGTGTTTGAACTCATTGTGAAAGTGTAGCACACCCAGTCCCCCAGTGCACACTGACTTGCCTTAGCTGAACATAGTTGGTAACGAGAAGGATGGTTAAGTGATGTCATCTTGGTGATACCTGGGAGTATATGTGTTTGTGAGGGATTGTGCTGGGTGCATGTGTGTGTGCGTGTGTGTATGAGGGAATATACTGTGTCTTTGCCTCTGGAAGCAGATGAAAGTGGGGGGGTGTAGTGTTCCAGGAGCAGGAAGGCTGGTTTACAGCAGCACTGATGCCTCCTCCACCACCAGCAAGCATAGTGATAAGCAGACAACATTTTAGGAGCTGTGGCAGAGGCTCTCAAGTGTGTACGTGTGTTTGAGTGCGTGAGAGAATGAGGGAGACAGCAACACAAAGAGACAGATGTTCTCCTCTGGAAACATGATGTGTGTGGAGAAGCCCAGCAGGAGTGCTGCTCTCAGCTCAGTGTCTGATTAAGTGTACTGCTAATTACAGCCTGACAACGACCGCTGTGTGTGCAGGAGTGTGTGTAAGGGAGCTCCTGGGCACATGCATACAGAAGATGCAGACAGAATACAAGACAATTTCCTATTTTTAATGATTAGGTGACATGTCCCTCCTTTAGTTGTTTGTAAAAACAAACTGCAAACCATCAGTGGCAAATATGCCAACTTCATAAAGTGTGTGTGTGTGTGTGTGTGAATGAGAGAGAGAGAGACAGTCAGATATCAGAAAGAGACAGATGTACCAGTGGCTGAGGGGGTGAGTTCTGTAACCATGGTGATAATGATGCTGGCTTCTGTTAATTGTCATGGCTGAAGCCTCTCTATCCCTTTCCCAGTAAAAATTTTATACACAGACAAACACAGACACAGTTTGCCATTAATAATTCCTCCATTAATAATTCTTTTCTCTGCAAGACTTTGCCATTATATATGGAGTTTCCTGGAGAGATGAAGTATAGTCATAAATGCAACCCTGCATCTCAGTGTCTGTCAAAAAGTGTAATATAGCTCCCAGCCTTCAAAACTACACACACACAATAGAATGTTCTTTGTCTGTCCACATTTACATGCTGGATGTCAGCATACCAGTAGCTAAAGAAAACTCTTAACTGCTTATTAAAATGCACACATACTCTGACATGCACACACAGCTGTGCTGTGAGCCTTACTGGAAGTGCTCCGTGTATATATGTGTGTGTGTTTGTGTGTGTGTGTGTGTGTGTGTGTGTGTGTGTGCGCGCGCACACGTGCAAGTGACAGTCCTGCTGCATAGCTGGAGGCACTGCTGTTGAATTTACTCTGTCTCTGGGTAGAAGCAATTTTAGAGCACAGCCATGGATTAGAGCCAGCAGGCAAGTGGTGAACCACTCACACACAGGAAGTCTCTTACTCATACATATACTCCTGCACATATGTGTAAGCACATGGCATTAAGTCATCAGATCTTGCTGTACAGCACACACACACACACACACATACATACACACACACACATACATATATACATACACATCAGGTAGAGTCAAAGCCAGAGAGGACTGGGCAGAGAGAAGAAAAAACAGAGAGACAAGAAAACGGACAGAGACTGGAAAAAAAAAAACAGATTGTTTATGTCTTTGTGAGTGTTCTCGCCATGTCAGTGTCACAGATTTCAGGGTGTCTGTTCTCATATGCGTAAATACTTATGGAACACATTTATCTGCTCCTCTGTTGTCTGCTGTGCAGGTCAGGTGGTCGTCAGGGCCAGGATCTCAGAGGAGCCCTTCTACTGCCCTAGGTCAGAGGCCAGATTCACTGTCTGTTTCCCTATCTGATAGTAGCATTCTGACCAAAGATAGGGGCAACGTGTGTGTGTGTGAGAGAGAGAGAGCAAGAGAGTGACAGGCAGTGAATTCACACACAAAGTGTTCCCCTAAATATGACCTCTGAGTTATTTATTTGTTCAACTTGTATTTGCACAGGTGTGATTCATTTGATATAGTCACCGCTATTTCACATGCTCAGACTACATGCACAAATACAAACTGGAAAACCTGGACAGCCGGTTCATCTGTGCCTTTGCCTAAGACCCCTGTCTGTTCCTTTGTGCTGATATTCCTTCCACAGCATGTGAACTATGAACAGACATAAACCAGCTCAGCAAATGGGCTTTGATGCAGTAGATCGCAATTAGTACCTTTGGAGTCCAGTTCCACAGCATTCGGCCAAAGCCTCGCTGCCTGTGGAGGTGACACGTACACAATGCAACTACTGCATCCCATGAGATGGAACTGAAATAGCCGCCGCCAGGGTTCTAAAGCTAGTCTGCCTAAGCAGGACCCCAATAATCCGGTAGAAAAAAAGAATGGAAGTATGTTCCTGTGCAGATGACATGCATATTTCATGGGCTTAGCCATACACTAGGACAGCTGGAATCCAGTACATTTCTGTGAGTGGCTTCAAAGCGCTTAATCTGTGACATGGGGGGTATGTGCTGGCCAAACGCACACACGTGCGCACGCACGTACAGCCACACAGGCATACACCCACACACACATGCAGAGGCGTGTCAGGCTGATTAAGGCACAGAGGCCACAGCAGTGTCAGAAGCATAAAGCTGAGGCATTAATGTGAATTACCGATCATCCATTTGATGGTGATTGATTCTTTTACGTGTTCATCCATGGAAAATGGGGGCACTCCATCTTTTGCTCTTTCTCCCTCTCAGCAGTAAGGGATGAATTATGTTTACACCCTACTAGCTGCTTCGTCTTTGCCTCTTTGCCCCCAGTTTTCACATCACGTGTGCTGCACTTAGTGGACTTTTGGCCATCCCCCGTGTATTTATGCTTAATTAATGTTCTATATCATTTGAAATGAAGAAAGAAAAAGAAAGCATGAAAGAATACAAAAAGCAAGAAAGAAGGAAAAGCCGAAGGTGTTCTGCGGAATAGTGCCCACCAGGTCTCTTTGGGGGTCTTTGAAGAATGACGTACTTTTCCATGTGTAATAGCACTGAATTTAAAGTGGGAACACAGCCATCCACTTTGAAATTTTGTGGCAGGCTGAAACAAACACCGCAGGGCATTTTAGTCACTTTGCCAGTCTGATGACTGTTTGAGGTAATCCAGCTGTTATGATGAGAGAAATAAGTTGCCCTCATGCAGTCCCCTCATGTCCTTTTTTCTTGGTGTTTTTGCCACACTATGGAGACTTGTGCCTGGATATAATCTAGATGAGGTGTGCCTCATCTTGAGACCATTGCCTGTTTCCCACGGTGCCCTGAAAACCAGCTCCTAAAATGCCCCAGAGTTAGTGGCCTCTATAGACTCCAGCCTGTAGCACCTTCGTATTTCCAGTCGCATAAGGGCAATGGTGCCCATGAAGTCAAAGCGTATGAGCTGTACTCTGCAATGCTGAATAAACCATCTGAACAGTGACAATGTTAACATAAAGGGACAACAAAGCACCGAAAAGACCACGTGGAGCACCAGGAGTTGCCGGCAAGTACGCTTGGCCATTGGATGCCGCTCCACCTCTATTAACACAGCTGCTCCCAGATACACTGTACACACTGCACTGTGTGTTTGTCGAAGATCAGACAACACAGACACGTCGATGAGAGACTCTGAGTAGATGAAAGTGCCAATATGCAGGAGGATGTGGAGAGGCCGGAGCACCTCACGAGTTCCAGTACTGTGAACCTTCCGCAGCGTAGCTGTGATTTAAATGAGTGCCCAGTGCTCCACAGAGCGTTCAGAGCAGAGCAGAGCATGACTGCCTTTGGTAATGCAGCTGCTTTTGATGCATTGGAGACCAGAGGACACATCAAAGAAGCACACAGGCTTGAAGATGCACGGAAAAACACCAGCACGTTTCACCAGTATGCTCATGTATGTGAAGCCCACCCGAGAGCTTGAGCATGCAAAAACATATGTTCCGTTTTCTCAGCCCCAACAAACCCAGAGTTGAAAAGCTTACTTTCAACACATGTATGAATGTATTGTAACATATACATTCCCCATCACATATTTTATCAATTCTTCCCTCCATGAACCCCCCCCCCCCACACACACACACACACACACACACACACATTGGCATGCAACATCAATTTATTTACGTGAAAAAAACAAGGAAGAGGGGGGAGCTGTCATTGATGAGTAAATTTACTAGAAATAATTCAAAAGCATTGACGCATGTTCTCAAATTACCCCACATCCCGCTACGCATGTCTCCCCCTCTCTCTCTCCCAGTTGCTGTTTGTAGTGACAGCTAAACAGCCTAGGTGCCACACTCATCCCCCTTCAGATGAGGCAAGCAGAAGGCAGGCCAGAGGAAAGGGTGTGTTCAGTGCCGCTTCTGGGCGGGCAGGTGGGTGTGGACCAAGAGGGGACCCTCCCGCTCTGGCCTCCTTCTTCACTTATCTCCATTTTCACACTCTTCCTTTCCCCTTCACTGCAGTAATTTCCTCTTTTCAGGCCTGTAGGTCGCCAGCCGCCTGTCCCGCTCACCTCAGATTAGCCAGGGAGGGAAACAGCTTCACATATGAAGCACAGCCATGTTCTTCCTCAGCATTTTTATACTGACCTGATAGTATTGGCCTGCCCTCTTCTTAAGCTCCTGGCTGAGCTCCTAGTAACTCAAACTATGTCCAGAGCAGTTGAAGTAACATCAAGAAATGGGCTGGCCGTCATGATAGATGTCACTACTTGTAAAATGCTTTAATGAAAACTAAACGAGGGTTTAGTGGTGACACAAAGTAGGTCTTTTGGGTGTTTTAGACGAGTAATACTTTATTTACAGTATTCCCCTCATGCTTTCTCCTCCATACAGTAGGCCTCAAGTTACACAGCACAACATCAATACTGAATTAACACCTCCAGTGTTTATATAACACCAATCAGACACAACTGAACACAACAGGGGTGATTGCAACACCATAGGTGTTCATTTACCACTGGAGGGATTGATGTGTAGTGGCTCATACTTGAGCTTAAGCGATATGAGGCCACATTTGTGTCTGGAGTGTCATAATGCCGCAGCAGAGAACTCACAGACACAGAGACACAGGCACGCATGAGCACACACAAACACCCGACAGTTCTGAGCTGCTGAGTTTTTAGTCTGCTGGTCCACTGTGATTGGTTGCTATATTTACCCAGTAAAGATTTTAAGCACTTTTTCTATGGTACATTTTAAATTTTAGATCTCTCAAATCTTTTATATACACAAATTCGGTGCTTTATATACAGAAAATATATAAGCACTTTCTAACAGTCAAAGTAAGTACTTATGTATCTAAAATCATGTTTCTGTCGGTTTGTGTATGCATGGCATAGGACTAGTTAATGATCTAAAGGGATCAGAAAGGTCACAACAGTCCCAATTAGAGAGCTTTTATCTCCATCCTTCTGTAATTAACTGAGAAAGAAAGAATTAAATAGAGGGGAGGAGCAGAGAAATATACACAGATAGTGATGGGAGTATATAAAAAGCACACACACACGAGCATGTGTATATAGTTAATGAGAGAGCGAGTAGGCAGTATATTTGAGTACATTGTGGGAGGCGTTAGTTTGGAGGCCAGGACAAATAGCAGAACAGTGCTTGATTTAGCCATGTGGTTTTCTGTGCCCTGGACTGGAACACACACACGAGCATACGCACACACATGTACAAACATACACACGCACATGGGCACGCACACACACACAAACACAAACACACTATACAGTAGCATAAATGTGTGCCGAGGACTGCATGACTGGGTAACAAATTTATGTATTAATGTGCCTGCTCAGAAATGTTAGTGACACAGCACTGTCAGGTGACTCAAAGTATTTATAAAGCTCATAAAGCATATTCAGAGGGAGAGGGAAAGACTGTATGGAGAGGGATCTGAGTAAAAATGAGTAAGGAGATACAGAGACTGACAGACAGATAAGTGAAAGTGAGAAAAGCTTACTGTTGTTCACTCCCCAAGTGAGTGGAGAAAAAAAAGCCATAAAATCAGATTAAAACATCTGTGCATGCACAACACACATACACACAGCACAACAGCTACACTGACATTGCAGCTGTATATTACAGATAGGATCTAGTTTCTGCTATAACAACATTTTTTGCAATGGTTTGGACCAGCCTCTAGTTCTGTAGTTATGTAATTATTTTTTCTCTTTTATGTTTATTTATGTTTCTCACACACACACACACACACACACACACACACACACAACTTTCTCTCTCCCTCCTTCCCTGCAGGTTTAAGGTAGGCCCTTCACAGCAGTTACTTGTCCACAGATTGTAACCTGACCTTTCACTCCCACTCTGAGCCTACAGCCAGCAGAGTCCCTGATCACTGACCAGCTTTGCGCTTTAGCTCATAAGGATTCACAGTGAAACGGCTTTGGAGGCACTGAACCTGGTCCTGTATCTGAGCTTTTAAAAATATAAATGGCTCAAGCTTTTAGATCAGTCAATTATGGACTTGCATTGTAAATCTGAAATGCAGAAATTAAGTTCCCTGACTCTTGGTGATTAAAAAACAAACAAGCAAACTTTAACTTAATGCAAGATTGCATTGACTGGCTTTATGTAGCCATTTTCTGCAACAGCGAGTTTTTGTAAGAGTCCTACAGTGGAGATTAATGGAGCAGTTTTAAACCTGCAAAGCTGCTAGTTAATACACATGATTCATATCTTAAGATGGTATTCATACTACATATGTGCTTACCGCACGTTTTGTTATTGGCTATAATCCCCATTTCTATGCACTCTAGCAATGCTAAAAATAAATCTAGATTTTCCCACACCATGTACATTCTTCACAGATCAGTGGTAATGTCACATATGCTGTTACGAGGGCATCCAGAGGGCATGTTTTGATGAACCGCTACTTTGGCATATTCGAAACAGGCATATAAAGTTTAAAGCTTTGAACTTGTGCCCCATTAAACTCCATTATAAGCCACCCCGGAAAACATCATCATGTAAGCACCTACTAAAAAAGCATTAGTGATCAAAATAGATGTTCAGCAGCATGTCATGATGAGAAAAGTGCACTTATATAACAAATATCAAACTTCCTTCAATTGTAGCTCGTGTTCAAAAATTGGATATAATTTAAGTTAAGCAAGGAATTACGTATTCTTATGGTTCAGGACTTGTAGGTTAGAACATTGGAAATGAACTAGAAACAGCACCTCTCTCTCTTTCTCTCTGTCCCTCACACACATACAAGAACACACAGAAAGGATCGATGGTTTTGAAGTGATTCTTTAAGCAATGCTGTATTCAGACCAAACATTTTTCATTAAAAGCTCTTATATTATGTTTCCCTAAGATTCGTTGTAGACTGCATGCAGAATTAAAAAAACTAATCCCACATAAACACCAAACATACACAGAGAGAGACAGAAAGAATGAGTGTGTGTGACAGATGACCTTTGTGCTTCCGATACGGATAAGAAGTAAGGATCAACAGACAACTGGTGGCTGTCCATCACACAGCATGGGCCTCATCCAGCTGTGTGTGTGTGTGTGTGTGTGTGTCTGTCTGTCTGTCTGTCTGTCTTAGATGTTACTGGGTCTGTCTGGCCAGATCATCAGTGATAATGAGTAATGAGATCGCAGAGAGGCAGGTGGGTTGGGGGTGCTGCTTTTCTGTAGACATCTACCTCTAAACCTACACACGGGAAACATGAAGAGGAGAAAACACTGCTGGGAAAATACAGACATGCTCAAAAACAATGATTCTTGACATGCAGAAAAGTGCACATCAAACCTGTAAAAACCATTACATAACAGGAACAACCATTGTGAGTCATTTCCCAGGTCGTGCGTCTCACATGCATACACGTCAGCGTGCTTGACTGAGACTCATCACCATTCTTCCTTATCCTTTTTCTTTCAGCCCTTTATACTCTCTTACACAGACAAAGAGAGAGAGAGTCGTTCTTCTTCAGCCACTAACAACAGCTGAGCAGTCAGAGAATGTGGGAAGCGATGGTGGGAGTGACCAACAGCTGCTTCCAGAGAACACTCCTCAAACCCCTCAGTGACAGAGAGGGGGGTGTTTTCAACTTATTTCAAGCTAAAGAATAGAGGGCATTATTGGGAAACAGAAGGGTAAAGCCAGGCAGAGCTGGGGACGGGATGGGGTACAGGCGCTGACAGGAACAGCTCATCTGTAGCTGGCTCCATTAGATCCTCTCCTTCTCCAACAAGGATTTCCGGCATATTCCTTTATAAATGTTTAACAACCTTTGCCCCAGGGGCCACGAGCATCTGGAAACTGGACTGTAAGGCATCTTTGTGCGATACAGGAGTGTACATGTATGCCAGAAAAAAGAAAAAAAAACACACACACACACACACACACACACACACACACACACACACACCTGGAGGCTTACATTCATGTAACTGCACTTTTGCCAGTTTGAGACTGAGATATTTCTTCTATCAACAGTATGCGTATATTATAACCAATTTCTCAGTTCAAATGGAAGGGAAGTGTGTGACAGACACTACTACACTAAACAGACATTTATGTACATGACGTAAGTGGGACTTAATGTTCACACATACAAATATAAATGCTTATAAACAATTATAAGTGTTTAATTACAGCACATTGGAACTGTTGATGGACAGGGTATGCAGTGCAGCTGTGGGCACACACAAACAAACACAAATGTACTCTGTCACTGGCTCATGTCCCAACATTACAAACTGGAGACATGCTCCATGTCATCTTAGAGTCCCACAGCTGCGCGCACACACACACACACACACACACACACACACACACACACACACACACACACACACACACACACACACACACACACACGCATTTTAGCCCTGCAAACCAAAGCTGGCTCAGTTCCACACCAAACCCTGGTAAATGGAAGAGGAAGAAGCCTGTTTATTAGCTCGTGGAAACAAAACACTTAAATGATTTATTTGCTCCACTACTTCTGGGTAAATGGCTTCATTAAAAAACACTGCGGAGATGCTGCAAGAACAGAGAGAAAGAGTGAAAAAGAAAAGTGGGTCGATGCTAATCTAAAGTCTAGACTCGCAGATACCAGCACAGTCATGCAAACTGAGTAACATGCTGTACAGAAATGCTAAGAAAAAATACATCTTATATATATTTGTATACATATAGATACACATGCATACGTATGCATATATCCAGGAATTGTGCATTATAGGGTAAAGCAGGCTTATTCCAAACCAAACAGCAGAGCAGATCAAGTGGGTCCCTCTCAGACAAATAGCAGCCGTTTCACTTTACCCATCACCTGCCCAGCCCCACACAGCTCCCAGCATACTACAGATTACTGCATAAACATGGTATCATTAAAGGGTTGGTGAGAAGATCCAAACCCACCAGCAGACCTGCAGAATGGCACCATTAAAGGTCCAGTGAAGGGTTACTAAGCTACCAGCATGCCAGAAACTTCAGCAGAGTTTTCGCACTCAGCACTGCAGTGCTGATGTAAGAGCCTGCTCACAGTGAGCTCTGATTCTCCAGAGGCACCTGACTGCAGAGGTTCAGTCCGGGCCGGGAGAAAACAGTTTCCTCATTAATTTTTTAATTTGCTTTTTTTATTTCCTTATTAATGGAACTCAGCTTCTCAACCTCACGTCATATCAAAATGTGGCATGTCATTTGCTGGGTAAAGACACTATAATAGTTTGAGTGTGGCATTCAAGGAGAAGTTATGTATGCTCAAACCTTTACAAACGTTGAACCAAAGTAGCAAGTTACCTCTAGACATGCCAGGTTAGCTCAGAACTCAGGTTAGATCCAGACATCGCCTTTGGGGGGCTGAGGTGGACAGCAAGCCTTTTATCTTTTTGCAGTTCACATGTAAATAAACATGTCTTGCACTGGATGGAGATAGAGGTGCTTTCATACCAGTTTGTTTGCACTCGTGCGCATCTAGCTCTGGAAGGCGCATCTAGTCGTGCTCTCCTGGCCTGCTCAGGGAACACTGGCCTCTTTCAAGAGAAAAGCAGCTCTACCCTCTCAGGGGTAACCTCGAGCCAAGCAAAACAAGGGGTCTTACAGAACTAGCAATGGATCGAAAAGCTGAATGTGGCCAACAGTCAGAAGATGCGTACATGCTAACTCAAACAGAAAGCTAGAGCTGTAGGTAATGGAGTATCATGTGCATAGTGAGAAACTCTGTCCTGGAAGCATTTATTTGTTATGGTTGATAGGATAAGTTGCTTCCTTTAGAACTGCAAGAACTTGGTGCCTGAGTCAAGCTGACTAATTCTCATGGAAACTTGTTCACAGCATTTCTCACAGGACCTATGCCAAATAGATTTTCTGTCTGTTTCTTATGAAAGCAGTACACTTGAACGATGTCTCCTCTGTGATTTCCCAAGTTGTTGCCCTTTTGATTTCCAGAGGGCTGACAAAAAGGTATGGAGTTTGTGGTTTCTTTGCACATTCCCTTTTAGTAGTAGCCCAATAAACAGACAATTTTAAGCCATTGTAGCAGAACAGGTTTAGGCGGAATTTGACCAACTATACATTTGGGAGTATCTGGCGCCATTTTGCTCAGCAAGTCCTGTGCTGACATTGCTGCCATCTCAGTTCAAGTCTGTTATGCAATCCTTTTCCACCACACTCATTAGTTCTCTTGGTCAACAGTGACTCCCACACACACACAGACACAAACTATCTATCTATATCTATATCTATATATATATATATATATATATATATATATATATATATATATATATATATATATATATATATATATATATATATATACACACATATACATACATACATACATACATACACACACACACACACACACACCCTTCATTCACTTATCATGCAACAATAGAGAACACACAAAGATGATGGAGTTGGTCTTGTTGGTGTGTTCTTAGAATTGCTGAATGGTTGCCAGGGCAATCAGTTTGATGTGAACACGGTGGCCTGCCTGGTTCAGAATGTTGCTCGGCAACATTGCGATGTGAGCAAAGCCATTGCACAGCAGTAAGGAGCAGATTTCTCTGTCCATCTCCTTGAGGAACCGTCTACTGGTGCTGATGGCCACTCTCTGTCTGTCTCTTCTCCAGGTTTGACTATCGGGAGCTGCTTCAAAACTCCACCTTCTGCCTGGTTCCTCGAGGCCGACGCCTTGGTTCATTCCGTTTCCTGGAGTCACTGCAGGTATGCTGGTATTCATGGACTCCCTGATGAACTTGTGGTCAGACCCACAGGAGGCTGTGCATGTTGCTGCAGCTGCACTGTGCTGTAGGCAGTGGGAAAAAAAACCTAACGACCACCTTGAGGCCAGAGGGACTCGGAAAATGAGTGAGAATGGTTCTAGAGTTTAGATAAACAACACATTAGGCGTTGAGTGGAAAAACTTCCCAGGCACATGTATTCTTTGGCCTCCTGGCGGTGTGGGAAAAGGGCGGAAACTCCCAGAGGGTGCCCTAGGCTCAGCCGAGCACTGCTGAATGGACAAATCCACAGAACAGTGGCTTTGGCAGGCAGCTTTGCCCTCACAGTAACTCCTCCTCACACCCCCACTCTTTCTCTCTTAGTCTTCCTCCAAGTCCATTCGTCTATTTCACTTTCTTCCCCTTTCGTGTTTCCATTCACATCTCTTTGAGCTTTTCATTTCTTTGGTGCCAGCCAGAGCCACAAAAAGAGCTGGCTATTATCAACATTGTGGAAAGTTCTAGAACATCTTTAAACCAATCAACCCCCCCATCCCCACTCTCATTGCCTGTAATCTCTCACCCTCTCCTTGCTTATGGCACACTCAATCTCATTTGCACTCCTCAAAAAAGGTCATATCTATACGTTGGCCAAAACTAGATGAGCAATGTTATTCCAGCTACTTCTAATTCACATTCTCTGGGTGTGAACACAGACAAGGCCCAGGACTGATGTAGGCACAGTAGGCCAAAACTGCAGTCGGCTGCGTGAAGCGGCTTGTCGCTGTCCATCCTTGTGTTCTCTAAAGCCTCTTTAGGATGAAAGCCTACTTGCACACTGCCAGGAGGGCCATGTTTGATCTTCACCTGGTATTAAGGCTGAGGTCTCTTGTGGTTTCATTAGAAAATAAGCAAATAAGAAACCGGAGAGGAACTGTTGAGCAACGTCACAACCTGACAGTAAATACAAACATGCATCAGAGTACTTCAATAAATCAGGGCCCAGTCCATGATTCCTGACACGTAGGATGGGCTTTTAATTAGTAGCCTTGTGGTCCTTCGTACTGTACAACAGCGGAACTGTGTCTCTCAGGAATGGCTGATGGGAGTCACCCATTGATCCCTGAGGCCAATATCATATTCCGACTCCCTTTCTCCCTGCTCCAGACTCAACACGATTGCTCTCCCTGATGGGAATTCAGAAAACATACTACATATATATTTCATGGCCTACGGGACAGATGCCTGTTTTGTCTGCAGCAACCCTAATGTATGCTGGAGACTTAACAATGGATTGTCTTGCCCGTCTATGCATCTGGCATATCCCTCAGGCGGCCTGTATCCCGGTGTTGCTCAGCAACGGCTGGGAACTGCCCTTCTCTGATGTCATCCAGTGGAACCAGGCAGTCATCGAGGGAGACGAGAGGTTGCTTCTGCAGGTAAACAGCATGTCAACAGCCACTGGAAGCTGCTGACTTTGAAGGCCTTTTTGTTTCAAATTTATTTGTAATCACATTACTGGAGGTCAGAAGTTGATCTCTTTGTATAGGAGTGTGTGCTGTGTCCATATATTTAACGATCTTAGTCTGCCTACAGCTTGGATAAAGTCCCTCTCTGTTTCATAAGGTGCCCTCCACGGTGCGGGCTGTGGGTATTGACCGGGTGTTGGCTCTAAGGCAGCGCACTCAGATGCTTTGGGATGCCTATTTCTCCTCAGTGGACAAGATTGTACTTACCACACTAGAGGTAAGCATAAGACAGCTCATATGTCAGTTTGAAGCACCATGAGTGTGACAGAGCACGGACTCAGAGGAAATTAAAACAAGGATTAAGATGGCATGCATCATTAGCACCTACTTAATCCTGTACCACCAGGTTAATTGCCAAACACAATCTTGGTTTTTGCTGAAAATGCATGAGCTAGCAATGCCCTCTCATGGCCAATAGCAGAAATGTAAGCTCTAGTAGGACTTAAATGCTTGAAATGAAACCATGAAGTAAATTTTTCTTTTGAGTACACTGATAGGAAAGATATCTCATCTTAATCAAGCAAGTTGGATTTTTTTATCATTATCTGGCAGATCATCAAGGACAGAGTGTATGCTCATATCTCCAGGAACAAGTTGATGTGGAACGCCCTGCCTGGAGGTCTTCTGGTACTGCCCGAGTACTCCACGCACCTGGCCCACTATCCTTTCTACTACCTGAATCTTGGTAAGCCTAAAGATTCCATGTGAGCAAAACCAAGCAGTGAGCAGTCAGTGGTGCCACTCTCAAATCTACAGATTTCTTCACTTTCCACAAGCTCAACATTGAAATGTTAGTGTGTAAATGTAGAAAGTTAGAGCTCCGTTCTCATGATTCTCTTCTCCTCAATATTCTAACAGCTTTGTAAATTGCTCTGGCTAAAAGCATCTGCTAAATACCATAAATGCAAATGACCAGAACTGTCCCAATGACACCCACCAGAAGGTTGCAAATGGTACTGGGTAAAATCGCATAGTGTAGATAATCTCTGTCCATTAATACAGGAGTAAGCACTGGACAAGAGTTTACTGCTGTGATCCATGCCACCTCCCCTTTGGTGTCCCAGTCGCAGCCAATCATGAAGCTCCTTCAGGTGGTGTCCAAGTCAAAATACTGCTCCCAGGTACTGCACATGCATTAGAGTTTCTCCATGGCATTCCATTTTGACTGCATAATGGAGTATTTCACTGGTTCTGTACCATGAAATGCACCATTGTTTACTATCAATTAAAGTTCCCAATAATTCTGCTTGAATTGTTCTACATTAGGACACTCCAGATTATATACATTTGTGAATCCTGTCTGTTTGTATTTCTGGTCCCTGCTTTTCTCCAGATCATCATCGTGTGGAATAGTGAGAAGCCTCCCCCTCAACGGAGCAAGTGGCCACCCATGCCAGTGCCCCTGATTGTTACAGATGGCAGAAGGAAAGTGAGTGTTTCCAAATAAGAGTATGCTCAAGCTGTGGCCATGTGCATTGGCCACACCCACGCACTCTCTGTGAGTGTCAGAGCAACACCTCGCCCCCAACCACCAAATACACACACACACAGGCTTACACAGCAACCCTCCCTACACACTCTGTGGCTCATAGGACAACCCAGCAGCTATCTCTCTCACACATACACACCCTGGTTTACTCCATCTGTTTCTCACAGACTAGCAGCCGTTTCTTGCCGCATGCTGCGATTGAGACTGAGGCTGTGCTAAGCCTGGATGAAGACACAGTGCTACTGACTAGTGAGGTTAGAGTTCCCCTCAACTAATTTAGCAGATTAGCAGTGATTCGCTCTCCTCCTAGAAATCAACTTCCTAACAGTTCTAATGCTCACCTACTATGTGTAGCATTTAAAATTTTATATGGTGAAAAAATGAACTGGAACTGTAAATACATGTTTTTTTCTTAGTCCCATTATATAGTCAGTTACATATTTCTGACTGTTGTATGGTTAAATTAACAGGTCAACTTTGCCTTCCTTGTGTGGCGGGGTTTCCCTGAGAGGATAGTAGGATATCCTCCCAGAAGTCATTTCTGGGACCCTGTGAAGAAACTATGGGGCTACACCTCCAAATGGACTAATGAGTACTCAGTTGTGCTGACTGGTGCAGCCTTCTATCACAGGTAACTGATCACCTAGGTTTATAGACATGATTCAGCCAATACAACACAACTGAGAATTATGGGTGTAAAACAAGGGGAGGAAAAAATATTCATCAGATGTAGACATGACGTGATATGGCAACTGATAACATTCTCTGCATTAACAGTACAAGCCACCTATGAAAGATTTCACATGAACAAAATAGGACGGTTCACTTTTCACCAGTCACCTGCTCATGCCTCCTTTTTCATCCTCCAATAGGTACTACCATCACCTGTTCTCACATTACCTAGCGCCCTCATTACGAGCGCTCGTAGATCGTACTTCAAACTGTGAGGACATTCTTATGAACTTCCTTGTGTCTTCTGTGACACATCTACCACCCATCAAAGTGGCCCAGAGGAAGCAGTACAAAGAACTGCCTGGTCCACAGGTGACCCCTCTATCACATACGCCCATTACACTACCTCACACTAACATGTAACGTGTAAGATTAGAAGTGAAGAATCCCATAGACGCTGTATCTCAAGTTAACACCATATGACAGCATTTTCCTCATTTCTATTCCTCTGTTCCCAGAGCACCAACATGGCCCCATGGGCAAACCCTGAGCACTTTAACCAGAGGCAGGAATGTGTCGACACCTTTGCTAGCTGGTTCGGCTACATGCCCCTGGTGCATTCACAACTCCGCCTGGATCCTGTTCTCTTTAAGGACCACGTTTCTGTCCTGCGCAAGAAGTACAAAGACCTTGAGCGTGCCTGAGGGACAGACAAGACACTCAAATTCAACAAAAAGTTGGACGGGCAGGGGACACTGACAGACAGGCATGGCTCAAGGAGTGGCTTCCCCCTCCCTCAACAATGCAGATTCTTTTGAACATGGTGGCTAACCTTGGGTGGCGCACACTGCCCATAGTGTCTAAGAAAGTTTAGAGGTGGAGAAAGAAGGAAGCCTCCAACCTACCTGAAATTGGATCTTCAATTTTTCACAGACAGCACAGTGGGTGTCATTCAAGTGTAAGCACTCAGTGACTGCCCCAGCTGCCATCTCATTGGTGGAGTTTTGAAATTAGCACCAAGCCAGATGCAAATTGTACCAGAGACTAACACATTATGTGTGCCAGAGGAGTCAAAGTGACTGACTCAGAACAAGGTGTAATTACTTGACCAATAAAGCATTTCTGGAATGCAGTTGTACCAGTGAATTTGCATTTTTAAAACAAATGCTTCCAAAAATCTTTGTTCTGTGCTACAAAAATACATTAACTTAAAAATAATGAGTTAGTGTAGCTTTTTTTATTTTTATTTTGTACACAAAATAATTTGGGGATCTCTAACAAACAAAACAAATACCCTACCAATTATTTTTAACATTATTATTATTATTATTATTAAGAATTACGTATAAAATTATTTCCCTGAAGGAAATTGTATACAGTACTAAAGAAAGAGCTTTCATTATTTTGCCCTCAGTCACACACACACACACACACACACACACACACACACACACACACACACACACACAAACACACACACACACACACACACACACACACACACACGTCACTCGCTCCACCTGAGAACGTAGTTGCCAGGCTACAGATGTGCAATCACATCACATCACTCCAACTGCTACACTTAAGGCCAGAGATTCTATGCTGGTGTTCACACAGGATGCCTGGAGCACAAGATGCTTCCCAGTGTTGCCTTTAGCGATTAGTCCGGATCAGTCCTCGTGCTTGGCATGGAATTCATATTACTAAATCCTTGCTAATGCAAAATGGTGCAGTGCACAAAGGCAGAAAGTTACAGATCACAGCCAAGACTCAATGCAGTAAATGAAGCGAGCTCTGCACCCGAGGCTGTATGAGTCAAACCTCATTAATCGAGAGTAAATACAATGTGTTAACAGTGCCGGGCATCTGCAGGCTGCCTGCTGTCCTCAGCTGCCCCACCATGGGCGCAACAGTGAGGACGTAAGCGGCTGCTGGGGCAAGGCGATGAAGTCTACATAGCCTGAATGCGGAAGGGAAAGATAGTGTGTTGTGGTCATTTGCGCATGTTGAGCATGGCATTGACGTCCCACAGGAGGTTCCTCATTTGCTCCATTAGAACCTTCATCTCCTGATTCTTCTGATGTACTTTCTGCAGAGGTCACATGACAAAAGTACAAAAGGAAAAAACATTTATGAAAGAACTATATCAATTTTACCAAATTTTCTTTTACAAGATTGTCACTATATCAGTTTTCAACATACATGGTGCATTTTCTGAGC